>NC_091135.1:2869619-3201761 GCF_041381155.1 Argopecten irradians
TTACAACCAAACACATGACAACACAGGACACACACTACATGTACCATCACATACAGGACACACACCACTACATTCCACACAGATACACACACCCACTACAAACACACACAGGACAACAACACACACAACCACTACATCCACTACAGGGACACACACCACTACATCACACACAGGACACAAACACACCACTACATCACACACAGACAACACTGCACTACATCACACACAACAGGACAAACACCACACTACATCCACAGAGACACAACACACACTTTACACACCACACCAGGACACACAGCACAAACATCACCACACAAAGAGTGCATATACTCTACATCCACCACTTAGGACTTTCATTCTCAACATACTTCATAAAGAACAAGCACACACACTACAACCACACACAGGACAACTCCGACTACATCCACACCACAGGACACACCACCACTCTACATCTAACACAGAAACACAACACACAGTTCATCACACACACAGTAACACACATAATTGCATCATCACAACATAGGACAACACTCCACTAACATCTTTACAGAGAACACACACCCACTTCATCACAACCACATAAGACACACAAACACATACACTCAACACAGAGGACACACATACCAATACATCCACATACAGGACTCAACAACACTACATCCACACACATGACACACACCACGTACAGCCACACCACCAGCACACAGGACACAACACACTACATCCACAACAGACACACACTACCACCACTACACACAGGACAAACACACACATCCGCACCACATGACACACCACTACATTAACACACACAGGACACACACGTTACATCCTTACAGAGAACACACAACACTACATCCACACAGGACACACACACCACATACTTTCAGAGAACACACAACACTACATCCACACACAGGACACACAGCACTACATCCCTTACAGAGAACACACAACACTACATCACACACAGGACACACACACTACATCCTTACAGAGAACACACAACACTACATCCACACACAGGACACACACACACCACTACATCCACAGAAGAACACACTACAACACACATCCACACGTTACATCCACTTAAACACACACCAGGACAAACCACATCACTGAAAGACACACACAGCACTACATCCACACACAGGACCACACACACACAAACAACACACCACAGGACACATCAACATAAACACCACAGGCAACTACCGTTACATCCTGAAAAGAGAACACACAGCACTACATCCACACACAGGACACACACCCCTACATCCTGACAGAACACACACACACTACATCCACACACAGGACACACACCCTTACATCCTTACAGAGAACACACACCACTACATTAACACACACAGGATACACACCGTTACATCCTCACAGAGAACACACAGCACTACATCCACACACAGTACACACACCACTACATCCTTACAGAGAACACACAACACTACATCCACACACAGGACACACACCACTACATCCTTACAGAGAACACACACCACTTCACCCACACATATGACACACAAAATTACATCCACACACAGGACACACACAACTACATCGATACACAGGACACACACCACTACATCCACACATAGGACACACACACAACTGCATCCTTACAGAGAACACACAACATTACATCCACACACTGGACACACACCACTACATCCACACACAGGACAAACACAACAACATCCGCCCACAGGACACACCACTACATTAACACACACAGGACACACACCGTTACATCCTTACAGAGAACACACAGCACTACATCCACACACAGGACACACACCACTTAAAGAGAACACACTACACTACATCCACACACAGAACACACAGCAATATATCCTTTCAGAGAACACACAACACTGCATCCAAACACAGTACACACACCACTACATCCTTACAGAGAACACACAACACTACATCCACACACAGGACACAACCACTACATACTTACAGAGAACACACAACACTTCATCCACACACAGGACACACACCGTTACATCCTTACAGAGAACACACACCACTACATCCTTACAGAGAACACACACCACTACATTAACACACAGGACACATACCACTACATCCTTACAGAGAACACACAACACTTAATCCACACACAGGACACACAGCACTATATCCTTACAGATAGCACACAACACTGCATCCAAACACAGTACACACACCACTACATCCTTACAGAGAACACACAACACTACATCCACACACAGGACACACACCACTACATCCTTACAGAGAACACACACCACTTCACCCACACATATGACACACAAAATTACATCCACACACAGGACACACACAACTACATCGACACACAGGACACACACCACTACATCAACACATAGGACACACACAACGCATTCTTACAGAGAACACACAACATTACATCCACACACTGGACACACACCACTACATCCACACACAGGACATACATCACAACAATCTTACAAAGGACACACACCACTACATCCACACACAGGACACACACACACCACTACATCCACATACAGGCCACACACCATTACATCCTTACAGAGAACACACACCACTTCATCCACACACAGAGGACGCACCACTACATCCACACAGAGGACACACAGCACTACATCCACACACAGGACAAACACCTCTACATCCACACAGGAAACACAGCACTAATTCCACACACAGGACAAAACACCACTACATCCACACAGGACACACAGCACTACATCCACACATAGGACAAACACCACTATATTCACAAAGGACACACACAACTACAACCACAAAGGACACACAGCACTACATCCACGCAAAGAATACATATCACTACATCCACAAACAGGACACACGTCACTACATCAACACAGGACACACACCACTAATATCCCGAAGTTGGATTACGTCTTCTAGCTTACAGATGGAAATATCATGAATCGTTTGGTATTCAAAATTAAAAAATAACGAATCTCTTGAATTTTTAATGAATGTATTAACCCTTCTTATACAGGAATAATTAACTAATAGCTTGTAAATATCTTTTTTATTCATAAAGATCGAAGATACATGTCTGTAACTTAATACAGATGTAAGACGTAGCCTAAAATCAAATCCGTTTGATCAATGTCAATAAAATCTTGTTAAAATTGAAATACTTATACAAAATCTAAACGACTACCTCTCAACGACATTATTTGGACATTGCAATGAAACGGCTCCCTTTTCTTGACGCAAAAGGAATACTTACCAGCAGAACTTTTCGTGCTGCTTGGATGGTTCAGACATCGCTAGTTATTCAACACCACTGATATTACGGACAAAATTACATCTTTCTCTAATTATCACCCAGTAATTATTTATAGCTTCTGCATTTGCATATCGTAGTTCATCTCTTGCGTAAACAGCACACCAGAGACGCATCGCAAAATGGGAATTTTTACATCTTTATATAGATTTCGACGTTAGTATTCAAACACATACTCACGACAGCACTGTACATGTAGAAGAGAGCGTTTTAATAGCAAGCCAATGAGATTGCAGCAGGTGCCTCGTTCATGCATATTTTAGCAGGATCCGATAGTATTAATTTTAATTAGGCGATTTTCTAAAATCTAGGGTTATATTTGTGCAAATAGTCTTCGTGCCGGTGTAACGTTGAAAATGGACCCCCATTGAAAACTGACCTCGGGTCATTTTTCAACGTTGAAAAATGACCCCGAAACCGTTGAAAACTGAACTTTCAGTGCACTTTTTACACCGACCCGTTGAAAATAGACCCCATTGAAAAGTGACCCCATAAGAACTCGTTTTTACACAACAACACAACACGACACCCCAACACCACGAAACCACACAGCATCACACAGCACAGCAACACACCAACAACACAACAACACTACATAACACAACACCACACAAGAACACATCACACAACAAAATAACACAACATCACACAACACAACAACACACAATACAACAAACAACCACAAACACAAGACAGCATTACAAAACAACACGACAAAACATCATAACAAAACATCATACAACACTTCAACACACAAAACAACCACACCACAACACACAACCACGCAACAACAATACAACAATATCCAACAACAAGACAACAATACTCAACAACACTACACAACACAACATCACACAACACAAAATCACACAACACAACATAACACAACAGCACATTACACAACATAACACAAATACACATCACACAAACACGCAACAACAACAAAACACCAATAACAACACACAACATCACAAAAACACAACACATAACACAACACACATCACAACCACAACACACAACCACGCAACAGCAATACAACACCACCCAAAAACAACACACAACAACACAACACACGACAACATCACACAACACAACATCACACAACATAACACAACATAATATCACACAACAAAACATCACACAACAACACAACAAAACAACACACAACAAAACAACAATACAACACCACCTAACAACACAACAACGCACAAATGACACACAACACAATAACATGACACAACAACACAAAACAACACAACACAACACACAGCAATTCAACACCACACAACATCACAACACAACATCACACAACAACAAAACAACACAAAACAAGACCACACAACAAACAACACACAATACAAAACACACAGCCACAAAACAACACAACACAACACAACCAACGTAGAACACAACATAACTGATCCATGCGCAGATATATTATACATGCATTCTTGTATTGCAGGGAATAAATATATACAAACAATTATTGAATATCTGACAAACGTAAAATCGTCGAAAATATAATAATAAAAATCATTTAGAAACAAATTAATAATATCCCATAATATAGTTTTGTAACACTATCCACTGGTACTCCAAAGTGAACACCACATAGTACAAAATTTGCATTCAGTTGATAACAACAATTCATTTTAATTTACTACGTTACCTCAGTGTTATATAGCAATTCCTCAGTTTGAGAACAATTAAATTAACATTATCTACACGGACGAACAAAATGACTATAGAAAAAACGAAAGTCTTGTAGTGCCGTATTCTCCATAATAAACATACAAGCACCTAAATATTTAATTGAGGTATTGTTACGATGATTGCAATACCAAATTTCAATTCAAATCGAAGTGATTACATAATTTAAATACCAGCACAGAAGGGTCGCTTATATTAGGAATGGCGGTAACAGAATTCGAGAATTATGTTTGTGCAACAGTTATATATGTGAATGTACTAGGGTAATATTTCAATAGACCATCCGTTAAAGATGCTCCACCGCCGACAGAGCATAAATGATGTTAATCATTTGAACAATAATTGGTGTTTAATCGTGTATATGTATGCCTAATTAACACAAAAAATAATTCAAAATAATTTATTTCGCCTTTGGTGCATGCGCAATCAGTATTTCATTCCATATAAGATAAAGTGTCACGGGGTTTTTTCGGGATGCAATTAATTATATGTATTTTTCATATTTTTAGCTTGAAGTAAAATTAGAAGCTCAAACTTTTCAATGGTGGTAATGGTGTAAAGTAAGTAACTTTTGTAACTGAATAAAAATACTAAATCGTCTGCTCCTGTTTTTATAGTGAAAAAACACCATTTGTCAGCGGTGGAGCATCTTTAATAGTTTGCCAAGGTTATTTTTCAACGGTCATTTTTCAACAGACCTGCCGTTGAGAATTGACCCTAGACACTGTCAATTTTCAACGGTATCCGAGGTCAATTTTCAACGGAGGTCCATTTTCAACGTTACGTCGGCACTCTGTAAAGATGTGTAGAATGAAATTATCGCTCTTTCCAACGGTAGTAGCCGTTTTTATGGAGATGTGATAGAAATGTACCCCAGGGATCAGTACTCGGGCCCCTTCTTTTCCTCCTTTACATCAACGATATCACTGATAATCTTTCAACTAATATCAAACTTTTTGCAGATGACACCTCCTTGTATGTAATTATAGATAAAACCCAGCACAAGCAGCTCAGGCACTTACAACTGACCTCTCTAACATTGGTGATTGGGCAAAAACATGGGACATCAGATTTAACCCTAACAAAACCAAATTAGTGCTATTTTCCAGACAACATAACAAAAACAGCCCCCAATAAACTTCCAAAACAATCAAATCACTGACACATCAGAACACTAACACCTAGGGTTAAGGACGATGCATCATGGAAACAACACATCCTTAACATATATGAAAAAGCATACAGTAGATTAAACATTCGTCTTTACATTAAAAATAAAGTGAATCGTCAGTCATTAATTAAAATTTACACAGCATTTATTAGGCCAATCTTAGTATATGCATATGGGATAATTGCACTCAACAATCAAAAGAACTTTTAGAATCTGTCCAATTAGAAGCAGTCAGAATTATAACAGGACTTAGGTCTGGAACATCTCACGATAAACTTTATACAGAACTTGGATGGGAAACACTATCAGTAAGAAGACACAAACACAAACTAACAATGATGTACAAAATAATGCATGGCCTATCACAACAATACTTACAAGATGTCCTAATTCCTTTCATGAACAATCAAAACAATAATGGCTACGCTCTCAGACAAACAAGAATATTTAATCCACCAATATACAGAACTAATAATTATTTTGATAGTTTCATCCCACTAATGTGTCGCACTATTAACGCTTCTGATAACAATCTCTTTAACTCTCCTTCTCTTTCAGCCTTTAAACACCAACTTAATAAAGATGTCCCAGTTGTAATTGAATCAACCCAAATTTTTAAAACAGAAGGTGATAGAAGAGCTAATATTATTCTTTGTCAACTTAGAAATTTGTGTAGTAATGTTAATTCCCACCTATATACTGACCATCTATCTGATGATACATCTTGTGCTTGTTTTTTATGAAAATGAAACTATATCCGGAGGGCTGAAGTTGGTTGCGAGTTCCTAGTTCCAACCAACTTCAGCCCTCCACTATATCCCACTACTTTCCCGAATGCCCTTTATATGACCAACATAGACTTTCCCTGTTCACCTCCATTAGTAATTATGCAAATCATAACCATATTGATAACAATATTCTTCTTCAAGGCTGTCCTGACTGTGATGAAACTATAAACAGACAATTACTTCATGATGTTCACCTATATATTTGTAAATCAAGACGTTTTAATCTCTATATGGATTAAATTAGCCATGACATTAGCTTTTGAAATAAGCTTTTGAAATTTAAAGATTTTTTTTCTCAAGAATTATGCAATGTTCACTATATAACTTTTGAATAACATTGTATATATTCTACTCTAATTATCCTCTGACAAAGATATACTTGGAATATTTTGTTGAGCATGGTTGTTTTAATATTGTTACTTTGTTATATTATTTATACAGCATATACATATTATATTAAAAGTATATACATGTATATTTTCAATTATTTTCAAGAAAGTTAACAGTATTGAGAGCAATGACAAGTGTATATATATATACATGGACTGTTGGTCATTGTCTGAGTAATATGTGGTCTAACTAGTAATATAACATGTTTTTGTAATAAAATAATAGCTGTATCTATATTATGTGTGATGTGTGAATGGAGTATGCAAAAGAGTTATCTCCCTTTAATTATTGTAAAATTTTCATTTCAAAACTTAGATATAATATCTATAATTAATGTAAGTTTAAACTATTACTTTTGCCACAATTGGAGAGAATTTATTTAGGCTTTGCCTGTTATTTAATCCATTTGACTTGAAATTTGAGACTTTGTCAATAATTTTTTTTAAATGAAATACTAGTAAAACATTTCATTTTCCATAAGTAAGAAAAAAGAAAGAAACCAAATCTGAGATTCAATGGACTTTTATTGATATACTAGTTTCATGCGGTAACATTGTCCAAATAACATCAGTATCACGCTTTAGGAGGTCATTGGTGATTTTAGTTTATAATCATCAATCACATCGGATATTGATTAAACTTTCAGAGTTGACCTCGTCCTTGTTACGTCTATCCCAGCAAGGTCAACCAATAGTAATAGGCTTCAGGGATGATATGGCGTTGTTATGAAAGTGACCCTCAGACGACGTTCCGTTGAAAGTTCCTCTGGTGAACAGGTACTGGGGTCCACCGTACTTGATGTCACGGTAGGCTACCCAGCTACAAGATTAAGAGAAATATAAATCAAACAATTAGTATCACTACATAACCATTCATGTTATGAAATTAATCTGTTCTTCAACAATTTAAGGAAAAGGAACACTATTGCATGGTAAACAGTTGATGTAGTAAATAAACATATAAGCCAATTCGGGTGTGAGGTTACAATGCGCACAAAACGGCTATGACGTGAACACTGAAACGGAAAACTTTGGATTCCTACAGCTATTCAAACTAAGTGATGTGTCTTCAAAACGATTTTAAAGAAATAGATATTGCATCGCATCCATATTTGTATATACACGTACGCTCCGCTGTCGACGATCACCGAATTGATGGTATCCTGAAATTCAGTTCCGAAGAGGTTTGCGTCAACCTTCCTAAATGTTTTCTGTTGTCCAGTAAAGGACGGTCCGGTATAGACAGTCATCACTGGATTTTCTGTGAAATCCTACAAAACAAATATCAAGACTATATTTCCATATTAATGTTAACTGCGTGGTTTATAACACAATGCAAACATTACTGTTTTGTGAGATTAAGAATATACTACACTTGCAATATTAGCAGGTGAGTTAAGCAAGTCTAAATAATCTTGCCACCAATTTTCATGAGAACTATTTTTCAACTTGTTTATTTATTAATTTGTTTTTTATTTTATTCATGTATTTTTTTTCCAAATTATTGTGAAAACAAATAAAGGACATGTGTGTAGGAGATTTAGTTAT
Source organism: Argopecten irradians (assembly GCF_041381155.1). Lineage (NCBI taxonomy): Eukaryota > Metazoa > Mollusca > Bivalvia > Pectinida > Pectinidae > Argopecten > Argopecten irradians. Next base: position 2,878,560 of record NC_091135.1, read on the forward strand.
ACTTTCTCATTGTCAATCAATTAATCAGTCTTTGTTCTCTAATACTTGTTATTACATCATTTCATTGTGGTCATACTAGAAACACAATTTACTATATCCAAGAGTGTTGTTGCAATTAAGCCGCATATGTTTGTTAGTATAATGAAAATATCTTTTTTCGTTTTCTTTCATAAAGCAAACAGTTTGATTACGTTCATATGCTAGATAAGTATTCTCATAGTTCTTACACATGTAGATATTTTTCTTTGTTTTCACTCTTAATCTGGCTTTCTGATTGCCTACTCTTTTTTTCATACCACTATATAAAAATCCGAGTATGGCGCAAAATCCCGACATTATTGTGACGTCACGATAGAAATATTGACGTTGCGTATTGATTGGAAACAATATTTCATTGGAAAATCAATGGAATCGTACGTATAAACGTATTTAATTTTATCGAGTAGTCTTTAAAATTAATTATAAGCATTGATGTCACTATCCTTTTTAATTTCATCTGGTAATGAAATATAATTTGGTTGCTACTCGGTTTCACAGCTTCCAAACACAATTTCTTTCTTACCCCGATAAAATTTAAAAAAAATACATCTATGCTTAGAGTTAGATATAATAGTATATGCCGTAACTGGGCGAAAATTTTGACATCTTTTCTTCAATGATCTATCGAAAGCTAAGACGTTGATCAATTAAGCTGTGAAAATCATTGAAATTGATACACAAGCAGGTATATGATGCCTTATAAAGGTTAGTCACAACACAGAACTTATGCGAAGTAAAATCTTGCTTTTTATAATTTATATATGTTTGGAATCAGACATACCTACAGAAATCACTTTAAAATTACTAATAATACTGTAAAATTTGACATGAAATTGTATACGACAAATTGGCTTCATTATAGGACTGTATCATAGTTGTAAAACTAATGATTTTTGGTAGTAATGCCAAAATTCACTTTCAGCTCTTTCAGCTACTATAAAAATATAACCTATGCATTGAAAGATGAAATTAAAATTCTCACAATGTTGGTAACTTTTGGTGGAGAATAATATATCTAAAGCTCTCTATGATTCGTGAGTATGACATTTATAGCACATGTAACTTTATAAGAAAACCTTGCAATAGTTTACCTGTTGACACCACGTAACAGATATGCCTTACTTACCACTTCGATTGGTTTGAGAGATGACGTACAAAACTCGGATAGATTTACAGTTTGTCCCTCCCAAACCACATAGATATTTCCACCAAAGTTGCACTCATTGTAAAGCACCCATCTGTAAAATTGAAAATTATACGAATGCATTAAAGAAATACACAACGAATATCAACCAACACAGTGCATCGCGCTATACAATGTAACACAAAAGATAATAATCCCTGTCAATTAAATGTATATCACTGTTCAGAAGCAGTAATGAACGCCCTAGCTGACGTTTTATTTGGATTTTTAATACAATGGATTTTAGTGTTTTATCATACCTTTGTATTTCTAGATATGTACCAATGTTAATATAAAGCCACAATGTCAACATGTTCCGTACCAAAATTACAATTTCAGAACGACGGACAAGAATTTATAATTATGATATTAATATGTTACTTCAATTCTTGAAATTGTAATACTTACACCCCGCGAGTAACCTTGACGGAAGAAACCTTTCTGAACCCAGAGAAGGCAAAATCATATATAGGTCCGGAAACATCCTTCAGGGCACCTTTACAATCAGATTTGGCGTAGATGGTTATCTGGGATGTATTGGAAACCATTATTGTATTATGTAGATAGAGGATTTTACATGAGTGGCTATGTGATCTTAAATTTATCAAACGAGTTTAATAATTTGATATGCCACGAGCCTTTAGGCGAGTGGCATATATCAGATTATTGAACGAGTTTGATAATCTCCATATCACATGGTCACATAATTTTTAATAATAGAAATATCAGTAAAACTTAAGATTAATCGAATAATCGACAGTGTTAATATTAAAAAAATATCTTAAAATCAGGCTTCTACAAAACATCCTATATTTTTAAAATAATAAGAACTATTATTATGATTGAAGCAGTTCCATCCGTAAGAATAGATAGAAAGAACATCCGGTAAAAGAGCACCGAGCTCTCAGTTTATGAGAACAGTATATTTAGTTGACGCAATGTCGTATACGGAACAATCGAGAAAAAAATAGATCTTGAATCATATTAAGTAATTACTGAAGTGACTGAGTTCTATTTATTCAACTACGCGCTACATTTGCTTTTGATAATTGTTTTATATAATCGCTATTGTCTGCATTATTCATATCAACTTTAAATATCCTTATTAACCTGAACCAACTTAATTAATCATCTCATGCTAAGACAGTTATACAGTCTTTTAAGGTCTCAAAATGTAACACCAATACGAATGAAAATGTTTGATAATGAATAACCAATTAAATCAAAACCGCCGGTCTTTAAAAGGGAAAGAAAGTTTGGTACTTACTAAGGGTGAAACAGCATCTGGAGCACTCATTTTGATCAGGTATGTTCAGACAGCAAAGAAAGGATTCTGATGTCTTGAGCTCTCGTACGGCTACCAGCAACAACTTGTGATTTCTGAGGAGCGGTGTGGTTTCTGTCTGGTAGTGGTCCTTTATATACCTTGTTACCAAAGGGTATATCCGGGACGCTGCAAAGAAGGAAACACAAATGGACGGAAACTGATTGCTCGACAACTTAACATTAGGATCAATTCCAAAATTTTAGTGTAGTATCCAGAGGATAAGTAAGTGTTGGCTACACGGATTTGGTTTTTTATCGAAGCGGATGTCCTTCCATATTGCATTTTTTGTGGTCCGTCATGTCGGTACGGTGTCGAGGGAGATTGATTAGTCAATGAAAATATCAGTACCGGTTCTAAGTCGAATCCCTTATTACGGCTGTTAGCATGAATATGTTATTAACTAATTACTTTACTGGATATGTATTTCTGGATAGTCAATATATGATTATTGTGCCTGTGCCCTAGTTTTATGTATTTGTATTTATGCTTCCCATTAGTCATATATCATATTAATTACATTATACACCCATTATTGTTTTCTGTTAAATTCCTTTCAGATTTTGAGTCAAAATCTCTGTTCCCATATTAATCAACTAGCAAAGTTGTCATTTAACATAAATTTGAGTTTTTGCATTATTAATGACATTTTGTTGATATCATATCATTTTTTTGACATTTACAAAATCAGATTGTAGACAAGATTCAATAGCTACGGAGTCATTAAATAAATGAAACTTACAATCAAATTAAAAACATATTTCTGGCGATCCCGTTTTGACCTTCCCTTTTAGGCAGATGATTTTATAGAGATGAATAGTTCTTAGCCTTCTGGTTAGGTATTTAGGGTGCATCAATTTCAAGTGTTTAATGTGTCTTGGGCAATACATGTAGACCTAAAATTCACTTGTGAACCATTATTACTACTGACTTATAGTGAGCAGACACAAAGCCATACGGCTCGAGGCATATGAAATTAATGAACTCCTGTGATAAATTCCATATCAAATAGCCTTGCGATTAAGTATAACCAGGTTTTTGTGAAATTGTAAAAGTGTCTATTTTAATTTTTTTTTTTAAATTGAAAAATTTCTCCTTAATTTGGGTTCTTTTTTTGTGAAAATGAACAATTACATACATTGTAACAAATATTTATTTTCTTTGTTTTAACTTCGTTATTCAATTGGCGAAATTCATAAAAATGTAATATGAAATATCTCTTGAAATCAGCTTGATTTGTCCAAAGATTCTGGACGATTTGTTGAAAAACGAACTATGAAAATTTGTAAAAATGTAAGAAGTAAATAATAATAATATGGTTTGTTCAAATATTTGTGTCTGGTCACTATCCTCAGTGGTAATTATACAGTACTCAAATGGATTTTTGTTATATAATTATAGTAACTTTCATGAAACATTTTTTAAAATTATTCTTGGTGTCATTCATTTTTCACTCAAAAGCAACAAGACATCAACAATATTTACGTTCCATATCTATCGATAAATTGATTTTGGTTGTAGATATGTAACTTAGAGAGACCGCAGAACCAAGTAATTTTCCATAGACGACAATATTTAGGTTTTTTGTGAAAAAAACTTTTTATTGCCCAGAATATTCTGTAGAAACTGCCATGTTTGGGGCCCTGGGGTCAGCCTCCTCACAAACAAATGTCCCCACACACGAGGGCTCTCGATCATCACACCTACATATACATCCATCCCCACCTAAACACAGAAACATCTCTCCACCCTTTCATTATTAAGTGCATAAAATTATATATCTAACATCAACAAACAGTCATCCTAGGTCTCACTCCATCTGATTCTCACTATCAATTTTCTTATAGTACCAGATCAACTTTTCTTATTATATATTTGCTGTATGTTTACACAAAACAAAAAACATAAATGAGTAATTAAATAAACAAATGAATAGTATGAAAATAACTAAATAATAAATTCATAAAATAAATAAATAGATAAATAAATAAATAATTGCCATGGTTACTTAAGATATAATTATATTTACATAATACAAACAGTCTCTGTTCCAAATTTTTGGCTACGTAGCCTTCGTCTGGGAAATGAATCGCAGTCTACTGATCAAGTCACAATCTTGCTATCATCTTGATAATAGAACGTCTCACTATCCACGACGTCATAACAACATTATGACGTCTTCCATAATAATACGCCAAAATGACGTAATGAATTTTCCCGTACTCAGTCTTTGTTGCATCACACTGCTTTTACATTACATCCTTTTGGAGTCTTTGTGTCCAACAACCTTATCAATTGTTCTTCGTGTAAAAGCCGGTATTCTTTCTTATTTTTAGACAATGTCTTCATATATATATAAATTATAAGTGGATTGATTGTAGATGATTCTGACCCTTTCCGGTACAGGTAACATGTTCTGGACTAATGGTAAGAATATATAACAACAGAAAAGATATTAAGTTTGTGCCAATTATGTACAATGTATCTTGTATACATCACAAATATAACTAAAGGTAAATGACTGTTTATTACATATGTATATCAGTACTTTGACATATATATATAGATCCATATAATTCCACTAATCTTTAAGAAAATTAGTAAATATTCTTCAAAAATCATCAAAACATGATCATAAATTAATCATACATAACAGGCGCATAGTGTTATTCAGCTATTACTTTACAAACTTAAGATGAAAGCACTCTGACATGGAAAATTCATAAACTACTTAAATTAAAGCAAATGGCCCCCATTTTCTCAGAAAAAAAACTTGCTCAGTTTGTTTCTTTTTTTAATGTATTTTTCTAATTTGATGACTTCTGTGGAGGACAATTTGCATAACAGAAAGTGAGGAAGTATGTTTTAACATTTGCATGTATAAACATGGTATTTTATTAGTACCAAAAAGCAGGTTAGACTGTTTTCAAAATTAGCACTTCCAAACATAACATGAGATTCACTTAAAGTTAAATAATATTCAAGTTCATCATTTTCACAGTAACATACATTAGATTCTTGTATAAATTTATTAGAAAAATAGCAGTTGAAGAGGATGTGTTCGATTGATTCTTCTTCTCCACTATAGAATGAGCATAAATTATCGTTCTTCAATTTTATTTTAAAAAATAAAGGATTTTGTTGGTAGTATTCTATGGTGAATCTTATATTGTAAAGCTTGTAACTTTGTTTCTTGTGTGTATTGAAATACAGATATATGTATCCATGTTGAAGGTATCCCTTAAATTTAATTTAATTCTCTTCTTTTCTTGACTCGTCATTCGTTTACAGGTTTTTCTTCAATTAATTTCAAATTGACATTGAACTTTTATGCATAGTGCTTCTACTAGTTCTACAAGTTTTCTACATTATCGAGATTGGCTGGAACCATGTAATAACATGTAAGCGTCATCTGCGTACTGGCCTAAAAAAAAAGCGTTTTACCCGTAATTCTAAGTGGTTTGACATCTAGGTTTGCTTTAAGAGATAAAGAAAGAATTTCGACACCTATAATGAAATATAAGGAGAGATTGGATTACCTTGACGACAACCACGATGAAGACTGAAATTATTTCCATTATTTATAACACAACTCTTTGAATCATTATATAAAACTTTAAACGATCTTCTAATTGAATCCCCAAAGTTAAAATCTCCCATGGCTTCATCTATGAATCCCATTGTATAGTGTCAAACTCTTTCTCAACATCGATCATGGATAATTAAGCTGGCTTGTTTTCTTCTTCTAAAAGGTGCATGATACCATAAAGCTTTCTCGTGTTTTCCTCTATAAACCTACCCTTAATATTTGTTTTATATGCTAACTATATGAGGTAATACTGAATTTATTCTATTTGCTGCTGCTGTTATTTTGTAGTCTTTTTTTTAATAATGGGTCTCAATTTTTAATAACCCTTTCCTTCTTTTCGGCAAATATGTAATAATACCTTGACATTGAAAGTCTGAAAGTTTTCCATTTTCATATGCATTATTAACAGATTTACAAAGCAGTGTTCCTAAGTCCTTCCATTAGTTTTTTATTTATAAAATTCTGCCCTAAACCATCCAACCCGGGACTTTTTACTATTTTTCATATTTTTCAAAGATAGAGATATTTCCCTTAAATTCAAAAAACCCTTATAACTTTCTTTTTCTTCTGCACTTAGCTACACTGCATGATTAAAAAATTGATGAGTTCTCAATGTCCTGAGTCTCCCTATTATTTGATTGGTACAAATTATTAAATAAAGCTAGATTCTCCCTTTAGAATTTCACCCATATCTTCAAACAAATTTCGATATTATTATATCAATTCACAAATTATTTTATTTACATAATTTCTTTTCTCTAGATTACAAAAGTACTTGGAATTTCTTTCACCATCATACCACGTGGCTTTAGGTCTAAACATGACGCCTATTATTTTATTTGTGCGTATGTTAACTAGTCATATTCTCCAATTTAGATAAAACATCTCTTGATGGTCTTTGGTTAACTTCTTATTCTACTTCTGCAATATCACTCTCTAAAGTTTTTCTCCATCTTCTTCATTTCACGTGTTTTATTTCCAGAATAAAAGATAGTCAAAGACCTGATTTTTATTTTCAGTATTTCAAAGAGTAATTGCGAGTTTATTCGAAATGTTACAGCAGTCTCCAAATCATGTTTTTCCGAACACATAATACATATATCTAAAGTTTCATTAACATATTTACTAAATCAACATAACATAAATATGTCACCTAACAGTTTAACATTATGTTTTCAGTAGCCCTTTCCTCTCTGACTATAATCAAGACTGCTGTCTTACACGATACATGAATGGTCTGTTCGATAGCCTGTAGGGATATATGATGATATGGTCTTATAGTACATATGTCATGTGTTACCAAAAACTACAAGTAGTCTAACCTGCTTTGTTTGATAGGGGTTGTATGTCGCCATGTAAAGCTTCTTTGTTCTAGGTTACAATTTCACCATGGGTCTCTATCATCAATTTTCTATGATATATTTTTTATACTTTCCTGACACTTTGGATTATTGTTTCTAATGATATTACAAGTATCAATATTCCTATCCTGAAAAGTATTCCAATCACCACAAATAATCATTGGCAAATCTTCCCAGCCCATTAGAGTTCTGTTTTTATTTTCAAACAAAATCTGGGGTGTCTTTGTTAGGACCATAGATGCAAGTCGAAATGAAAATGTTGTTGTTGACTGTAATATCAAGTATTATAAACCTACCATCATTACATGTATCTAACCTATTTCAGTGTATTGTATACTCAAGGGTATTCCTAAAAAGAATGGCAACGTCTGCAGATCTAGAATTTAAATTATTAAAAGTACACTGATGTCCCCATTATCTTTCACAAATCTGTTCTACTGCACTTGTACAATGTGTCTCTTGGAGACAAACAATATCTGCCAAATCAAGCTAAAATTTAGTGATGTTTTCAATATTTTAAAGGCTGGTAGCAAGTCTAAGGGTATCGGGTTGGTCATAATGGGTTCGAGCTCACGGGTTTCGCGATGTGAAGTTAGCATCGGATTTGGGATTCAGGATTCGGGAATCGAATAACGAATCCGGTGCCAGTACCTTATTCGTATTTAAAAATGAACAAATAGATAACAATTTCAAAACATAAAAACAGATCAAAACATAATTTCACAACCTCAGAAAAAACTATATACCTCGATAAATTAGTTTGAGTTTGAATAACGAATCTGATGCCAGCACCGTATTCGTGATTCAGTAAAACTTATATAGACATCATTTCAAGACTTGAAAACCGTAGAACACCTCCTTAGATCTTTTTCGCTATTCAATTTGATTAACGAATCCGGTGCCAGTATTTTATCGTGATCTGTCTAATATAGTAGACGAACACGTTGTGTTAGTATTATTTTTGACTGAAGAAGGCCCTATAGTGGCTGAATATATATATTCCATAGAAATGGTTTTGATTTTACTTTGAATAAATTTTGGCCTTTTATTTTGGATTATTAATATACTAACTTTGTACCGTTTTTACCACATTATATTTCAATATAGGACAATGTATATGATTTTACAGTCAAAACATCTTTACAAATACATAAAACAAGGGCACATGCACAATAATCCTGTATTTACTATCCAGAGATATTACTTATCCAGTAAAGTAATTAGGTAAAGGCGTATCCATGCTGAAACTCTCGGAAGCGGTACTGAGCTTTTCGTGGACTTACACATCTCACTCGACACCGTACGGACATGATGGACCACAAAAAATATACAAAATGAAAGGATATCCGCTTCGATACAAACCAAATCCGTGTAGCAAACACTTAACATATCATGTGGTTACTAGACTAGAATTGTGAAATTGTTCCCCATGTTAAGTTGTCGAGCAATCAGTTTCCGTCCACTTGTGTTTCCTTCTTCGCAGCGTCCCGGATATACACTTGGGTAACAAGGTATATTACGGACCACTACCAGACGGACACCACACCGCACCTGAGAAAGCACAAGCTGTTGCTGGTAGCCATAAGAGAGCTAAAGATACCATAATCCTTGCTGTCTGATCATACCTGATCACGAAAATGAGTGCTCATAATGCTGTTACACCCTTAGTAAGTACCAAATTTTCTTTCCTTTTTAAAGACCTGTGTGTTCAATCGCCACTTGTTAAACCATATATTTTCGATTTTGATTTAATTGGCCATTCATTATCACACACTTTCGTTCTTATTAGTATTACCTTTTGAGACGTTAAAAGACTGTATAGCTGCCTCAGCATGATATGATTAATTAAGTTGGTTCAGGTATAATATGGATATTTAAAGTTGATATGAATAATGCAGATAGTAGCGATTAACATATAACAATTATCAAAAACAAATGTAGCGCGTAGTGGAATAAATGGAACTTAGTCAGTTCAGTAATTACGTAATATGATTCCAGATCTATTTTTTTTCGATTTTTCCGTATACGACATTGTCTCAACTAAATATACTGTTCTCATAAACTGAGAGCTCGGTGCTCTTTTACCGGATGTTCTTTCTAACTGTTCTTACGGATGGTCCAATCATAATAATAGTTCTTATTATTTTACAAATAAAGGGTGTTTTGTACAAGCCTGATTTTAAGATAATTGTTAATATTAACACTGTCAATTATTCGCTTTACCTATTTGGATATGTAATGTATTTAATTTGTGTGTTTTCTTTCCGCTTTTAATTAAAATACTACATTGTAAATACCAATTTTCTAAGTCCATTGATGTCCATTCACACTCACATATGTAATGCATCTAAAAGGCTTCAACTTTGATGTCCTTCTTTCAGAGAAGGTAGATAATAAGGTAAGAAGAGTAATTTGATTTACTGCGATACTTACGAAATAAATATTACATATTATAATGATATTTTCCAATACACCCCAGATAACCATCTACGAGGAGCCTGATCGTAAAGGTATCCTGAAGAATGTTTCCGGACCTCTGTATAATTTGGACTTCTCTGGGCTCAAAAAGGTTTCTTCCGTCACTGTTACTTGCGGGGTGTAAGTATGGTATCATTTAAAGTAATAAAATCATATACAAATACCATAACTGTAACGTGTTGTCTGTCGTTTTAGAAATGTAATTTTGGTACGTAACATCTTCACTTATTATGGCTTTATATTAACATTGATACATATCTAGAAATACCAAGGTATGACAAAACACTAAATTCCATTGCATTAAAAATCCAAATAAAACGTCAGCTAGGGCGTTCATTACTGCTTCTGAACACTGATATACATTTACTTGACAGGTCTTATCTTCCTTTGTGTTATAGTGTTTTGCACTGTGTTGGTTGATATTCGTTGTGTATTTTTATGATACAGTCGTATTAATTTTCAATATTTTACAGATGGGTGCTTTACAAGGAGCAAAATTTTGGTGGAAATATCTATGTGGTTTGGGAGGGACAAACTGTAAATCTATCCGAGTTTTGTACGTCATCTCTCAAACCAATCGAAGTGGTAAGTAAGGCATACCTGTACGTGGTGTCAATGGTTATAAAATTTCAAAGGTTATCTTCAGCATTGATATCACTATTTTTTATCATTTACTTGGGGGATGTAAGAAATTGTATTTGCAAACTGATGAAATTAAAAATAGTGACATCAATGCTTATAATTAATTTTCCAGACTACTTGATAAAATGAAATACGTATACACGCACGATTTCATTAATTTGCAAGGGATTTTTTTCTTATCAATACGCAACGTCAACATTCATATTGTGACGTCACAATAACGTTGGGTTTTTGCGCAGTTCTCGGATTTTTTTTCAAAGTGGTATCAAAAAAGAGTAAGCCATTCAGAAAGCCAGATTTAATGAAATTTAAGATTTAAGGAAAAATACTTATACATGAAAAAGAAATTGATATTTTGATCATGCTAGAAAAAAATGCGGCTTAATTACATCAACACTCTTAGATATTGTCAATTGTTTTGCTAGTAAAACCATAATGACATGATGTAATAACAAGTATTAGAGAACAAAGACTGATTAATTGATTGACAATGAGAAAGTATAACTAAATCTCCTACACACATGTCCTTTATTTGTTTTCTTTTCACCATAATTTGCAAAAAATAAATGATGAATAAATAGATAAATGAATAAATAAATAAATGAATACGAAATTTCATGTAAATCCGTGGCAAGATTATTTAGACATGCTTAAAAACCTGCTAATATTGAAAGTATAGCTTGTTTGCGTTTTTTATGGGTGTGTGTGTGTTTTTTTTGTCGAAATTCAAGTGTTTTATATTCTTAATCTCACAAAATAGTAATCTTTGTATTTTATCATAAACCATGAAAATATAGTCTTGATATCTGTCTTGTAGGAATTCACAGAAAAGCCAGAGATGACTGTCTACACTGGGTCGTCCTTTACTGGACAACAGAGAACATTTAAGAATGCTGACGCAAACCTCGTTGGAACTCCCTTTCAGGATACCATCATTTCTGTGACCGTCAGGAGCGGAGCGTAAGTGTATATACAAATATGGATGCGATACAATATATCTTTATAATGTATTTAAAATCCGTCTGAAGACAAATCACTTCAGTTGCATACCTGTAGGAATACACAGTTTCCGTTTCAGTGTTCATGCCATCGCCGTTTTGTGGGCGCTGTAATCTCACACCCATATTGGAGTATATGTTTAATTTACTATATCAGCTATTTACCAAACAATAATTTCCTTTCCCTTAGATTGATGAAGAATAGATTCATTTTTATTACATGAATATGTTTGTGAAGTGATACTAACTGTTTTGATTGTTCCTCTTCTACATGTAGCTGGATAGCCTACCGTGACGCCAATTACGAAGGACCCCAGTACCTGTTCACCAGAGGAGCTTTCAACGGAACGTCGTCTGAGGGTCACTTCCAGAACAACGCCATATCATCCCTGAAGCCTATTGCTCTTGATAGCTAAGATGGACGTAATGAGGATGAGGACAAACCAGCAAGTTTATTCAATATCCGATGTGATTGATGATTATAAACTAAAATCACCAATGACCTCTTAAAGCGTGGTACTGATGACATTCTTGACAACGTTACCGCATAAAACTAGTATATCAATAAAAGACTGTTCAATTTTAGATTTCTTTTCTTTATTTTGCCACTAATCTCAGGGATCCGGATCAGCGCAACTGAAGCTACCCAGATCCTATATGAAGACGGTGCAAAATTACGTAGAAATGTGTACACAGAATAGACGGATATTTTTCTGGTATAACCGCCGAAGATCGTATCTTATAACAATACAGTCTAAACTCGTTGTCTCAAAATCACTTGACTCGAAATTCCGGTTGAGTCGAATTAATTTTGAAGTCCGCTTTTTTTCCCCCTTCTTTGTATATGTATTTTAAGAGCGGATACCTCAAATTTCGATGATTCGAAACTCCGGTTGAGTCAAAGTCAATTCCTGGTCCCTAGAACGGATATTCAGCGAAAAAAACAGTCGCTATCTTGAATTTAATTTCAGTCAAAATATCAAATTTTTAAAAAACAATAATTACGCAGGAATATGACACAATGCAGGTATCAAACGCGAGGATGTTTAAATTCAGGCTTCTGTGATTTGTGCGCAACGTGCATAATAAGGTAGTGTGTTAGCTTTATGCTGTAATATTACAGCGGGGGCCGATGATCCGGGGGAGTTTAGTGGCTTGTATATTCGCAGAGCGGACTAGCGTGCCGACGTGGGGGGATCTGTATCATGACCTGATGTGGATCTGGGTGTTGGTAATTTGTTTTGAACTGGCTTTGCAGTGGTTTGGGGGGGTTGCGTGTTTTAATGTAGATGTCTGTGTAGAACGAGATGAGTCCACTGGATTGAGACTCGATTATTCGTTGACGATCACTGGTTTATCGTGGAGGGTTTAGAGAGTCGTGAGATTATTTTGTGTATTTAAAAAAATCCGGAAAAATATCTGAAATCATAGGAAAAACAAAATCACATTTAATACAAACCTTATAAGTTGGAAAATCACGATATTATGCTGATCACGGTAATAGGCATGTACCCGACTGTATTAATCATAAGATAAGGACTGTTTAAACCACGTTCTGATCAAACCTAATGACATTATGTTTTTCAAGAGTTGAATTCCGGATCAGTCGAATTAATTTCGTTGGTCTTTGAATTTTGAGATAACGAGTTTCGAATAAGCAAAATTTTGAGCGTTAGTCATATGCAAAGAGATCTACAGACATTGGAATCAAGCATGTAAAACTGCGTAAGATGAGGGTACACTGCAGAAATGTTCCCTGTAAATTATATGGCTTAATTAGTTACTGTGATCGTAGGCATATTTAATAAAAAGATTCGTTGAAAATGAAATGAATTATAAAAATATCTGATTACACAATATTCAAAATATTTCTTTAGCAGGTATACGCGACCAGTTGATATACTAATTCATACATGATGACGATAAGTAAATGTGCGAGATCTTTACCACGATAACTTACAACTCCAGGACATGATGAAGCTACTTGATAAATATCAATATGGCCAATCTACATCCACACTGCCATCTTGGTATACTAATAACAAAATTTAATTAACTTCATTAATAAACATACTGGTATCTTCACAACAACAACAACGAACAACAGACGCACAAAAAAGCAAAATAAACTAATTCTGCAGTCCGATGGGAAACCTATAGATTCAAAAGATATGAAAACCATCAGTAAGGTACGGGAAGGAAAAAAAATCACATAATGAAAAATATGAAAAACTCCCTATCTGATACAACTATTCCTTCTAAGAAATGGTGGAAAGTTGCACAATATATCTAATATATCAATAACAAATCCACTTCTATTCACCATCTAGATCAGCTATTTCTTCTCAATGGTAACACATTTGCTTGAAAGAAAGACTCTTCGGAAATTCCGACTAATCAGAATAAAGCTTTCATGGAGTTTGGGAGAAACATGATCAAAGTGTGTATATATATATTGTTTGATGTTGAAAGTTTCTTAAAAATGAAACTATTTTGTTATAATAATATACCGTATTAATATAGAAGGTACATCTAAATTATAAGGATTTTTTACTGTAACGATTCAGTTTTCATTTTTAATTGAAAACACATTGATAAAAAATGACCAAAAAATAATAATCTCTTCGCGCGCATCGAACAACAACGTGCATGGGACCCATAGATAAATCGCTTTATCCACTACACTACTTCTAATATATCTATCAAATTACCAAGCCAATGAAGATTCTTGTTGGGAATTCCATTTTCAAGTCCTGTAGATTAACAATCAGATATTGTTGTTTTCTGTTTTCAGTTAAAAATTGGGGTTTTGAGGGATGCCGAACCAAGAATGTGTACATAAACACCACAATTTTCATCAAAACGAGATTTTATGCTTTCCCTGAAGGCTGATTTCCTCTGGAATTAATTGAAAATTCTTTTTTTTTTCCTTTTCTCTTCCTAAATATATAATTTTTACAAATGTAATTTTAAGAACAGTGCTCTTTTATGCAGTGGTTAATGATGACATCATAATCTTCGCAACTCTCTGGGAAATAATTCCATTATCCAAGTTATCAATCTGTGTGGGAAAAAAAAGTCTTAATTCACTAACAGACAAAAAGATTAATCTAACAGTGCATACAGTCATATAAAACCAAAATCGCTATCAAAATACAGTCTTCTCGCTACAAGCCATACAGTACCGTGCCCAAGGGTGTTGTTTATAATTCGAATGCTTTCTTCGAGAAGTACTTTAAATTAATGCATAATTAAATGGAGGAAAAAACGTAAACTGTAAGTGAAAGATGATCTACGAGTTGATTATTCAAACAATTTGCGACACTATCGGCCACAGAGAGTACTACTGGCACTGAGTCGATCTATTTTCAGGTAATTTTAGGTGTCATTTCCGAAGAATTATAAGTTTGTATCAAAGTTTTAATGTTTATACATGTATATAATATATATTTTGCGATAACCTTCGTAATCGTGCGAAAGTATCGAAAACTTGACCTTAATCACATGCATACTATGTTTTCTAAACAAATCTCTCGTTTCGGTGGTCGCAACATGCGGTATTTATAAGTGGAACTTGCCTACTGTAATACAATGTAAGACGGCCTCCGTGGGCAAGGAAAAGGCTGAAGACAGTAACACCAGTAAAATCCAGTTAGAGAAAAAGAATCATATATATTCTGACGCTGGTCTTTCCACTACGAACTAACACAGAAATTTCTCTATTGGCCGTGAAAAAGTGTCCAGAAATAATTAAATTTCAATTGAAAACATTAAATAAACTAACAGAACTATATATCAGAATCAATGACTCGAAACCGGACAGAAGTTAAGCCAAAATTAAGAATACAAAATATGAAAGCAACATAATACGATGTTGAACTTGAACTACAAGATCGTAAGCAAAAACATTGAAAACTCAGAGGGGAGAGGGCTGATTTTTTTCCTTAACTCCAAACTGAGAGCAGAGAAACTAGAAATGGAAACATCATTTCAAGAAAATTGCTTCGTGGAACTTACCATATGTACAAATATTAAAATTCTTATAGTATCCATGCTGACAGCTGTACTAAGAAACGCCAGACTCGGAACCGGTACTGACATTTTCATGGACTTACAAATCTCACTCGACACCGTGCGAACATGATGGATCACAAAAATTATACAAAATAGAAGGACATCCGCTTTGATACAAACTTATTCCGTATAGCCAACACTTCAACATTGTGGAATGATCCAAATGTCAAGTTTTAACAAAGTTGTTGGACAATCAGTTTCCGCCTACTTCCGCCTTATCAGCAGAGTCCCGGATATAAAATGTACCATTGGGCAACAAGGTATATAATGGACCACTACCTGACGGACACCACACTACAGTTGAGAAAGCACAAGTTGTTGCTGGTAGCCGTTAGAGAGCTAAATATACCAAAATCCTTTGTTTGCTGTCTGATCATACCCGATTTCGAAAATGAGTGTTCTATCAGCTGTTACACCTTTAGTAAATACCAAACGTTTCTTTTCTTTTTAAAGACTAGTGTGTTCGTTCGACACTTGCTAAACCATATATTCATTATCAAACATTTCCGTTCTTATAAGTATACCTTTTGAGACCATAAAGGACTGTATAATTATCATAGCATGATATGATGAATAAAATTGGTTCATGTATCATATGGATGTTTAAATTTTATATGAATAATTCAGACAGCAGCGAATATATCAAACAATTATCAAAAACAAATGTAGCACGTACTATTCTCATAAACTGAAAGCTGGGTACTCTCTTACTGGGTGGTCTCTCTAACTTTGCTTACCACTGGAACTGCTTCAATCATAATAATAGTTAATATAAAATCATAAATAATGATGATTTAAAATATATGATGTTTTGATTTAA
Source organism: Argopecten irradians (assembly GCF_041381155.1). Lineage (NCBI taxonomy): Eukaryota > Metazoa > Mollusca > Bivalvia > Pectinida > Pectinidae > Argopecten > Argopecten irradians. The sequence continues at coordinate 2,895,068 of NC_091135.1, forward strand.
ATACATCTGTTGATATTAAACACCGCCGATTATTCGCTTTACCTTTTTGGATATATAATGTTTTCAATCTGCATGCTTTCTTTCCGCTTTTAATTAAGAAGCTACCTTATAATACCAATTTTAATGTTCATTGATGACCATTTGCTATATGTAATGCATCATCAAAAAGGCTTCAACTTTGATGTCGTTCTTTCAGAGTAATTTGATCTACTGTGATGCTTACGAAATAAATATTATAAAAATGTATTTCAATACATTATTGAAATTATTATCTATTCCCAGATAACCATTTACGACAAACTTGATTGTGAAGGTGCCCTGAAGGATGTTTCCGGACCTATGTATGATTTGGCCTTTTCTGGGTTCAGAAAGGTTTCTTCCGTCAAGGTTACTCGCGGGGTGTAAATATTGTATCATTCAAAGTAATAGAATCACATATTAATATCATAATGTTAACTTGTTGTCTGACGTTCTAGAATTATAATTTTGGCATGTAACATGTTGACTCATTGTGGCTTTATATTAACATTAATGCATATCTAGAAATGCCAAGGCATTACAAAACTCTAAATTCCATTGTATATTAAAAAACCCAAACAAAAATGTCATCTACGGCGTTCACTACTGCTTCTGAACACTGATCTACATTTAAATGACAGGGCTTATTTTCTTTTTGTGTTATAGTATGTTGCACTGTGTTGGTTGATATTCTTTGTGTATTTCGTATAATTTCGTATTCGTATTATTTCAATATTTTACAGATGGGTGCTTTTCAAGGAGTGCAACCTTGGTGGAAATATTTATGTGGTTTGGGAGGGACAAACTGTAAATCTACCCGAGTTTTGTACGTCATCTCTCAAACCAATCGAAGTGGTAAGTAACGCAAATCTGTACGTGGTGTCAATGGTTATAAAATTTCAAGGGTTTTCTTAAGCATTGATATCACTATTTTTTTTATTTCATGGTGGTATATTATTTTTTTATTGCAAACTGTGTGAAATATGCGTAGCAAACAAAATTTGTTTCATACCCATTTCATTCAGGAAATTTAAATATAGTGAAATCAGTAATTAATTTTCCAGACAATATACTTGATAAATAAAATACATTTACGGACACGATTCCATAAACTTTCCGAGGGCTTTTTTTTCAAATCAATACGCAACGTGTAAATATTTCTATTGTGACGTCACGATAACGTCGGATTTTGCGCCATCTTCGGATTTGTCAACTCGGTCAGCGAATCAGAAAGCTAGATTTAGTGTGAAATCAAAAAAGATAAAACAAGTATATGTAAATGAACAATGAGAATTATATTTTAGGATCTTTATGAAAAAGAAAAGGATATTTTGATTATGCTAGAAAACAAAGACGGCTTATTACGTCACCACTATCTGATACTGTAAAGCGTTTTGCGGGTAAGACCACAATGACGTAATGTAATAACCAGCGTCAGAAAACAATGACTGATTAACTGATTGACATTGAGAATTATAACTTAATCTCCTAAACACGTCCTATTTTCACCATATTTGAAAAGAAATTTGATCTTTTACGAAACTCGTTGGCAAAGTTACTATTGCTTATTTCACATGCTAATATTGTAAGCAATGATATATTGTTTTTGCGTTCGAAATCCAAGTGATTTTTGTTCTTAATCTTACAAAATAGTAATCTTTGTCATCTATTATATATCAGGCAGTTAACAATAATCTGGACATATAATTTAATTTCATATGTTACACCGATTTCTATTGGGATGATATTTCTTTGAGATTATTTTTCCATACACCGAAAAGAATTGTACGTCACGTATTATGACGTCATAAACACAATGTTTTCGCAGGGAATTTTAAAAGCGGCAGTCATTGGCCAAACTAAATTATTGGATAAGATATTAATGCGCCACAACTCAATTTATTTTACTGTAAAGGCAGTAAAATTGCAAACATTTATGCCTTATTAGTACCTGAGCGAGTTATCTGAATTAAATCATAGGCTTTATTTTCACTATCTTTTGGGGTTATGAAGTCGTAGATAAAAAAAGGACGTACATTCGCGTCTAGGAAGAATGTCCTTCTGTTTTTTGTCTTAAATAGTTTTAAAATCAAACTGTTTGCTTTATGAAAGAAAATGAAAAAGGATATTTTCATTATACTAACAAACATATGCGGCTTAATTGCATCACACACTCTTGGATATAATAAATTGTGTTGCTAGTATAACCACAATGAAATGATGTTATAACAAGTATCAGAGAACAAAGACTGATTAATTGATTGACAATGAGAAAGTATAACTTAATCTCCTACACACATATCCTTTATTTATTTTCACAATAATTTTCAAAAAAAATAAATTAATAAATAAAGTTGAAAAATAGTTCTCATGAAAATTGGTGGCAAGATTATTTAGACTTGCTTAACTCACCTGCTAATATTGCAAGTATAGTATATTCTTAATCTCACAAAACAGTAATGTTTGCATTGTGTTATAAACCACGCAGTTAACATTAATATGGAAATATAGTCTTGATATTTGTCTTGTAGGATTTCACAGAAAAGCCAGAGATGACTGTCTACACTGGGCCATCCTTTACAGGACAACAGAAAACATTTCAAGAAAGCTGACGCAAACCTCGTCGGAACTAACTTTCAGGATACCATCACTTCGGTGATCGCGCGCATTATGAAGACTGTCTGCAAAGCTCTGGCAATTATATAGACCATAGATACTTAAATAGTATAACTTACTTCTATAACGTAGAACTGATGCGTTTGCAAAAGTAACGGTGTTGTGTACAGACCAGTGAATTGGTCTAAACCATAGGCTTCTTCTGCATGTTATATAGGAGGAATCTTCTGAGCTTATTTCTGCTAAATGTAGGCCTACGTCAAGTATTACGACGCCATAATCAAGAACGTTTTCAGAAGGAATTGTAAAAAACGGCATTGGCCAAACTAAACTATAAGATACAGTCATTCTTGATACTCCGGGGGGTTACTATCACTGACTTTATATCCACCCCTGGACCATGTGATAATACTACTGAAGGCAACATAAGACACGGGCAATTTTAGCTGAATTTGGTCCTTTGATGTAAGTTACAAGTTCGGTACACTGTGTTTGACTGTGTTGCTTTCAAGTCGGGGTCGCCCTCTTTTTAATCTTCGAAGAAATTTTCTGTAGACCTGTGATTAGTCAGTTTTTTTCTCCTGAATTGCTTCCAGTTTTCCCACGAGATAAAACGTCGGTGATAGTAATCCCTGGAGCATCGAGGATGACACACAGTGCATCAATGCACCACATCTGAATTCGTTTTATTGTGAAAATTAGTAAAATAATGGAAAAGACATGCCTAATTAGTACCTCATTAAGTTATTCAAATTACTTATGAAGCAATAAACAACAAACGGGCAGGCATTCTTTTCCATAGATGATTTAGAAATTTTGCTTGCTAATTGATTAAAGTTACTTCACTCAGAATATATTTAAGTTCGCGCCATCCCATTTGTTATATGTGTGCCATCGTGTCTATATCGATCAACAGAAAAATCAATCAATCAAACAGATTGATCAAACAAATCAATCAATACATCAATCAAGAAGACGCTGGTTACGTACGATAACCCTGTACTCGTGTAGAGTACGTGTATCCTCGTCTAACAGAGAACTCTTTAACGTGACCATAAGCAGCAGCAGAGGGCCAATCACTGTCCAGGTCTGGAGGCTGATGCCAACACTGTTAGTAAAACAGGTATCCTTGGTATCAATATAGCGCTTCAAACATTCATATGACCAAATGCAATATATTCACAAAGTCCCTTCATCCAAGAGACTCTCAGAGTATTTCATTGATAACGGAACGTTTTGAATATTCATGTCCTTTGCGAGCCAGCGTTGTAAATGGTACAATTCATGACGAACGAATTACGATCTTAACCCGCATACTTATTCTACATGTCGAAAATGGTGTCAGAACATTTGATGTGATCAGTCCAGTCCCATAGCAATCACAACCCCAAATACGAGAGGAGAAAATGGGGTGTAGCGGCCAGATCGGGATTCGAACCCGGGACCCTCCGAACACTAGCCGAGTGTTCTACCGACTGAGCAACCTGGTCACCGATGATCTACCCAGTCCAATACCGCTACACTCCTCCCTCCTTTCTCGAAGTCTTCGCCCCCGAAGACATACAAGACCCTTACAAACACCACCACCACCGTGTGTTATTTAGTTGTGCGCCAATTCTGCAACAGAATAGGAGAAAATGTAGCGGCCAGATCGGGATTCGAACCCGGGACCCTCCGAAAACCAGCCGAGTGCTCTACCGACTAAGCTACCTGGTCACCGATGATCGCCCCAGTCCAATCCTGCTACACATATATGTCATATGTTGGCAAACTAAACACGAACATATTTTTCGACTCACCATATTGTTTCCAGCTGGAATTAGCGGAACGTTGGGTTCTTACGAGAATGCACACATTGTAAAAATCATGTTGCATCGTAATGTATCCATCGTTTTACAATGCACGTGACTATAATTATAAGAGAAACATTGGAATAGGTAATTATTACAGCTTTTCCCCGTGTTGCATGTCAATGTTCAAATATCAAATGTTTAAGTGACATATCGTTACAGTGAAATTAGCATGCAATATAACTTTAAAGAAAAACATATCTAATCTAAAAAATTAAAGTCCTTTGTTTCGTTCATACGGTGTTATATCGCCCTTGTAGAATTTAAATAGTATATATAGCACTATATGGAACGAAACAATGATCCATAATTGATATACATGTATGTATATACGTGGAAAGAAAACGGAATTTGCTAACAAATGCAGTGTCTGCAATGATATTTTACGGCCTGCCCAAAGGTTAACATTTGGACATACAGGAGTGAGGTTTATTTAAGGAATTGAAAATAAATATCTATTCCTTATAATTACAGTTTTCAGGTAATTGAATATTATTTTTTTCCCGCGGCAGATGCATATTTTTTTTATTAAAATACCCAATTTTTTTCTCTTCTGTCATCGTCAACGAATTCGATTGAACAACTGATTGGAATCGAGTCATTAATATGTTCCCGCCAAAAGTGGGGTCATGTCCCCACGTTGCAACGCCATCGACTATTCACGTAACAATAGAATCGCCGCGCGTGTTGTACTAGCATTATACACTGATAATGATAATACTAGAAAGCATGGTTATTGAGTCCATGTCAGTGCAAACTGTAAATATACAAAATTAATGATTTTTACATTCTGACTTGCGATTATCATTTATAAATTCCTAATTCTTATTTCGGACATACATGGGACGGCGTGCACATAAAAATAAAAAATAAACAAAACGTTTGCTTTAATATTTTTTTTTTACTTTTTTCAGATAGCTTGTAGACAGAAAACCGTCAGAGAATCAAGGGTCATTCATGTCAGAGACGAGATAATTTAACGCGTTAAATTCAACGTTCTAAACACGCTTTTAATGCGTTAAAACTGCATTTAACGCGTTATATAGTGTTTAATGCTTCACTCAAACTTTGCTACATTGTCCGAGAAGAAGCGTCAATAACCAGCTGTTTGTTGTCTCAGAGTAATGGAATAAGACGCCATCAGCGGCGAATTAAGCGTTTTATTTAATCGAAACCGCAACAGTAACAAGTCGTCTCTCTGATTATTCGTACCGGTTTAAGCGGACTCTCATGTCGCAGTTATTTCTTGCATACAGCGTTGAAAGCTTCACTTTGTGCCACTGTGAACATATTTTAACGAAACTAGTAGTCATACGTTGAGATTCCAACTATCTACTTATTAATCTTATAACTTTACAATACAATTCTATGTAACGCTTTACGATATTTACATAAGAGTTATTTCCCTTTACCTTTCACTATCTACGTACATAGGCAGAGGTATGAAATTTGTCTTAGGCGAAGGATAAAATTATGAAATGCGCTCGCCTTTAGGCTTTAATAGCCTTCGGGCGGCCATGTTTGAAACGGGGTTGCGAATTCTTCCAAAAATGGCCAAGAATGCAAACATGGTTGCTCGATTCTATCGTTTCACGCCAAAATAACCGTAACTTTTGTATATTTTCAATATCCGACATATAGGCATACCGTATAGATAATACTAATATGGCGGCCGTGACAATAACAGACACAGTATTATGTCGACCAGCCAAATGATTATAGCAAATTTATCCGATTAATCCCACAGCTGTGAAAAAAAATCTATGATATATCATTTAACATTTGTGATATAAAAGAATATCTTTGTTAACCATTCTCTCAATTATTACATTAAACTAATATAATACAAATCGATCACTTTAATTTTATTCAGATATAGCATTTTAGGCCCTTGTCATAAATCATGTAGGACTTTACGGAGTTATCTTCCATTATTTTGCAAATCTAACACATGTGTTCAAACGTCTGAATAAAAAACCGAGATGTCTTCCTTACCTCCAAACCGTTTTTGGTACTTTCTAATTCGTAGGTGAACAGTGTACAGTACGGCCTACAGTATATTTATATCAAAACAGGATCATTCTGCTATCGAGACATTAACAATATACATCCTATTAAGACGGGGAGAGAGCTTTATGTAAGTTGGAAAACTTGTGCCAAATCCAATTATATATAAAATTACACAATAAAATATGTTTAAATCAAATCTGAACGGTTGGAATTTTGGGTAAAAATCACAATTGTTTAAAAAAGATTTTTGGTTACCTTAATTTCCACAGGCGTAAAGAACCATAATAATTTACATGTCCAAATTTGAGAACTATGTAGCAATTGCAAAAGTTGTGTACGTCATGTAGATGGAGATGAAATACAAATGAGATACAAATGAAATTATTAATAACTTTTATTTCATAACATTTTATTTATTATTTACATCGAATGGTTACATTTTCATTTATTTGATAAATTAATATATTTAACATTGAATATTTACAGTTTGCACTGACATAGAACCACGCTTTCTAGTATTATAATTATCAGTATATAATGATAGTACAACACGTGCGGCGATTCTGTTGTTACAGGAATAGTCGCTGGCTTAGCAACGTGGGGTCGACATGAATGACTTGATTACAATCTGGCGTTCAATCGAATTCGTTGACGATGACGAAAGATAAAAAAAATATGAGTACTTTATAAAAGAATATGTAACTGTCGCGGGGATAGATAATATTCATTTGAGTGGAAAACTGTAAATATAAGGAATATTTTATATTCCTTAAATTACGTTATGTGGTAATTATTTGTTTAGTAAATATAATAACTAAGATAAATAGAGAAATTCGGAAATCAAAAGTCTATTATTTGTGGTGATTTTAACCTGGTTCCTAACCAACACATTGATTATGATAGGTCTTACAAAAATATAAATAATCCACACGCCATGGAGAAGGTTCTTAACATGATAGATGAGTATAATCTGATAGACATTTTTAGAGAATACCATCCAAATCGAAAAGATACTCATGGAGAAAAATAAATCCTCTCAAGCAATCTAGGCTAGATTTTTTTCTAACAAGTGATTGTTTATTACCTAATGTGAGCTCTTCCACTATTGAACCGGTCAGATCATTCTATCACTAAACTAGTTTTAAAATTAAATACATTCAAAAAAGGGAGGGGTCTATGGAAATTCAATAATTCTCTTCTTTATGATACAGAATATGATACAGAATATGCTAAATCAATTAAAGACGTCATTACAGACACAAAAAAAGAACACTGTCTACCTATATATAATCTTAACCATAAATAAATGACATAAATGACGATATGGCTTTATAATTTAGCATTGATGATCAGTTATTACTTGAAACTCTGTTAATGAACATTAGAGGTAAAACAATATCTTTTGCATCATATAAGAAAAAAGAAAAAAACTTGTGGGTCTAGAGAATCGAAACTTTACCTCCAAAATTATTCCCCAAAATTCAAAAAGATGATGGAATCGTAATAGAGAAACAAGAAGATATTTTGGAAAACATCAGACATTTTTATGAAGACTTGTATAAAGAGAACATACATTTACATGACATTGATCTTAATACATACTTGAATTTTAACGATATACCCAAACTTACTGTTACAGAGTCTCAGTCTCTAGAAGGTAAAATCACTTATAAAGAAACTAGTAACTTCCTAAAAGTATGAAAAATAACAAAAGCCCTAGGTCTGATGGCTTTACGGTTAAGTTTTGTTTTTAAATTTTTCTGGACGAATATTGGTAAATTTGTAGTACGTTCTTTGAAGTTTGGTTTCTCAAAAGAAGAATTATCAGTTACCCAGCGTCAGGGTGTAATTACTTGTATACCAAAAGGTGATAAGCCTCGTCTTTTAAAGAATTGGCGTCCAATTTCATTTAACATAACTTATAAAATTGCTTCTGGTATGTTATCGTACAGAATGAAAAGTGTTTTAAATAAACTTATAAATCATGATCAGACAGGATTTTTATCAGGGAGGTATATTGGCGAGAACACACGTTTACTTTATGATACTATGAAATTTACAGAAGATAATGATTTTAAAAAAGCCTTTGACTCTGTATCTTGGAATTATATTAGAAAAAGTCTTTAATGTTTTTGGATTTGGCAATGACATTCTAAGATGTTTTAATACTTCACACAATAATGTCACATCTACAATTAATCACGGTGGAATTTATCTTCTTTTTTGAAGCCAAAAGATCTTTTCGAAAAAATAAAGAATGTAATGTATTTGATAAATCGGGCAAGGGGAGATGAATCATTATTTGGTTTCATCTTTTCCCCCTTATTTTCTAAAGATTCAACACTAGCCTATTATTGTTTATATTTTTTTCATTTCATTTTCATCTTTTACCATCTGAACAAATTGGAGATGATGTATTTACAATAATTCTGATATTTGTTTGTTCATAAGGTGAAACATGTATTAAAATCATGTGATATATGACCATTCATACCGGTATGAAAATAAAAAAAAATGAAAACATATGTATCTGTGTTTTTTCGAATTTTCTTAACGCTTTGCCAATGCCATATCCATGAATCAATTAAAAAATGAAAAAAAATGAACTTGATACAAGTACTAATACTTTTTTATTTCAATAATTAGTGTTAATGGAATGTTTCAAGCAGCTGATGAAAAACCAAGTAGACATTTTCAAGAAGAAATTGGTACATATTTACATCGATACGCATATATGTACACCTATATTATGGCGTTTTGTGTTTCTCGTTGACCTTTCTTTCAAAAACGTCATAAGAACTGCATTTACTTTTTTTATTTTTACCTCTCACCAGAAAACATCCTAAATGACCCTAGCCATTATTAGGACCTGATCCTAATAAAACAAACAATACATGATACAATGATTTCATTGTTTATCCGTGTTAATATCGTTTTACTGAGGACGACCTAGACACCCAGATGAGTTAAAACCTCTCCTTGTTTGGTAAGTATGAAAATTACGACACCAGAAAACATCCTAAATGACCCTAGCCATTATTAGGACCTGATCCTAATAAAACAAACAATACATGATACAATGATTTCATTGTTTACTCCGTGTTAATATCGTTTTACTGAGGACGACCTAGACACCCAGATGAGTTAAAACCTCTCCTTGTTTGGTAAGTATGAAAATTACGACACCGATAACTTAACTCAGATTTTTTTTGTATTCTTTCCATGAATAATAAGATATGAATTTTGAATTGAGAGGAAGCTTATGTAAGTCAAAGTATACGCTATTAAAGATATCAGGGCTATATCAATCCTATAACAAATTAAAAAACGATCAATTAGATAATAGAAACATATTACTGTTGAAAATACAAACAGCATGGGATAAGGCAATATATGATAAGTTACACAGGGCGTTAGGGACCTAATAAGAAAATATTGGGTATAAAAGAAATTTGTATCTGGTGTAACATGGTGAAATATTAAGAGTTTTCTATTGAAGGTTAAAGTCGTGAATATTAACCCCCCAAAAACTAAGATGGAGGTAACCTTCCAGGCACCATCACAGACAACACTGTTGTTAGTAGTTATCTGCAGATTGATTTAAAAAAAAAATAATAGAAGAAATATATTTCTATATGGGAATTTTTTGCAAAAACAAAAACAAAACAAAAAACCCCACGAAATATCAAAACACTTTTATAACACCAATTTGCAACAAGCCCTTAGCGATAGTAATTAAAACCCCATGCTGCCGCAATACTATTTGCATCAATATGTATATATAATTAAACATGTATAAAGTATTATGTTGATTTTGAATCTTCATTTCAATTATGCAGTGAAAAATGTCATTGTTTATACTTACAGCATCTGACCATAACACACATACCTTAAAACATTGTATCAGGCACAGCTAGCTCTAAACCAAATATGGTCATGGGATGTTCATATATCCGAACCTTGATGTTTAGGTTGATACAGGCCAAATATGGCCATGGAATGTTAATATATCCGAAACATGAAGTTTAGGTTGATACAAGCCACATATGGCCATAAAATGTTAATGTATCCGAAACTTAACGGTTAGGTTGATATCAGCCAAATATGGCCATGGAATGTTAATAGATACAAGCCACATATGGCCATAAAATGTTAATGTATCCGAAACTAAAAAGTTAGGTTGATATAAGCCAAATATGGCCATGGAATGTTAATATATCCGAAACTTAATGCTTAGATTGATATGAGCCAAACATGGTCATGGAATGTTAATACATCCTAAACTTGATGATTAGGTTGATATAAACCAAATATGGCCTTGAAATGTTAATATTTCGAAAACTTGAAGTTTAGATTGATATAAGCCAAACATGGTCATGGAATGTTTATATATCCGAAACTTGAAGGTTAGGTTGATATAAGACAAATATGGTCATGGAATGTTAATATATCCGAAACTTAAATTTAGGTTGATATAAGCCAAATATGGCCATGGAGTGTTAATATATTCGAAACTTGAAAAATCAGTTGATATAAACGTTAATACTGTATATCAACTTCCATTCGCGTGCGATTTTCTTTTGCGAATTTCGCGATCCAAGTCAATTCGCGAAATTAAGAAGCCACGAGAGAAAGTTGATTTACAATATTGTATTAGCTGGTGGAACACTTAAGTGTTTGTATTACAATGTAGGTATATTCGGGAACAATAACAAGACGGTTTTTCTGTCTGTAGGCGATGTGTTGCGGGTGGTCGCATAGCAATGAATGTATTCTCCGGTGTGGTGTGCAGGTTATTAGGGTTCCTAGATATTTTACACCTTGTCGATCTGATGGCATATTGGATTCGCAGTAAATAACAAAATATAAGTGGGCGAGAAATGTTTATTTGACATTTTATATAATTGTCTTGTTTCAGTACCACATGGTACGTACCACAAGGTCACGTAAGTGGATATAGTGATTTGAGTGGTCTCCTTTATCTGACAAGAATACAGACATAATAATAAGGCGGTGCTCGTCGTGAGGATTACGAAATGACGCACCTCTCAATGGGAAATTTCCCGCTACCTTGCCTGGTATATTGCATAATTACAACGAATGTCTTGACTTATATATTATAACTAGTAAAAACACATTACACTACGCGTGGATGCAGAGCACGTTTAGAATTTCTGCAACATATTTCTATATTTTATTTCTAGAAACATAGTTTGTTGTAGTTACTTTCGATAAAAATTATTTGAAAATATTCATTCCATAAGATGATTAATACAGTTCTTGCATTCGTTCGTCACAATTACTATAAAAACTACCCAAGCCAAAGTAAAGTAAATATTGATACTGTCATCGTTGATAAACTGCTTTCTTGATCTTACCTTAACAGATCCCCAAAATGATTAAGTAATGTACATATAAGATTTAAACTTGCCTTTTAGGAACTCGATTTTCTATCAAATGTCAGAGTTTTGCACACAATCTCCATAATGTTTAAATGAAATCTGTGGTATAAACAGATTGTTAATCAACAACTGCATCGTTTGATACCCTGAGAGTTGAATATTATGGTTGGATACGGATAAAGCGTACATTCATATTCAAATTTAAAGTGTTAACGAAGCTTTTGTCGCCTTCCTGGAAACATTTTCATAAAAGTAAGTACATGTCGATAAACGAAAAAACAAAACAAATAAAAAATCCCAGTAAAACGATATATCTTCCATAGATGTACATTAACATATCATCATATTAATCGTACTCAACTCTCCAGGACCTGTTATTCAAAGGCTGGTTAGGCTAGTCACAATTTAACGACAATTTTCAAATCAAGATAAAATAACTTGTTGTAATACCAACTTTACAAACTTTTACAAGATTACTAAGATCTTCGAATTTTACATCCTCGCTGGTTTGAGTGAAGATATAATCACTTATTTTGCAGCAAATGAAAAATAAAAAAAATCACTAATCTACATGTAGTGATTAAGATAAGCATCTTCTGAACAACCTGACTCAGGAAGGAAAACACATACTACATGTTTGGCATTTGAGCAGCTATTCTCTGCTATCGATATGTAGTTGTTAAGAAAGACGGGGTCCTGCAGGTGTGCTGACTGTGCATTTTTTGTATTTTTTCCCCATTTCCTCTGGTAAATATTTAATTCAAATCATTGTCAGATAAGTGCGGGTTTGTATGTCTAGGATGTATTTACTTCTGTAAGGTGCTTTTATTGTATAGTGCCAATCATTACAATATGTGGTTCTTGACCACATAATGATAATTCTCCCACGTGGAATTCGAACTCGCGACCCAGAAGTGAAGGGCTTATGGCACGACATCTTATCATAACCGCCACAGCGTTCGCACGGAGATGACGATAATTGTAGTACGATGTAATGTCATTAGGCTATTGTTATTATTGTGTACTGGATACAGACAGCTATATCGGGGTGATAAACTTTTAATTCAACGGTTCTGGTCAACGAATTAAATATGTGACCCGAGGTAGCAGGGCGAGCCGAGTGCAACACTTCCCTCGGCCTCCCTGGCTACAGAGGGTCAATGATGGTCTGATGGATTGTTATTGTTACCTATGCCACCTTGAAAAAAAGAAACAGAAATAAACATATTTTTGAATGGATCCCGATTTTAATCTGATGTTTTTAGCCTTGGCCATTAACATGCCAAATTTCATGAAGTGTCATGATTGTTTCAAATAATGCACGATTTTTCCGCTCTACTATCTGGTCCATCAAGTTTGTTACCAGACATAGTTGATCTTGATGGGGAATAGAAGTGGATTGTTATTGATACCTTAAACATTATGTGCAATTCTCTACCTTTTATTAGAAGATATTGTTGTATCAGATAGTGCATTAGAACAATTTAAAATAAGGGCCCAATGGGCCCGAATCGCTCACCTGCAATCTGGTAATCATACATGGTTCATACTTAACAAATAGAGTAAATAAGAATTTATATCATCCCTAAGCGCATTAGAGGTCTCTTTGCCTCTTGGTTATTAAAAAGAAGTCGTTTAAAGATTTTAGCCTGTTTGACCTCTGTGACCTTGAATGAAGGTCAAGGTCATTCTTTTGAACAAACTTGGTAGACCTTTATCCCAGCATGCCACAAGCCCGATATCAGGTCCCTATGCCTTTTGGTTTTTAAGAAGAAGTCTTTTAAAGATTTTAGCCTCTTTGACCCCTGTGACCTTGGATGAAGGTCAAGGACAATTCATTTGCACAAACTTTGTAGCGCTTCATCCCAACAGGTCACATGCCCAATATCAGGTGTGTAGCCCTCTTGGTTATTAAGATGTTGTTTAATTTAAATTTTAGTCTATTTGACCCATGTGACCTTAAATGAAGGTCAAGGTCATTTATTTGAACAAACTTTGTTGCCCTTGATCTCAGCATGCCCAATATCAGGTCCCTAGGCTCTTTGGTTATTAAGAAGTCGTTTAAAGATTTTAGCCTTTTTGACCCCTGTGACATTGAAAGAATGTCAAGGTCTTACATTTGAACAAACTTGGTAAACTCTATCCCCGTATGTCACAGGCCTAATAACAAGTTCCTAGGCCTCTTGGTTATTAAAAAGAAGTTCTTTAAAGATTTTAGCCTATTTGACCCCCGTGACCTTGAATGAAAGTCAAGGTTATTCATTTGAACAAACTTTGTAGCCCTTGATCTCAGCATGCAACAGGCCCAATATCAGGTCTTTAGGCTCTTTGGTTATTAAGAAGAAGTCGTTTAAAGATTTGAGCCTCTTCGACCCATGTGACCTTGAATGAAGGTCAAGGTCATTCATTTGAACAAACTTGGTAGCCCTCTATCCCAGTATGTCACAGGCCTAATATCAGGTTCCTAGGCGTCTTTGTTATTAAGAAGTTGTTTAAAGATTTTCACCTATTTGACCTGTGTGACCTTTAATGAAAGTCAAGGTCATTTATTTGAAGAAACTTGGTAGTCGTTTATTCCAGCATGCCACATGCCCAATATCAGGTCCCTAGGCCTCTTGGTTTATTAAGAAAATGTTTAAAGACTTTAGCCTATTTGACCCCCGTGACCTTGAATGAAGGTCAAGGTCATTCATTTGAAAAAACTTGGTAGTTCTTGATCCCAGCATGTTACATGCCAAGTATCAGGTCTCTAGGACTCTTGGTTATGAAGCAGAAGTCTTAACAAGATATTTCAGCCTATTTGACCCCTGTGACCTTGAATGAAAGTCAAGGTCATTGATTTGAACAAACTTGGTAGCCCTTCATCCAAGCATGCCACAAGCCCAATATCAGGTCCGTAGGCGTCTTTGTTATTAAGAAGAAGTTGTTTAAAGATTTTCACCTATTTGACTCCTGTGACCTTTAATGAAGGTCAAGGTCATTTATTTGAACAATCTTGGTAGTCGTTTATTCCAGCATGCCACACGCCCAATACCAGGTTCCTAGGCCTCTTTGATATTAAGAAGAAGTCATTTTAAGATTTTAGCCTTTTTGACCCCTGTGACCTTGAATGTAGGTCAAGGTCATTCATTTGAACAAACTTGATAGCCCTTCATCCCAGCATGCTATAAGTCAGATTTCAGGACTCTAGGTCTCCAAGTTTTGGAGAAGAAGTTATTTAAATGGAAAAGTTAACGCCGGACGGCCGGACGACGGACGGACGACGGACGCTGCACCATAGCCTTCGGGCAAGTGAGCTAAAAAGTATCAAAATTGATAATGATATTCCTACTACAGAAATTTCTAATATCTTTAAATGTCATGGCGACCGTATATATAACATTATTCTGTGCCAGCTACGAAACCAAGCAAGTAATTTTAACTCTGATCTTTGTCGCGATCATTCAAGAGAATCTCCAGCCTGTTCCTGTTATTATACCAATGAAAATTCATATCACTTTTCCTTTGACTGTAGGCACTTCTACGAACAGAGAGCAGTTCTTATACAGGGAATACAGAACTTAGGTTTACCAGATAATCATAATCATTTAAACTTTGAAACACTATTATATGGATGGAAATTTTGCAATAATGATATTAACAAAGATATTTTACAATGCGTGATTGAATATATCCGCCATACTAAAAGATTTGATTTCTGATAAACATATTTTATATACATGTATCATAGCAAATAACAAGTAACAAGTACCCATATCTAATTACTTGATAGTCAAACTACTATGTAGCAGTGCAATTAAACATTTAAACTATTGCATATGTTAATATTTATTTCTAATTTACTCTAAACTACCCTGGCTGGATGGATACTGAATACTGTTTATTGAATATTGAGAATCTTTTTATGCTATAATAATTATCTAATTGAATAATCAAACTATGTACATATTAGAACCATAAATGTTGGTTAACTCCAATTGTATAAAAAAATTGCATTCAATCTCCTACCAATTTTTTTTTCATATTCAACTGAAGACAAAATGCTCATTTGTTGTCAGACTCTCATACATATTCCAAGGGGATGGGTCATTGTGCATAAGCACAGGGACTTTTTGGCCTAATATCTAATGGTGTGTATGTATGTTAGTCTGTCAATAAATGAGCATGATTCTTATCCCTATCCAAAAACTACAATCATTAGGAATATGAAATCCAGATAACTTATCTTGTTCTGAAACATTTTCTATTAAAAATAAAATTGGAGTTATCCCCCTTTAATTAATAATTATTGATTTTATTATCACTATACTGTAACTAATTAAGTTAATATGTATATATAAATATATGTATTAATGAATTGCAGAATTGATTCATGTTTGTACTTTAAAATATGATCTGGAGAGGACTTAAATAGGCGTAGCCTGATGTCCGATCCTATTGATGTACATAATATCAATAAAATATTGTTGAAATTGAAAAAATACCTATGCCACCTTGAAAAAAAAGAAACAGAAATAAGCATATTTTTCAATGGATCCCGATTTTAATCTGATTTTTTTAGCCTTGGCCATTAACATGCCAAATTTCATGAAGTGTCATAATTGTTTCAAATAATGCACGATTTTTCCGCTCTACTATCTGGCCCAGCAAGTTTGTTACCAGACATAGTTGATCTTGATAGGGAAAAGAAGTGGATTGTTATTGATACCTTAAATATTATGTGCAATTCTCTACCTTTTATCAGAAGATATAGTTGTATCAGATAGTGACTTTTAAAGATTTTCAATAAGATGTGACGTTTTTGCTTCTGGTTTCCTACTCAAGTATTTCGTTCAATTTTTTGATATTCTGATTTTAGGCATACCCTGATCACAATATATAAGCAAATAACAAGTAACAAGTAACAAATATCTAATTACTTGATAGTCAAAACTACTATGTAGCAGTGCAATTAAACATTTACACTATTGCATATGTTAATATTTATTTCGTAATTTACTCTAAACTACCCTGGCTGGATGGATACTGAATACTGTTTATTGAATATTGAGAATCTTTTTATGCTATAATAATTATCTAATTGAATAATCAAACTATGTACATATTAGAACCATAAATGTTGGTTAACTCCAATTGTATAAAAAATTGCATTCAATCTCCTACCAATTTTTTTTCATATTCAACTGAAGACAAAATGCTCATTTGTTGTCAGACTCTCATACATATTCCAAGGGGATGGGTCATTGTGCATAAGCACAGGGACTTTTTGGCCTAATATCTAATGGTGTGTATGTATGTTAGTCTGTCAATAAATGAGCATGATTCTTATCCCTATCCAAAAACTACAATCATTAGGAATATGAAATCCAGATAACTTATCTTGTTCTGAAACATTTTCTATTAAAAATAAAATTGGAGTTATCCCCCTCTAATTACTAATTATTGATTTTATTATCACTATATACTGTAACTAATTAAGTTAATATGTATATATAAATGATTGTTTCAAATAATGCACGATTTTTCCGCTCTACTATCTGGTCCAGCAAGTTTGTTACCAGACATAGTTGATCTTGATGGGGAATAGAAGTGGATTGTTATTGATACCTTAAACATTATGTGGCAATTCTCTACCTTTTATCAGAAGATATAGTTGTATCAGATAGTGACTTTTAAAGATTTTCAATAAGATGTGACGTTTTTGCTTCTGGTTTCCTCTCAAGTATTTCGTTCAATTTTTGATATTCTGATTTTAGGCATACCCTGATCACAAAAAACCACATAAAACTCATATATCACCGGGTTATTTTTTCTTCAAGGGTTACTTAAAGATATGTACTAATGACTTAATATTCCGGATTTAAAGGATTTTTAAATAAATAATATTTCGTCTCTGTAACACCCCTTAACATATAAAGAATATGCCCTTAAATGTACATATCTTCAGTATGTGATATAGAATCCACAACTATATCAAATAAGCTGGGTTTTCACAATAAAATGAAATGTCCTCATTTTAAAATTAAATCCGGACCCAATTTTGGGAAAAATTGAATCAAAATAGCCACGTTTTTATTTTTTTTCCGTAAAAATGATCTCAAGGAAAATCGATTTTTTTTTAAATTTGCATGAAGACTGATTTATTTGCAATAAGAAAAGCCAATACCAAGTATACCTCTCCGCATTATTTTTCAAAATATGGCCGATTTGCTTTCTAATACTCTTTAAATTTTGGCCCGAAAACGTTCAAAATAGGCGAATCTTTAGCGCTTTTCAACGTTTTATGTTATTCATTTACCCTTGTTAGTTTTCTATATTTATAATATTATATACAAGATAACACAATAAATACATATCTTAATGATTTTTGCAAGTTACATGCAAGCCTGACCTCAAACTTTCTAGAAGAGTCTAATTCAGCAGGAAATATATCAGCTTTTTTTAGACAAATACTTTGCTCTGTATGATACTGTATTAAAATGGGCTATTTTCCGTAATAGCATTTTTCAAATAAGTAAAGATTCTAACAAAAAAAATGAAAATATTTTCCAGCAATTTTATTTCTGTACTTTGTTTGTCCGTTACCGGACGAAAATTAGTATACGGTATTACGGAGAGTACCTATGGAAGCACGAAACTCGAATGTTTCCAATCAAAACACCACTTACTTCCTTATATTGTGTAGATTTATTTGTATTCTGCAAAATGATAGGTATACAATTATAATGATAACTGTCTTTTGTTTGTTACTACTGACTTGGAAATATTAAACACTAATAAAGTATAACAATGCGATAGAACCTGGAAATGACTAACATATAAAAAAACTATGACGGATAGCACCTGGATGAATGATAAACATACAAAAAACTATGACGGGTAGAACCTAGGGGATGATAACATACATAAAAACTATGACGGTAGAACCTGGGGATGATAACATACCAAAAACTATTGACGGTGGTAGAACTCTGGGGGAATGATAACATACAAAAAACTATGACGGGTAGTAACCTGGGGGTAGAAATGATAACATACGCAAAAAACTATGACAGGTAGAACCTGGAAATGATAACATATAAAAAAACTATGACAGGGGTAGAACCTGGGGATGATAACATATACAAAACAAACTGACGGGTAGAACCTGGGGATATGATAACATATAAAAACTACCATGACGGGTTAAGAACCTGTGGAAATGATAACATACAAAAAAAAACTATGACGGGTAGACCCTGGGGATGATAACATAATAAAAAACTATGACCGGGATAGAACCTATGGGGAGAGCTGAGTAAACATACAAAAAACTATGAGGGTGGTAGAACCTAGGGATGATAATATAAAAAAACAAATGACGAAGAGGTAGTAGAACCTAGAAATGATAATAACATATAAAAAAATTATGACGGGTAGAACCTGGAAATGATAACATATAAAAAACTATGTGGTGACAGGTAGAACGTTTGGAAATAACGATAACATATAAAAATACTATGACGATTGTAGAACCTGGGAAATGATAAAACATATAAAAAAAACTATGACAGGTTTTAGACACCTTGGGATGATAACATACAAAAAACTATGACGGATAGAACCTGGGGGATGATAACAAATATAAAAAACTATGCACGGTAGAACCTGGAAATATTATAACAAAAAACTATGAACTAAACTATATAATAACATATTGGCATACAAAAACTATAACAGATAAGACACTGGGGATGATAACATATAAAAACTATGACGGAATAGAACCATGGAAATGATAACATATAAAAAAACTATGACGGGTAGATACATGGGATGATAAACATACAAAAAAACTATGACGGTAGAACCCTGGGGATGATAACATATATGAAAACTATGACGGATAGAACCATGGGGATGATAACATACAAAAAACTATGACAGGTAGAACCTTGGATGATAACATATAAAAACTATGACGGGTAGATAACCTGGGGATGATAACATATAAAAAACACTATGGACGCGGTAGAACCTGGGAATGATTACATATAAAAACTATGACGGGGTAAACCTGGGGATGATAACATATACAAAAAAAACTATGACGGGTAGAACCTGGGAGATGAATAACATACAAAAAACTATGACGGGTAGAACCTGAGGGTGATAGTCTAAGGTAGCGAATAACTAGAATGAGTGAACCTCTAATACATATAAAAAACCTATGACAGGTAGAACCTGGAAAATAATAACATATAAAAAAAACTATGACAGGTAAAGAACCTGGAAATGATTAAACATATTAAAAAACTATGGACAGGTAGAAACATACCTGGAGGATAAGATACACAAATATAAAAACTATGACGGGTAGAACCTGGGGATGATAACATATATCCAAAAAACTATGACGGGTAGAACATGTAGGGGATGATAACATACCTCTAAAAAAACTATGACGGGTAGAACCTGGGGATGATAACATATTAAAAACTATGTCGCGCGGGTAGAACCTGGGGATGATAACATACAAAAAACTGTGAGAAGGTAGAACCTGGGAAGGATGATAACATACATAAAAAAACTATGACGGGTAGACACCTAGGAAATAATAACATATACAAAACTATGACGGAAAGAACCTGGGGATGATTAACATATAAAAACTATGAAGACAGGTAGAACCTGGGGGATGATAACATATAAAAACTATGACGGGTAGAACTGTGGGATGATAACATATGGAAAACTATGACAAAGTAGAACCTGGGGATGATAACATACAAAAACTATGACCGGGTAGAAGACCTGGGGATGATAACATATAGAAAAACTATGAAGGGTAAACCTGGGAATGATAACAATAAAATCTATGACGTGGTAGAACCTGGGAAATATTAACATTATACAAAAATACTATGACATAGTAGAACTGGGGATGATAACATATAAAAAACTATGAACGGGTCAGAACCTGGGGATGATAACATATAGAAAAAATTATGACAGGTAGAACCTGCGGGATGATAACATATAAAAACTATGACGGGTAGAACCTGGGGATGATAACATACAAAAAACTATGACGGGTAGAACCTGGGGATGATAACATATAAAAAAAAACTATGACGGGTAGAACCAGATAATCATATAAAAACTAAGGTGTAGTATCTTGAGGGATGATAACATATATAAAACTATGACAGGGTTTAGAACCTTGGGATGCATAACATACTATCAAGACTATGCAAATAGTAACATAACAAAAAAAAAACTATGACGGGTAGAACCTGGGGATGATAACATATAGAAAAAACTATGACGGTGCTAAGAACTGGGGATGATAACATAAAAAACTATGACGGGTAGAACCTGGTGGATGATAACATACAAAAAACTATGACGGGTAGAACCTGGGAATGATAACAATTATATAAAAACTATGACGGGTAGAACCTGGGAATGATAATATACATATAAAAACTATGACAGGTAGAACCTGGAGGATGATAACATACAAAAAAACTATGACGGGTAGAACCTGGGGATGATAACATATAAAAACTATGACGGGTAGAACCTGGGGATGATAACATATAAAAACTATGACGGGTAGAACCTGGGGATGATAAACATACAAAAAAACTATGACGGGTAGAACCTGGGGATGATAACATATAAAAAAACTATGACGGAATTAGAAACCTGGGGATGATAAAACATAAAAAACTATGACAACGGTAGAACCTGGGATGATAAACATACAAAAAAACTATGACGGGTAGAACCTGGGAATGATAACATATAAAAAACTATGACAAGTAGAACCTGGGATGTATCTGATGATAACATATAAAAAACTATGACGGGTGAGAACCTGGGTGATGATAACATATACTAAAAACTATGACGGGTAGAACCTGGGAATGATAACATATAAAAAACTATGACGGGTAGAACCTGGGGATGATAACATATAAAAAACTATGCCGGGTAGAACCTGGGGATGATAAACATATAAAAAAACTATGGACGGGATAGAACCTGGGGATGATAACATATAAAAACTATGACGGGTAGAACCTGGGGATGATAACATATAAAAAACTATGACGGGTAGAACCTGGGGATGATAACATATAAAAAACTATGACGGGTAGAACCTGCGGGGATGATAACATATAAAAACTATGACGGGTTAGAACCTGGAAATGATAACATAAAAAAAACTATGACGGGTAGAACCTGGGGATGATAAACATATAAAAAAACTATGGACAGGGTAGAACTGGGGAATTGATAAACATATAAAAACTATGACGAGTAGAACCTGGGAAATGATTAACATAAAAAAACTATCTGACAAGTAGGAACCTGGGGATGATAACATATAAAAACTATGACGAGTAGAACCTGGGAAATGATAACATATAAAAAACTATGACGGGTAGAACCTGGGGATGATGAACAATAAAATTATGATATGACTGGGAGGTAAAAAACTATAAAACTGATAACAGGTAGAACCTGGAGATGATAACATACAAAAAACTATGACGGGTAGAACCTTGGAGATGATAACATACTAAAAACTATGACGGGTAGAAACCTGGGAATGATATAACATATAAAAACTATGACTGGGGTAGAACCTGGGGATGATTAACATATATAAAAACTATGACAAGTAGAACCTGGGGATGATAACATATAAAAAACTATGACGGGGTAGAACCTGGGGATGATAACATACAAAAAACTATGACGGGTAGAACCTGGGAATTATAACATATAAAAAACTATGACGGGTAGAACCTGGAAATGATAACATACATAAAAAAACTATGACGGGTAGAACACTGTGGGAATGATAACATATAAAAAAACTATGACGGGTAGAACCTGGGGATGATAACATACAAAAAACTATGACGGGTAGAACCTGGGGATGATAACATACAAACAACTATGGACAGGTTAGAAATGGGGGATGATAACTTAACATATAAAAAACTATGGGTAGAAACCTGGGGATGATAACATATAAAAAAACTATGACGGGTAGAACCGGGAAATGATAACATACAAAAAAACTATGACGGGTACGAAACCTGGGGATGATAACATATAAAAAAACTATGACGGGGTAGAACCTGGGGATGATAACATATAAAAAAACTATGACTGAAGGGGTAGAACCTGGGAAAACTTCGATGATAACATATAAAAAACTATGACAGGTATATAGAACCTGGAAATGATAACTTATAATAAAAACTATGACGGGATAGAACCTGGGGAATGATAACATATTAAAAACTATGACGGGTAGAACCTGGGGATGATAACATATAAAAAACTATGACAGGGTAGAACCTGGGGATGATAACAATATAAAAAAAAAACTATGACAAGTAGAACCTGGGAAATGATAAACATATTAAAAACTATGACGGATAGAACCTGGGGATGATAACATAAAAAAAAACTATGACGGGTAGAACTCGGAAAATGATAACATATAAAAACTATGACGGGTAGAACCTGGGAAATGATAACATATACAAAAAACTATGACGGGTAGAACGCCTGGGGATGATAACATATAAAAACTATGACAGGTACAGAACCTCGGGATGCAAACTATGAACCTATGACGGATAATCCTTGGGATGATACATATAAAAACTATGACATAACATTAAGAACTATAGACGAGGGTAGTAACCTGGGGATGATAAACATACAAAAAAACTATGACGGGTAGAACCTGGGAATGATAAACATATCAAAAAAACTATGACGGGTAGAACCTGGGAATGATAACATACAAAAACTATGACAAGTAGAACCTGGGATATGATAACATATAAAAAACTATGACGGGTAGAACCTGGGAATGATAACAATATAAAAACTATGGACGTGTAGAACCTTGCGAAAAATGATAACATATACCAAAAAAAACTATGACGGGTAGGAACCTGGGGATGTGAATAACATATAATAAAAAAAACTATGACGGGGTAGAACCTGGGATGATAACAATATAAAAAATCAACTATGACAGGGTAGAACCTGGGGATGATATACTAAACATATGAAAACTATGACGGGTAGAACCTGGGAATAATAACATATGCAAAAAAACTATGACAGGAGTAGAACCTGGGAATGATAACATATAAAAACTATGACGGGTAGAACCTGGGAACGATAACATATAAAACTATGACGGGTAGAACCTGGAAATGATAACATATAAAAAAAAACTATGACGGGTAGAACCTGGGGATGATAACATACAAAAACTATGACGGGTAGAACCTGGGGTATGATAACATATTAAAAACGTGTATGTCAAGGTAGAACCTGGGGATGATAACATATATAAAACTATATGACGGGGTAGAACCTGGAAAATGATAACATATAAAAAACTATGACGGGTAGAACCTGGGGATGATAAACATATAAAAAAACTATGACAAGTAGAACCTGGGGATGATAACATATATAAAAACTATGACAGGGAGGTAGAACCTGGGAGGATGATAACATACAAAAAAACTATGACGGGTAGAACCTGGAAATGATAACATATAAAAAAACTATGACAGGGTAGAACCTGGGAATGATATAACATATAAAAAACTATGACGGATAGAACCTGGGAGATGATAACATATAAAAACTATGACGGGTAGGAACCTGGGGAATATTAACATATAAAAACTATGACGGGTAGACACTACGGTAGAACCTTGGGGATGATAAACATACAAAAAACTATGACGGGTAGAACCTGGGAATGATAACATATAAAAACTATTGACGGGTAGAACCTGGAAAATGATAACATTATAAAAACTATGACAGGTAGAACCTGGGGATGATAACATATAAAAAACTATGACGGGTAGAACCTGGGAATGATAACATATTAAAAACTATGACGGGTAGAACCTGGAAATGATTAACATATAAAAACTATAACGGGTAGAACCTGGGGATGATAACATATAAAAACTATGACGGATAGAACCTGGGGATGATAACATATAAAAACTATGACAGGTAGAACCTGGGGATGATAACATAGAAACTTGGTGATGAAAACATAAAAACTATGACGGAGTAGAACCTGGGGAATGATAAACATATAAAAACTATGACAAGTAGAACCTGGAAATATTAACATATAAAAAGTATAACGAGTAGAACCTGGAAATGATAACATATAAAAACTATGACGGGTAGAACCTGGGAATGATAACATATAAAAACTATGACGGGTAGAACCTGGAAATGATAACATACAAAAAACTATGACGAATCGAACCTGGGATGTTAACAATAAAAACTATGACTGATAGAACCAGGGAAAATGATAACATTACATAAAACTAAGACAGGTAGAACCCTGGAATATGATATCATGCAAAAAACTATGACGCGTAGAACCGGGGGGATGATAAAAAAATCAAAACTTATGACGGGTAGAATCTAGGGAATTGATAACATATAAAAAACTATGACATGTAGAACCGTGGGAATCGATGGCATATAAAAAACTATGACGGGTAGAACCTGGGAAATGGATAATATAATAAAAAACTATGACGTTGGAAGAACCTGGGGATGATAACATACACTAAACAACTATGACGGGTAGAACCTAGGGAATGATAACATCATAAAAAACTATGATGGGTAGAACTTGTAGGATGATAACATTGAAGTTAAAAACTATGTAACGGGTAAGAACATGGTGATGATATCACTTAAAAACGATGACGGGTAAGAATCTGGGATGATAACATATAAAAAAACTATGACGGGTTGAAACGGGAGGATAATGATAACATATAAAAAAACTATGACGGGTAGTAAACCAGGCGATGATAACATATAAAAAAACTATGACAAGTAGAAACCTGGGGATGATAACATACCAAAAACTATGACGGGTAGAACCTGGGATGATAACATTAAAAAACTATGACGGTAGAACCTGGAAATGATAACATACAAAAAACTAATGACGGGTAGAACCTGGGGATGATAACATATGCCCCAATAAAAAACTATGACGGTTATAGAACCTGGAAATGAAACATATAAAAAACTATGACACGAGTAGAACCTGGGGATGATAACATACAAAAACTTATGACAAGTAGAACCTGGGGATGATAACATATAAAAACTATGACAGGGTATAACCTCTGGGGATGATAACAATATAAAAACTATGACGGGTAGAACCTGGGGATGATAACGTAAAAAAACTATGACGGATAGAACCTGGGGATGATAAACATAATATAAAAACTATGACGGGTAGAACCTGGGGATGATAACATATAAAAAACTATGACGGATAGAACCTGGGGATGATAACATATAAAAAACTATGACGGGTAGAACCGTAGGGAAATGATAAACATATAAAAAAACTATGACAAGGAGTAGAACCTGGGGATGATAACATATAAAAAACCTATGACGGGTAGAAACTTTGGGAATGATAACATATAAAAAACTGTATGGAAACGAAGACATATAAAAACCTGGGGACCCAGGATGATAACATATAAAAACTATGACGAGTTAGAACCTGGAAAGATGATAACATACAAAAAACTATGACGGGTAGAACCTGGGGATGATAACATAAAAAAACTTATGACGGGTAGAACCTGGGGATGATAACATTACAAAAAAACTATGACGAGTAGAACCTAGAAATGATAACATATTACAAAAAACTATGACGTTAGAACCTGGAAATGATAACATAGTAAAAAACTATGACGGGTAGAACCTGGGATGATAACATATAAAAAACTATGAGGGTAAGAACCTGGGGATGATAACATATAATAAAAACTATGACGGGTAGAACCTGGGAAATGATAACATAACTAAAAACTATGATCGGCGTAGAAACCTGGGAATGATAACATATAAAAAAACTATGACGGGTAGAACCTGGGAATGATAACATATCAAAAAACTATGACAGGTAGAACCTGGATGATAAAACATACAAAAACTATGGACGGGTAGAACCTGGTAATGATAACATATAAAAACTATGACGGGTTAGAACCTGGGGATGATAACATATAAAAAAAAACAATGACGGGTAGAACCTGGGGGATGATAACATATAAAAAACTATGAGGTAGAACCTGGGGGATGATAACATACATAAAAACTATGACGGGTAGAACCTGTGGGAATGATAACATATAAAAAACTATGACGGGTAGAACCTGGGAAATAATAACATACAAAAAACTATGACGGGTAGAACCTGGGGATGATAACATATAAAAAACTATGACGGATAGAACCTGTGGATGATAACATACAAAAAAAAACTATGACGGGTAGAACCTGGGGGATGATAACATATAATAAAAACTATGACGGGGTAGAACCTGGGGATGATAACATATAAAAACTATGACAGGTAGAACCTGGGGATGATAACATATAAAAACTATGACGGGTAGAACCTGGGAATGATAACATATAAAAACTATGACATGTAGAACCTGGAATCGATGACAT
Source organism: Argopecten irradians (assembly GCF_041381155.1). Taxonomy (NCBI): domain Eukaryota; kingdom Metazoa; phylum Mollusca; class Bivalvia; order Pectinida; family Pectinidae; genus Argopecten; species Argopecten irradians. The sequence goes on from NC_091135.1 coordinate 2,922,531, forward strand.
ATAAAAAAAAAACTATGACGGGTAGAACCTGGGGATGATAACATACAAAAAATTATGACGGTAGGAACCTGGGAATGATAACATATAAAAAAAACTATGACGGTAGAACCTGGGGGAATGATAACATATAAAAACTATGACGGGGTAGAACCTGGGGATGATTAACATAACATAAAAAAACTATGACGGGCTTTAGAACCTGGGGAATGATAACATACAAAAAAAACTATGACGGGTAGAACCTGGGGGATGATAACATATAAAAACGATGACGTAGTAGAACCTGGGAGGGGGAATGATAACATACAAAAAACTATGACTGGTAGAACCCTGGAAATGATAACATATAAAAAAAAACTATGAACGGGTAGTAGAACTTAGGGATGATAACATACAAAAAACTATGACGGGAACGTTAGAAACCTGGGGATGATAACATATAAAAACTATGACGGGTAGAACCGGGAAATGATAACATACAAAAAACTATGACGGGTAGAACCTGGAAATCGATAACATATACAAAAAAAAACTATGACGGGTAGAACCTAGGATGATAACATATAAAAAACCTATGACGGGTAGAACCTGGGGATGATAACATACAAAAAACTATGAGACGGGTAGAACCTGGGATGATAACATATAAAAACTATGACGGGTAGAACCTGGGTAAATGATAACATACATAAAAACTATGACGGGTAGAACCTGGGGGATGATAACATATAAAAACTATGACAGGTAGACCTGGGGATGATAACATACAAAAAACTATGAGGGGTAGAACCTGGGATATGATAACATATAAAAAAACGATGACGGGTAGAACCTGAAAAAAAAAATGGGGGATATCGGGATACCTGGAAATAATAACATACAAAAAAACTATGACGGGTAGAACCTAGTGATGATAACATATATAAAAAACTATGACGATAGAACCTGGGGATGATAACATAACATATAAAAACTATGACGGGTAGAACCTGGGGGATGATAACATATAAAAACTATGACTAAGTAGAACCTGGGGATGATAAACATATAAAAACTAATGACGGGTAGAACCTGGGAAATGATAACATATATAAAAACTATGACTAGGTAGAACCTGGGGAATGATAACATATTAAAAACTATGACAAGTAGAACCTGGGGAAATGATAACATAAAAAAACTATGACGGGTAGAACCTGGGGATGATAACATATAAAAAAAAAACTATGACTGGTAGAACCTGGGGATGATAACATAAACATACAAAAACTATGACACGGGTAGAAACCTGGGGATGATAACATAATAAAAACTATGACGGGTAGAACCTGGGGATTGATAACATATAAAAACTATGACGGTAGTAGAACCTGGGGATGATAACATATCAAAAACTATGACAAGTAGAACCTGGGGATGATAACATATAAAAACTATGACGGGTAGAACCTGGGGATGATAACATATAAAAACTATGACGGGTAGAACCTGGGGATGATAACATATAAAAACTATGACGGATAGAACCGGGAAATGATAACATACAAAAAAAACTATGACGGGTAGAACCTGGGGATGATAACATATAAAAACTATGACGGATAGAACCTGGGAATGATAACATATAAAAACTATGACAGGTAGAACCTGGGGATGATAACATACAAAAACTATGACGGGTAGAACCTGGGAATGATAACATATAAAAAAAACTATGACGGGTAGAACCTGGGGATGATAACATACAAAAAACTATGACGGGTAGAACCTGGGGATGATAACATACAAAAAACTATGACGGGTAGAACCTGGGGATGATAACATATAAAAACTATGACGGGGTATGAACCTGGGAAATGAATAACATACAAAAAACTATGACGGGTTGAAAGCCTAGAACCTAGAGGATGATAAACATATGCAAAAAACTATGACGGGTAGAACCTGGAAAATGATAACATATAAAAAACTATGACGGGTAGAACCTGGGGATGTATAACATACAAAAAAACTATGACGGGTAGAACCTGGGATATGATAACATATACAAAACTATGACACGGTAGAACCTAGGAAATGATAACATATAAAAACTATGACGGGTAGAACCTGGGGATGATAACATATAAAAACTATGACGGGTAGAAAACCTGGGGAATGATAACATACAAAAACTATGACGGGTAGAACTGGAGGATGATAACATTCAAAAAAACTATGACGGGTAGAACCTGGGGATGAATAACATATTAAAAACTATGACGGGTAGAACCTGGGGATGATAACATAAAAAAACTATGACGGGTAGAACCTGGGGATGATAACATATAAAAACTATGACGAGAGTAGAACCTGTGGGATGATAACAACAATAAAACTATGACGGTAGAACCTGGGGATGATAACATATGACAAATAAAAACTATGACGGGGTAGAACCTGGGAAATGATAACAAATACAAAAAACTATGACGGATAGAACCTGGGAAATGATAACATACAAAAAAAACTATGACGGGTAGAACCTGGGGATGATAACATACATAAAAAACTATGACGGGTAGAACCTGGGGAATGATAACATAAAAAAAACTATGAACGGGTAGAACCTGGGGAAATGATAACATATAAAAAACTATGATACGGGTAGAACCTGGGGATGATAACATACAAAAACTATGACGGGGTAGAACCTGGGGATGATAACATATTAAAAAACTATGACGGGTAGAATGGAAATGATAAAACATACAATAAAAACTATGACAGGTCAGAACCTGGGATGAGATAACATAAAAAACTATGACGGGTAGAACCTGGAGATGATAACATACAAAAAAACTATGACGGGTAGAACCTGGAAATGATAACATATAAAAAAACTATGACAGGTAGAACCTGGGGATGATAACATAATAAAAACTATGACGGGTAGAACCTGGGGATGATAACATAAAAAAACTATGACGGGTAGAACCTGGGGATGATAACATATAAAAACTATGACGGGTAGAACCTGGAAATGATAACATAACATATAAAAACTATGACGGTAGAACCTGGGGATGATAACATATAAAAAAAACTATGACGGGTAGAACCTGGGGATGATAACATATAAAAACAACTATGACGGGTAGAACCTGGGGATGATAACATATAAAAAACTATGACGGGTAGAACCTGGAAATGATAACATATAAAAACTATGACGGGTAGAACCTGGGAATGATAACATATAAAAACTATGACGGGTAGAACCTGGGGATGATAACATATAAAAACTATGACGGGTAGAACCTGGGGATGATAACATATAAAAACTATGACGGGTAGAACCTGGGGATGATAACATATAAAAACTATGACGGGTAGAACCTGGGGATGATAACATATAAAAACTATGACGGATAGAACCGGGAAATGATAACATACAAAAAAAACTATGACGGGTAGAACCTGGGGATGATAACATATAAAAACTATGACAGGTAGAGCCTGTGGATGATAACATATAAAAAAATATGACAGGTAGAACCTGGGGATGATAACATAAAAACTATGACGGGTAGAACCTGGGGATGATAACATATAAAAACTATGACGGGTAGAACCTGGGAATGATAACATATAAAAACTATGACAGGTAGAACCTGGGGATGATAACATACAAAAACTATGACGGGTAGAACCTGGGAATGATAACATATAAAAAAACTATGACAAGTAGAACCTGGAAATATTAACATATAAAAAGTATAACGAGTAGAACCTGGAAATGATAACATATAAAAACTATGACGGGTAGAACCTGGAAATGATAACATATAAAAAAAAACTATGACGGGTAGAACCTGGAGATGATAACATACAAAAAACTATGACGGGTAGAACCTGGAAATAATAACATATAAAAAAACTATGACGGGTAGAACCTGGGGATGATAACATATAAAAACTATGACGGGTAGAACCTGGGGATGATAACATATAAAAAACTATGACGGGTAGAACCTGGGAAATGATAACATACAAAAATACTATGACAAGTAGAACCTGGGGATGATAACATATAAAAAAACTATGACGGGTAGAACCTGGGGATGATAACATATAAAAACTATGACGGGTAGAACCTGGGGATGATAACATATAAAAACTATGACGGGTAGAACCTGGAAATAATAACATATACAAAACTTATGACAGTAGAACTGTGAATGATAACATATAAAAACTATGACGGGTAGAACCTGGGGATGATAACATATAAAAAACTATGACGGGTAGAACCTGGGGATGATAACATATAAAAACTATGACGGGTAGAACCTGGGGATGATAACATATAAAAACTATGACGGGTAGAACCTGGGGATGATAACATAAAAAAACTATGACGGGTAGAAAACCTGGGGATGATAAACATAAAAAAACTATGACGGGTAGAACCTGGGGATGATAACATATAAAAACTATGACGGGTAGAACCTGGGAATGATAACATATAAAAAAAACTATGACGGGTAGAACCTGGGGATGATAACATATAAAAAACTATGACGGGTAGAAACCTGGGAAAATGATAACATACAAAAACTATGACAGGTAGAACCTGGGATGATAACATATAAAAACTATGACGGTTTAGAACCTGGGATGATAACATACAAAAACTATGACACAGGGGTAGAACCTGGGGATGATAACATATAAAAACTATGACGGTAGATAACCTGGGGATGATAACATATAAAAAACTATGACGGGTAGAACCTGGGGATGATAACATATAACAAAAACTATGGACAAGTAGAACCTGGGGATGATAACATATAAAAAAACTATGACGGGTAGAACCTGGGGATGATAACATACAAAAACTATGACGGTGTAGAACCTGGGGATGATAACATAAAAAACTATGACGGGTAGAACCTGGGGATGATAACATACAAAAAACTATGACGGGTAGAACCTGGGGATGATAACATATAAAAACTATGACGGGTAGAACCTGGGGATGATAACATATAAAAACTATGACGGGTAGAACCTGGGGATGATAACATATAAAAACTACGACGGTAGACGGGTAGAACCTGGGGAAATGATAACATACCAAAAAAACTATGACGGGGTAGAACCTGGAAATGATAACATATAAAAAACTATGACGGGTAGAACCTGGAAATGATAACATACAAAAAACTATGACAAGTAGAACCTGGGGATGATAACATACAAAAAACTATGACAAGTAGAACCTGGGGATGATTAACATATAAAAACTATGACGGGTAGAACCTGGAAATGATAACATAAAAAAACTATGACGGGTAGAACCTGGGGATGATAACATATAAAAACTATGACGGGTAGAACCTGGGGATGATAACATACAAAAACTATGACAAGTAGAACCTGGGGATGATAACATATAAAAACTATGACGGGTAGAACCTGGGGATGATAACATATAAAAACTATGACGGGTAGAACCTGGGAATGATAACATATAAAAACTATGACAGGTAGAACCTGGGGATGATAACATACAAAAACTATGACGGGTAGAACCTGGGAATGATAACATATAAAAAAAACTATGACGGGTAGAACCTGGAAATGATAACATATAAAAACTATGACGGGTAGAACCTGGAAATGATAACATATAAAAAAAACTATGACGGGTAGAACCTGGAAATGATAACATACAAAAAACTATGACGGGTAGAACCTGGAAATGATAACATATAAAAACTATGACGGGTAGAACCTGGGGATGATAACATATAAAAACTATGACGGGTAGAACCTGGGGATGATAACATATAAAAAAAACTATGACGGGTAGAACCTGGGGATGATAACATACAAAAAAAACTATGACGGGTAGAAACCTGGGGATGATAACATATAAAAACTATGACGGGTAGAACTGGGGATGATAACATATACAAAAACTATGACGGATAGAACCTGGGAATGATAACATATAAAAACTATGACGGGTAGAACCTGGGGATGATAACATACAAAAACTATGACAAGTAGAACCTGGGGATGATAACATATAAAAACTATGACGGGTAGAACCTGGGGATGATAACATATAAAAACTATGACGGGTAGAACCTGGGGATGATAACATATAAAAACTATGACGGGTAGAACCTGGGGATGATAACATATAAAAACTATGACGGGTAGAACCTGGGGATGATAACATATAAAAACTATGACGGGTAGAACCTGGGGATGATAACATACAAAAACTATGACAAGTAGAACCTGGGGATGATAACATATAAAAACTATGACGGGTAGAACCTGGGGATGATAACATATAAAAACTATGACGGGTAGAACCTGGGGATGATAACATACAAAAAAATATGACGGGTAGAACCTGGGGATGATAACATATAAAAACTATGACGGGTAGAACCTGGGGATGATAACATATAAAAACTATGACGGGTAGAACCTGGAAATGATAACATATAAAAAAACTATGACAGGTAGAACCTGGGGATGATAACATATAAAAACTATGACGGGTAGAACCTGGGGATGATAACATATAAAAACTATGACGGGTAGAACCTGGGGATGATAACATATAAAAACTATGACGGGTAGAACCTGGAAATGATAACATATAAAAAAAAAACTATGAATGATAACATATAAAAACTATGACGGGTAGAACCTGGGGATGATAACATATAAAAAAACTATGACGGGTAGAACCTGGGGATGATAACATATAAAAACTATGACGGGTAGAACCTGGGGATGATAACATATAAAAACTATGACGGATAGAACCTGGAATGATAACATATAAAAACTATGACGGGTAGAACCTGGGGATGATAACATATAAAAACTATGACGGGTAGAACCTGGGGATGATAACATACAAAAAACTATGACGGGTAGAACCTGGGGATGATAACATATAAAAACTATGACGGGTAGAACCGGGAAATGATAACATATAAAAAACTATGACGGGTAGAACCGGGAAATGATAACATACAAAAAAAACTATGACGGGTAGAACCTGGGGATGATAACATATAAAAACTATGACGGGTAGAACCTGGGGATGATAACATATAAAAACTATGACGGGTAGAACCTGGAAATGATAACATATAAAAAAAACTATGACGGGTAGAACCTGGGGATGATAACATATAAAAAAACTATGACGGGTAGAACCTGGGGATGATAACATACAAAAAAACTATGACGGGTAGAACCTGGGGATGATAACATATAAAAACTATGACGGGTAGAACCTGGGAATGATAACATATAAAAACTATGACGGGTAGAACCTGGAAATGATAACATATAAAAAAAAAACTATGACGGGTAGAACCTGGGGATGATAACATACAAAAAACTATGACGGGTAGAACCTGGGGATGATAACATATAAAAACTATGACGGGTAGAACCTGGGAATGATAACATATAAAAACTATGACGGGTAGAACCTGGAAATGATAACATATAAAAAAACTATGACGGGTAGAACCTGGGGATGATAACATATAAAAACTATGACGGGTAGAACCTGGGGATGATAACATACAAAAACTATGACGGGTAGAACCTGGAGATGATAACATACAAAAAACTATGACGGGTAGAACCTGGGGATGATAACAATTAAAAACGATGCCGGGTAGAACCGGGAAATGATAACATACAAAAAACTATGACGGGTAGAACCTGGGGATGATAACATATGCAAAAAACTATGACGGGTAGAACCTGGGGATGATAACATATAAAAACTATGACGGGTAGAACCTGGGGATGATAACATATAAAAACTATGACGGGTAGAACCTGGGGATGATAACATATAAAAACTATGACGGGTAGAACCTGGGGATGATAACATATAAAAACTATGACAGGTAGAACCTGGGGATGATAACATATAAAAACTATGACGGGTAGAACCTGGGGATGATAACATATAAAAACTATGACGGGTAGAACCTGGGGATGATAACATATAAAAACTATGACGGGTAGAACCTGGGGATGATAACATATAAAAACTATGACGGGTAGAACCTGGGGATGATAACATATAAAAACTATGACGGGTAGAACCTGGGGATGATAACATATAAAAACTATGACGGGTAGAACCTGGGGATGATAACATATAAAAAAACTATGACGGGTAGAACCTGGGGATGATAACATACAAAAAACTATGACGGGTAGAACCTGGGGATGATAACATATAAAAACTATGACGGGTAGAACCTGGGGATGATAACATATAAAAACTATGACAGGTAGAACCTGGGGATGATAACATATAAAAACTATGACAGGTAGAACCTGGGGATGATAACATACAAAAACTATGACGGGTAGAACCTGGGGATGATAACATATAAAAACTATGACGGGTAGAACCTGGGAATGATAACATATAAAAAAAACTATGACGGGTAGAACCTGGAAATGATAACATATAAAAACTATGACGGGTAGAACCTGGAAATGATAACATATAAAAAAAACTATGACGGGTAGAACCTGGGGATGATAACAATTAAAAACGATCACGAGTAGAACCTGGAAATGATAACATATAAAAACTATGACGGGTAGAACCTGGAAATGATAACATATAAAAAAAACTATGACGGGTAGAACCTGGGGATGATAACATACAAAAAACTATGACGGGTAGAACCTGGGGATGATAACATATAAAAACTATGACGGGTAGAACCTGGGGATGATAACATACAAAAAAAACTATGACGGGTAGAACCTGGGGATGATAACATATAAAAACTATGACGGGTAGAACCTGGGGATGATAACATACAAAAACTATGACGGGTAGAACCTGGGGATGATAACATATAAAAACTATGACGGGTAGAACCTGGGGATGATAACATATAAAAACTATGACGGACGGGTAGAACCTGGGGATGATAACATATAAAAACTATGACGGGTAGAACCTGGGGATGATAACATATAAAAACTATGACGGGTAGAACCTGGGGATGATAACATATAAAAACTATGACGGGTAGAACCTGGAAATGATAACATATAAAAACTATGACGGGTAGAACCTGGGGATGATAACATATAAAAAAACTATGACGGGTAGAACCTGGGGATGATAACATACAAAAAACTATGACGGGTAGAACCTGGAAATGATAACATATGCAAAAAACTATGACGGGTAGAACCTGGGGATGATAACATATAAAAACTATGACGGGTAGAACCTGGGGATGATAACATATAAAAACTATGACGGGTAGAACCTGGAAATGATAACATATAAAAAAAACTATGACAGGTAGAACCTGGGGATGATAACATACAAAAACTATGACGGGTAGAACCTGGGGATGATAACATATAAAAACTATGACGGGTAGAACCTGGGAATGATAACATATAAAAACTATGACGGGTAGAACCTGGGGATGATAACATATAAAAACTATGACGGGTAGAACCTGGGAATGATAACATATAAAAAAACTATGACAGGTAGAACCTGGGGATGATAACATATAAAAACTATGACGAGTAGAACCTGGAAATGATAACATATAAAAACTATGACGGGTAGAACCTGGGAATGATAACATATAAAAACTATGACGGGTAGAACCTGGAAATGATAACATATAAAAAAAACTATGACGGGTAGAACCTGGGGATGATAACATACAAAAAACTATGACGGGTAGAACCTGGGGATGATAACATATAAAAACTATGACGGGTAGAACCTGGGGATGATAACATACAAAAAACTATGACGGGTAGAACCTGGGGATGATAACATATAAAAACTATGACGGGTAGAACCTGGGGATGATAACATATAAAAACTATGACGGGTAGAACCTGGGGATGATAACATATAAAAACTATGACGGGTAGAACCTGGGGATGATAACATATAAAAACTATGACGGGTAGAACCTGGGGATGATAACATATAAAAACTATGACGGGTAGAACCTGGGGATGATAACATATAAAAACTATGACGGGTAGAACCTGGGGAATGATAACATAAAAAAACTATGACGGGTAGAACCTGGGGATGATAACATAAAAAAACTATGACGGGTAGAACCTGGGATGATAACATATAAAAACTATGACGGGTAGAACCTGGGAATGATGATAACATATAAAAACTATGACAGGTAGAACCTGGGATGATAACATATAAAAACTATGACGGGTAGAACCTGGGAATGATAACATATAAAAAAACTATGACGGGTAGAACCTGGGGATGATAACATACAAAAAACTATGACGGGTAGAACCTGGGAATGATAACATATAAAAAACTATGACGGGTAGAACCTGGGGATGATAACATATAAAAAAAACTATGACGGGTAGAACCTGGGGATGATAACATACAAAAAACTATGACGGGTAGAACCTGGGGATGATAACATATAAAAAAAACTATGACGGGTAGAACCTGGGGATGATAACAATTAAAAACGATCACGAGTAGAACCGAGAAATGATAACATACAAAAAAACTATGACGGGTAGAACCTGGAAATGATAACATATAAAAAAAACTATGACGGGTAGAACTTGGGGATGATAACATATAAAAAACTATGACGGGTAGAACCTGGGGAATGATAACATAAAAAAACTATGACGGGTAGAACCTGGGGATGATAACATATAAAAACTATGACGGGTAGAACCTGGGGATGATAACATATAAAAAAACTATGACGGGTAGAACCTGGGGATGATAACATATAAAAACTATGACGGGTAGAACCTGGGATGATAACATATAAAAAACTATGACGGGTAGAACCTGGGATGATAACATATAAAAACTATGACGGGTAGAACCTGGGGATGATAACATATAAAAACTATGACGGGTAGAACCTGGGGATGATAACATATAAAAAACTATGACGGGTAGAACCTGGGATGATAACATATAAAAAACTATGACGGGTAGAACCTGGGGATGATAACATAAAAAAACTATGACGGGTAGAACCTGGAAATGATAATAACATATAAAAAACTATGACGGGTAGAACCTGGGGATGATAACATAAAAAAAACTATGACGGGTAGAACCTGGGAATGATAACATATAAAAACTATGACGGGTAGAACCTGGGAATGATAACATATAAAAACTATAACGGGTAGAACCTGGAAATGATAACATATAAAAAAACTATGACGGGTAGAACCTGGGGATGATAACATACAAAAAACTATGACGGGTAGAACCTGGGAATGATAACATACAAAAAACTATGACATGTAGAACCTGGAATCGATGTCATATAAAAACTATAACGGGTAGAACCTGGAAATGATAACATATAAAAAAACTATGACGGGTAGAACCTGGGGATGATAACATACAAAAAAACTATGACGGGTAGAACCTGGGGATGATAACATATAAAAACTATGACGGGTAGAACCTGGAAATGATAACATATAAAAACTATGACGGGTAGAACCTGGGAACGATAACATATAAAAACTATGACGGGTAGAACCTGGAAATGATAACATATAAAAAAAACTATGACGGGTAGAACCTGGGGATGATAACATATAAAAACTATGACATGATTAACATATTAAAAACTATGACGGGTAGAACCTGGGGATGATAACATATAAAAACTATGACGGATAGAACCTGTGGATGATAACATATAAAAAACTATGACGGGTAGAACCTGGGGATGATAACATATAAAAAACTATGACGGGTAGAACCTGGGGATGATAACATATAAAAACTATGACGGGTAGAACCTGGGGATGATAACATATAAAAACTATGACGGGTAGAACCTGGGATGATAACATATAAAAACTATGACGGGTAGAACCTGGGGATGATAACATAAAAAAACTATGACAGGTAGAACCTGGGGATGATAACATATAAAAACTATGACGGGTAGAACCTGGGGATGATAACATATAAAAACTATGACGGGTAGAACCTGGGGATGATAACATATAAAAACTATGACGGGTAGAACCTGGAAATGATAACATATAAAAAAACTATGACAGGTAGAACCTGGGGATGATAACATACAAAAAACTATGACGCGTAGAACCTGGGAATGATAACATATAAAAACTATGACGGGTAGAACCTGGAAATGATAACATATAAAAACTATGACGGGTAGAACCTGGAAATGATAACATATAAAAAAAACTATGACGGGTAGAACCTGGGGATGATAACATATAAAAAAACTATGACGGGTAGAACCTGGGGATGATAACATATAAAAACTATGACGGGTAGAACCTGGGAATGATAACATATAAAAACTATGACGGGTAGAACCTGGAAATGATAACATATAAAAACTATGACGGGTAGAACCTGGGAATGATAACATATAAAAAACTATGACGGGTAGAACCTGGGGATGATAACATATAAAAAAAAACTATGACGGGTAGAACCTGGGGATGATAACATAAAAAAACTATGACGGGTAGAACCTGGGGATGATAACATATAAAAACTATGACGGGTAGAACCTGGGAATGATAACATATAAAAACTATGACGGGTAGAACCTGGGGATGATAACATATAAAAAAAAACTATGACGGGTAGAACCTGGGGATGATAACATATAAAAACTATGACAGGTAGAACCTGGGGATGATAACATTTAAAAACTATGACGGGTAGAACCTGGGGATGATAACATATAAAAACTATGACGGGTAGAACCTGGGGATGATAACATACAAAAAACTATGACAAGTAGAACCTGGGGATGATAACATATAAAAACTATGACGGGTAGAACCTGGGGATGATAACATATAAAAACTATGACGGGTAGAACCTGGGGATGATAACATATAAAAACTATGACGGGTAGAACCTGGGGATGATAACATATAAAAACTATGACGGGTAGAACCTGGGAATGATAACATATAAAAACTATGACGAGTAGAACCTGGGAATGATAACATATAAAAACTATGACGGGTAGAACCTGGGAATGATAACATATAAAAACAATGACGGGTAGAACCTGGAAATGATAACATATAAAAAAACTATGACAGGTAGAACCTGGGGATGATAACATACAAAAAACTATGACGGGTAGAACCTGGGGATGATAACATACAAAAAACTATGACGGGTAGAACCTGGGGATGATAACATATAAAAACTATGACGGGTAGAACCTGGAAATGATAACATACAAAAAACTATGACGGGTAGAACCTGGAAATGATAACATATAAAAAAAACTATGACGGGTAGAACCTGGGGATGATAACATACAAAAAACTATGAAGGGTAGAACCTGGGGATGATAACAATTAAAAACGATGACGGGTAGAACCGGGAAATGATAACATACAAAAAACTATATCGGGTAGAACCTGGAAATAATAACATATAAAAAAACTATGACGGGTAGAACCTAGGGATGATAACATATAAAAACTATGACAGGTAGAACCTTTGGATGATAACATACAAAAGCTATGACAAGTAGAACCTGGGAATGATAACATTTAAAAACTATGACGGGTAGAACCTGGGGATGATAACATATAAAAACTGTGACGGGTAGAACCTGGGGATGATAACATACAAAAACTATGACAAGTAGAACCTGGGGATGATAACATATAAAAACTATGACGGGTAGAACCTGGGGATGATAACATATAAAAACTATGACGGGTAGAACCTGGGGATGATAACATATAAAAACTATGACGGGTAGAACCTGGGGATGATAACATATAAAAACTATGACGGGTAGAACCTGGGGATGATAACATATAAAAACTATGACGGGTAGAACTTGGAAATGATAACATATAAAAAAACTATGACAGTAGAACCTGGGAATGATAACATATAAAAACTATGACGGGTAGAACCTGGAAATGATAACATATAAAAAAACTATGACGGTAGAACCTGGGGATGATAACATACAAAAAAACTATGACGGGTAGAACCTGGGATGATAACATAAAAAAACTATGACGGGTAGAACCTGGGGAATGATAACATAAAAAAACTATGACGGGTAGAACCTGGAAATGATAACATATAAAAAACTATGACGGGTAGAAACCTGGAAATGATAACATAAAAAAACTATGACGGGTAGAACCTGGATAAACAAAAAATATGACGGTAACCTGGATGATACATAAAAACTATGACGGGTAGAACCTGGGGATGATAACATATAAAAAAAAATGACGGTAGAACCTGGGGATGATAACATAAAAACTATGACGGGTAGAACCTGGATGATAACATATAACATATAAAAACTATGACGGGACGGGTAGAACCTGGGGGGATGATAACATAAAAAAAACTATGACGGGTAGAACCTGGGGATGATAACATATAAAAACTATGACGGGTAGAACCTGGGGATGATAACATATAAAAACTATGACGGATAGAACCTGGAAATGATAACATATAAAAAAACTATGACGGGTAGAACCTGGGAATGATAACATACATAAAAAACTATGACGGGTAGAACCTGGGGATGATAACATAAAAAAACTATGACGGGTAGAACCTGGGGATGATAACATACAAAAAACTATGACGGGTAGAACCTGGGGATGATAACAATTAAAAACGATGACGGGTAGAACCGGGAAATGATAACATACAAAAAAAAACTATGACGGGTAGAACCTGGAGATGATAACATATAAAAAAAACTATGACGGGTAGAACCTGGAGATGATAACATACAAAAAACTATGACGGGTAGAACCTGGGGATGATAACATATAAAAACTATGACGGTAGAACCTGGGAATGATAACATAAAAAACTATGACGGGTAGAACCTGGGGATGATAACATATAAAAACTATGACGGGTAGAACCGGGAAATGATAACATATAAAAACTATGACAAGTAGAACCTGGGGATGATAACATATAAAAACTATGACGGGTAGAACCTGGGGATGATAACATATAAAAACTATGACGGGTAGAACCTGGGGATGATAACATATAAAAACTATGACGGGTAGAACCTGGGGATGATAACATATAAAAACTATGACGGGTAGAACCTGGGGATGATAACATATAAAAACTATGACGGGTAGAACCTGGGGATGATAACATATAAAAACTATGACGGGTAGAACCTGGGGATGATAACATATAAAAACAATGACGGGTAGAACCTGGGGATGATAACATATAAAACTATGACGGATAGAACCGGGAAATGATAACATACAAAAAAAACTATGACGGGTAGAACCTGTGGATGATAACATATAAAAACTATGACAGGTAGAACCTGGGGATGATAACATATAAAAAACTATGACGGGTAGAACCTGGGGATGATAACATAAAAAACTATGACGGGTAGAACCTGGAGATGATAACATACAAAAAACTATGACGGGTAGAACCTGGGGATGATAACATATAAAAACTATGACGGGTAGAACCTGGAAATGATAACATATAAAAACTATGACGGGTAGAACCTGGAAATGATAACATATAAAAAAAACTATGACGGGTAGAACCTGGGGATGATAACATACAAAAAACTATGACGGGTAGAACCTGGGGATGATAACATACAAAAAAACTATGACGGGTAGAACCTGGGGATGATAACATACATAAAAACTATGACGGATAGAACCTGGGGATGATAACATACAAAAAACTATGACGGGTAGAACCTGGGGATGATAACATATAAAAACTATGACGGGTAGAACCTGGGGATGATAACATATAAAAACTATGACGGGTAGAACCTGGGGATGATAACATACAAAAACTATGACAAGTAGAACCTGGGGATGATAACATATAAAAACTATGACGGGTAGAACCTGGGGATGATAACATATAAAAACTATGACGGGTAGAACCTGGGGATGATAACATACAAAAACTATGACAAGTAGAACCTGGGGATGATAACATATAAAAACTATGACGGGTAGAACCTGGGGATGATAACATATAAAAACTATGACGGGTAGAACCTGGGGATGATAACATAAAAAAACTATGACGGGTAGAACCTGGGGATGATAACATATAAAAAAACTATGACGGGTAGAACCTGGGGATGATAACATATAAAAACTATGACGGGTAGAACCTGGGGATGATAACATATAAAAACTATGACGGGTAGAACCTGGGGATGATAACATATAAAAACTATGACGGGTAGAACCTGGGGATGATAACATACAAAAAACTATGACGGGTAGAACCTGGGGATGATAACATACAAAAACTATGACGGGTAGAACCTGGGGATGATAACATATAAAACTATGACGGGTAGAACCGGGAAATGATAACATACAAAAAAAACTATGACGGGTAGAACCTGGGGATGATAACATACAAAAAACTATGACGGGTAGAACCTGGAAATGATAACATATAAAAAACTATGACGGGTAGAACCTGGGGATGATAACATACAAAAACTATGACAAGTAGAACCTGGGGATGATAACATATAAAAACTATGACGGGTAGAACCTGGGGATGATAACATACAAAAAAACTATGACGGGTAGAACCTAGGGATGATAACATATAAAAACTATGACAGGTAGAACCTGGGGATGATAACATAAAAAACTATGACGGGTAGAACCTGGGGATGATAACATATAAAAACTATGACGGGTAGAACCTGGGGATGATAACATATAAAAACTATGACGGGTAGAACCTGGGGATGATAACATACAAAAACTATGACAAGTAGAACCTGGGGATGATAACATATAAAAACTATGACGGGTAGAACCTGGGGATGATAACATATAAAAACTATGACGGGTAGAACCTGGGGATGATAACATACAAAAAACTATGACAAGTAGAACCTGGGGATGATAACATATAAAAACTATGACGGGTAGAACCTGGGGATGATAACATATAAAAACTATGACGGGTAGAACCTGGGGATGATAACATATAAAAACTATGACGGGTAGAACCTGGGGATGATAACATATAAAAACTATGACGGGTAGAACCTGGGGATGATAACATGATAACATATAAAAACTATGACGGGTAGAACCTGGGGATGATAACATACAAAAACTATGACGGGTAGAACCTGGGGATGATAACATATAAAAACTATGACGGGTAGAACCTGGGGATGATAACATATAAAAACTATGACGGGTAGAACCTGGGGATGATAACATATAAAAACTATGACGGGTAGAACCTGGAAATGATAACATATAAAAAAAACTATGACGGGTAGAACCTGGAGATGATAACATACAAAAAACTATGACGGGTAGAACCTGGGGATGATAACAATTAAAAACGATGTCGGGTAGAACCGGGAAATGATAACATACAAAAAACTATGACGGGTAGAACCTGGGGATGATAACATATAAAAAAACTATGACGGGTAGAACCTGGGGATGATAACATATAAAAAAACTATGACGGGTAGAACCTGGGGATGATAACATATAAAAAAACTATGACGGTAGAACCTGAATGATAACATATAAAAACTATGACGGGTAGAACCTGGGAATGATAACATATAAAAAACTATGACGGGTAGAACCTGGGGATGATAACATATAAAAACTATGACGGGTAGAACCTGGGGATGATAACATATAAAAACTATGACGGGTAGAACCTGGGGATGATAACATATTAAAAACTATGACGGGTAGAACCGGGAAATGATAACATACAAAAAACTATGACGGGTAGAACCTGGGGATGATAACATATGCAAAAAACTATGACGGGTAGAACCTGGGGATGATAACATATAAAAACTATGACGGGTAGAACCTGGGGATGATAACATATAAAAACTATGACGGGTAGAACCTGGGGATGATTACATATAAAAACTATGATGGGTAGAACCTGGGGATGATAACATACAAAAACTATGACGGGTAGAACCTGGGGATGATAACATATAAAAACTATGACGGGTAGAACCTGGGGATGATAACATATAAAAACTATGACGGGTAGAACCGGGAAATGATAACATATAAAAAATATGACGGAAAGAACCTGGGAATTATAACATATAAAAGCTATGACGGATAGAACCTGGGGATGATATCATATAAAACTGTGACAGGTAGAGCCTGGGGATGATAACATACAAAAAAACTATGACGGGTAGAACCTGGGGATGATAACATACAAAAACTATGACGGGTAGAACTTGGTGATGATAACATATAAAAACTATGACGGGTAGAACCTGGGGATGATAACATATAAAAACTATGACGGGTAGAACCTGGGGATGATAACATATAAAAACTATGACGGGTAGAACCTGGGGATGATAACATATAAAAAAACTATGACGGGTAGAACCTGGGGATGATAACATATAAAAACTATGACGGGTAGAACCTGGGGATGATAACATATAAAAACTATGACGGGTAGAACCTGGGGATGATAACATATAAAAACTATGACGGGTAGAACCTGGGGATGATAACATACAAAAACTATGACAAGTAGAACCTGGGGATGATAACATATAAAAACTATGACGGGTAGAACCTGGGGATGATAACATATAAAAACTATGACGGGTAGAACCTGGAAATGATAACATATAAAAACTATGACGGGTAGAACCTGGGGATGATAACATATAAAAACTATGACGGGTAGAACCTGGGGATGATAACATATAAAAACTATGACGGGTAGAACCTGGGGATGATAACATACAAAAAACTATGACGGGTAGAACCTGGGAATGATAACATACAAAAAACTATGACGGGTAGAACCTGGGGATGATAACATATAAAAACTATGACGGGTAGAACCTGGGGATGATAACATATAAAAACTATGACGGGTAGAACCTGGGGATGATAACATACAAAAACTATGACAAGTAGAACCTGGGGATGGTAACATACAAAAACTATGACATGTAGAACCTGGGGATGGTATCATATAAAAACTATGACATGTAGAACCTGGGGGATGATAACATATAAAAACTATGACATGTAGAACCTGGGGATGATAACATACAAAAACTATGACAAGTAGAACCTGGGGATGATAACATATAAAAACTATGACGGGTAGAACCTGGGGATGATAACATATAAAAACTATGACGGATAGAACCTGGGGATGATAACATATAAAAACTATAAAAGGTAGAACCTGGGGATGATAACATACAAAAACTATGACGGGTAGAACCTGGGGATGATAACATATAAAAACTATGACATGTAGAACCTGGGGATGATAACATATAAAAACTATGACGGGTAGAACCTGGGGATGTTAACATATCAAAACTATGACAGATAGAACCTGGGGATGATAACATATAAAAACTATGACAGGTGGAATATATTATAATTTAAAGAAAGACATATAAAGAATTCTAACATATAAAATGAAATACTGTTATATCGAACCTCTGGAGACCAACGAAATTACTTCATTACATTTAAAGTTTGTTATACACATATTATAGACAATTTTTACTATAAATACAAAAATGTCAATGATGTGCATAAACAATTTGCAATAGGATTATTCGTTCTTAGGGTTAATATTGAAGCTTAGTTTTCTGACCTAACCGTTATGAAATAAATATTCCCTTTCCATTCCGTAAATGAAAATTACCGAAAAGGCGAAGAAATGATCAGTGTAGTTTGCTCCGAACACAAATTCAGCTCCCTTGTCCGAATATTTGATAAATTCCTGAACTCTGTTTCCTATCCATTCAAATACATCATACCCGCCTTGGGTTCTCAGTATGATGAGAGCAAAAATAAACTGTAGCATGAGACCCCAAAACACTGGCCGCCATTTTACCTGAAAAAAACGTTGATTAAAACCAATTAATTTTAAGTAACGATAATTAAGATAGTAGTAAATAGACATTCGATCACTGACAAAAAAGGCTTCTTTAGAGTTATGTTTGAAAAGGTTCCATAATATTACAAATAGTACAAGACGATGAAGGAATTCATTCCTTCATTCTTACCTTGGCTGGGTTGACGGAGAAGACATAGAAAATGAGAACCAGCGTAGCAAGACCCCCAGCAGAGATTAAATTACGGGGAGTTTCTAGCGCAATCTCCACGATAACGTATACAACAACAAAAATGGAAAGTCCAACCGCAAGTAAAATATGGATGCTGAAATTTAGAATAAAGGCAAAATAAGTAAAATATGTATTAGCTCCTTAAAGAACATTTGTATATCGATCGAAAGCTGTCACAAGTTTAAGCGTTTATTTCCGTTCATAAGAAAACTACTATCATGTATTTACCGTTTGGAAATGTTCGACACTGCTTTTGTGTTGGTGAGGTTATGCCATGACGTGCCAAGTCTTTCTCCGTAGATTCCGAGTAGAAAATTAAGAGACAGTCCTACTGCTACCACAATTGTAACGACAAGTAGCCGCACAGAGCCTTCATCATCAAACCGGAAGTACATAGCGTAGGAAAAGTACGAAAGATAGAGCAGTAACAAAATAATGTAGCAGACGACATGGACGATCTGTTTATTGTTTGAGTAGGCGTCATGCAGTGAAGTTTGAATGGCTCCCACACATCGCGAACATCCATTGTCTCCATCACCGTCTGTTTCGGCAAACTTGATGTCCTCTTGTTTACGTTCTCTGTCGACATCCTACCTCAGAGGAAATGTAAACAACCGTTGTAAGGTTTGACAATAATCACATACCATTTTTACAAACTGATCAGGAGTTAACTATCATTTCATTATAAATTCATAACGGTTCTGATAATTACAACAGGAAACAGAAAGGGTTGTAAAACGTTTGATATAGTACGCATCATACACATTATAATGTAGACATATTTATATATTCATGTGATTCACGCTTAGAAACATCTGGTTCACAATACAGTGATTCGACACAGGTTTTACTCTAAATAATAAATCTCAGGTTTTCATTTCGCGAATTCTGATTGCCCAAGAACTGCTCGAAATTTCATCCAACGTAAACAGTATCATCAAATGGTCATCAGAAACAGTTTACAAAATAATATAAGGTGTTGTTAAATAGAATTTCAGTGAGAAATCTAATAAAAGTTTGAATATTTGTACATTTTAGAGATAAATCAAATAAAACAGATCACGTAAACAAGATGTAGATTTGACGCCATTTTCTACAAATTTAACTTTTCTAATTTAAAGCCTCAAACGATAGGTTTCAATTGCTTCAACTACTGTATCGACGTCGCCGCGCTGCTGTTGTACATTAAATGGAAACATATTGAAGCTTTGAGTACGTAGTAAATGAGTCAATATGCACAGTCATAAGCCAATGTTATACCTATTATAAAGTCTACATGTGCTGTAGATATATATGTCTCACGTCTCAGAGATAATTCCATGCTAATCCTACCCTCTGAATTGGAAATCGTGTCCTTGTATGATGTACCGTAATACACGGGAAAAATCACGGTCTTTGGTTGTAGTAGCAACAGGCTCACAACCCAGTAATGTAACAAAAGTTTGTGGTAGAACATAAGCCAGTTCTGTACTTTGTAATCGCCATTGGAGATGTAGTCATAATTTTGAAGAAAAAATAACGAATAGTTTCAGACAATTCTTAAAGCAGAGCGTTGTAAGTATTTTGTGTAAAGTTGTGATTAGTATCATATTAAAACGTCGTTATCTGTAGTCTTTATCAGGGGTAATACGTGTGACAAACGTGTTAATGTAATGTAGGATTCTGTTACCTAGGCTCGGTTATAAGACCCTGAAACCGATCAATCAACAAATAATTCTGTATTCCCTTGCCTGTTGGAAATCGACAGATCTGCTGAGTGTCTCATACGACATTCACCAGAAATGATCTATTATGTAATAGTTCAACAAAAAATATTTGCTCCAATGTGTAACTTTGCTGCCGGATGTAAACAACATTCACCTGTCCCAACGTGGTTGACAGTTTCTCCTGGCAACTACCGTATCATACAGTTGTTGATAACACCGTAATTTATCAGATTATAATCTGATTGTCACTGCGGTCACATAGTACGCTTTTATCTGATTTCTTCATGGATTACGTAATGGTAAACTCACTTGAAACGTATTACAGGTCTCCAACATTATGATAATGCAAAGATTGTGTTTCCATACACATACAATTATAAAAGGAAGAAATATACCTTACAAGTGCACACATGTACCTCGTCCCGGTCAGTCACCCCACATTTTCCTGAACCAGTCGTGTCAATTTCATGTTTAAAAGTCCTTGATTCAATACTTTCTCTAGTTCCTCCGTACGTCCTATTTTTAACCGTATATAATGGATATCTGGTGGAATCGTCATCGGATTGGTCAGATTGGGTCAGACATATTTTGTCGCCGCGACTAGATTTAATTGAGACCATCACAAACTTTAGCACATTATCACAACAAAACTCAGCTCCGACTACGTCGCTTTTGTAAATTTGGTGTTTATTTTAGCTATAAATGTGTGTCATCACTATCTATAGCAGGTCAGTATAATATTAATATGATATTGATATAACGAACAATATCAGTTAACTGTCACGATTGTGGCGACCTGTAGGGTTCAACAATAGCTATCTCTACATCTCATCTGTCCGGTACTGTATCACTATCCCGTTACCGCTACGTCAGATTGCCAATGGTTAATTGTGTCCTAGACGCTACCATTAGCCATTTAGCCCTGGTATTTGTTTTGTCGTTAATTCCACCCCGTGTTCGGGAGTACCATGACGTTCTTTCACCGCCATTATCTACTCCTGTACTTGGCCTAGTTTTTTTTATAACTTTGTGTCCATTTGTCATAGAACGCTGATTATTTCCCAACCCCTGGTTCTGTTCTATATTTTGACTACATGGAAATATGTAGGTTACATACAAATTGTGTTTACCACAGTGGTACTACTGTTTTGGGTATTTGTTTTGTTTTCATCGCTGTCCTCAAACTAAGGCATCTGTATGTAAACACACCGTATGCTTGATTCATAGGTCCTCAATCAACACTTTCATAATTATAACGATGTTTTAGTGTGAGTGGCAACCGTCTCTTCAGTTATTTTTGACTATCCTGTATTGAAGCAAAACATCAGCTACCGTTCAAGATAATTAAAGGAGCGAAATGTTTTACTACATATTTGTAATATGAACTTTGAACGTAATGTTCTCGATAAGGTACGTGTATATAATTATATACATGTTTATTTATTTGGATTTTGTACTTTATGTGCGGTTTTTGGTCCAAATGCAAATGAGATAACCGATTAAATGTGAAAAGAAAGCTCTGTTTGCTAATACGTTTATATTATCTTGTATGGTGTGTATACACAGTGTAATTAATGGTCTGTTATACACTGTCTATATATGTCATCCATATATGTATCATATATACGAACCCTGTCGGGGTCAGGTACAAACGCCTGGTTATCAAAAGTACCCTTCAACTCGTCATGATGTCCACCACTTTCAGTCACGTGGTCCCCAGCGTCACCATTCCGGATTTTGATATCTGTTAGTTCAACTGCCATTACTCTATAACAAATTATTAAAATATCAATTAGATTTTGTCTGGACGGGTATAACAGAAACATGCGTTTATTGAATATCGGTTTGGATGAATATCATTTTGGGTCGTTCTACGGCCCCTCTGTGATATGCATAATATTGATACATAAGAGTCAGTCACATAGTGTATGCTATACAAAAAATTTGTCATTCTAGCATAATTTGAAACAATTACGTAAACAGAGAACATTTGACTATTAATTCGTGTTTTAAGATTGGACTGATCCTGATGTTATCTATCGATCTAGACTACGCGCATTATTCATAAAATGCTGGTTTCACGTCCTTGAAAGTTGTATTTCTTGTAATTTTCACCATCACCAACTCTAATTAAACAGACAATGTGTGAATATGGATGCTTATAATATGAGGGTTCAGATACATGAAACTACCAATATGACAAAGCGGTAAATGTCGCATGAAATATAACACGTTTTGAAAGAACCACCACAGTCAACGCCATGTTTCAAATTTTCGGGTAATATCGGTAAACCGAGTTGCACCATGTGACCGACATCGGCGATAACCGTATAGATCGGAACCTCTCCGATATGAACTGTACAAAAGTCGGTAAATATCGAAAGTTTAAAAATTAGAGAGGCGGAGAAAATATGTAGAGCACTCTTAATACTTTTTCTATGCCAAAAATATAACAATTGATAGATCATGCAGATTTGCACAATCCATCTTTAATTCGAATTGTACGGTCTTCGGCATTGTGGCATCTATAATATCAGTTAATTAATTTTCAAATTAATTTTGTTTTGATTGGCAAAATTACAGCAATTCATAAGATGTAAACTTGATTGTACAGATAAACGATAATTTCAACACTTGATAAGCAAATCTAAGTAAGACAAGTAAATTTTGTTTTTGTCGTCAACAACTGAGTTGTTTCCATGAGACAAAAATCCCATTGTTGTCGTTTTAGGTGACCTTGCATAATTATGGGAGCTGAACAAACGTTTTAATATGATTTAAATCTAGGGACGAAGGAATGACCTGGTATCCCTAGACAATAGAATATAGCTTGGTTGTGTTGCTCGGTGTCTTTTTTTGTATATAGCATTGAGGGAATACTTTAAAACGGTAATAATTCCCACTTTTACCACAATCTTCCAAAACACATGCTTTCAACACACAATATTATTAGCTGTGTCTCACAGCTGATGAGGAATAAAGTAAAATGTCCAACCAATTTATATTGTTAACTGTGGCTCCTCAATAAGTGATCATCGGATAGTTTGATTACCATTTGACATATAGAGATTTAAGTATTACAAAATATACAAAATACCTCTTAATTTCCAATTACATACGTATGAAATCCGTGAAGAGAAAACAATTTGTGGAAAATGTTATAGCATCGCTTTGTTTAAAATGTAAGTTTGTTATTAATGAAATATATTCTGTTACATCAAAGAAGATAAAATACGTCAAGTCAGGACTATGTAGAGTGTATGTAATAAACCCCAAATTAATTAGATTATATTAAACATTGAGTGCTCTATCAACCGCTCGGAATGTGCGATGTCTGTACCTGCATATTTTTTCATGCCTTTTAAATACATTATACACACCCTGGTGGGGTCCACATTATGTTAAATAGTCCACAATGAACAAAGAAAATACAATGTGTCTCGAAAAGTCCTATCTAAAATTTACAGAATTCATCCTGAATTTGCTGAAATGGTCCTGATATATATGTTGATGTTTTGACACCATAATGAAAAGCGCTTTGCTTTGACATTTTATATCAACAACAAGGTAAAATACATGTATGCGGTAGAGACATGTCTACACATGTACTTACTGAATGGCTTACTGTGGCCCACTACTGTGGCTATAGCACTAACTGTGGTACAGACCTAGACATATAGATTTCTAAAACAATGTTGTTATTGCTTTCTGGTGCTTTCTCGCAGTACATAAACGAATATGGCTCCCAGGGCCAGTTGCCTTATGGCATGGGAAAGATAAGTCGACAGTGTGCTTTCCGCTATACCCAAGTTTTTAAAGGCCCACTACCTTTCCGAAACATTTTCTTTAATCTTAAGAACAAAATAGCACATGGAAATATATATCGATGACTTAAGATGAGGTTACAACATCAAATAAAATAAATAATGCAAGATTTCCTGCGTAATCAATGTTAGCAGTGAAGGATGATTTCGCTATTTTCCGTTTGGCGCAGTGGTAATCAACTAACCCGCCGTAATTAGGACGACGGTGGAAAACAGTTTTGAAAATTAAGATTTAATTTATTTTTTATTAAATTGTTCATAAAGCGATGATAAATATATATGAACGGTAAGCTAATAATTGTTTTTGACTCTACAAAATTATCGATGTCGTTTCACATTCCTATTTTAAAAATCAAAAGCCGTTTCGGAAATATAGTGGTCCTTAATACGACGGCAGCACTTTCATAATAAGAAGACTTTATTTGAGATATACTCAATGTCAGAGAATTATGCATTGTTTGATAGATTAGGTTTTAAATTAATTAGATTGAATTTAAAAGGGTTTGATGATTAAATAAGATTTTATAGAGCAAACCTTATAAAATTACTGATATCTTGGTATTTTTATATATGCATGGATTGTCCCTGCTATTCATATTAACAAAATATGGCATATGTAGTGTCTAAATCGATGTAATTTGAATGAATATGATACTGTGCCACTACGGAGGACCTAGATCAAATGAGATGCTTTTTCGTACTCTAAGATAAAATTATCAGAACAATAGACATTCTTTTACAATATTTGTATATTACATTAACACATTAATCTTTAACATTTATATATAACAATTTTGTGATAATACATATTGAACCGACATAACGTCTAGTAATATCTCAAAAATGAAAAGAGGTTGACCGAAACAAATAATAAAACATAATGTCAGTCTAGCACGTAAATGAAGATAAAAAAGGACATCCGGCAGAGTATTTATAGCAAGATTACGTGTTCTTCATTTTTAGCAAAAGCGTTAATTAGAAATAATGACAGTATCATTAAAACTACATACCTGTATTGACACTACACTATATATAGATGGCAACGCGTCCTGGTATATCACTGCCGGTACTGGAGATGTGCGCAATATATACCTGGTCGTCGGTCTGTTTATGTAAACATTGCCTTACACAAATCGACTTTAGTCAGGTGCATGCCTTAAGTGATAATCTGTTTTAAGTCTGTGTTTTTGCTACATTCATTTTTTTTTGTTATTCAAACATATTTCATTGTATTTAGTGGGTTTTTTTAACTATTAAAACTCAAAAATTTAATCATCTTTGTATCCTGATATGGATTAAATATATTGTTTCTACAATTATCACCTAGAGGATTGTATCCTTCCTTTTGAATTGGTTAAGTTTCCATCAGAGAAATTAGTAAAATGTCCGATACTTTGATCAGGTAGAATTCTTCCTTTATTACTGTACAGTGTTGATCTATGAAGTGGCATGTACTCAGTCAATTACACCAATCCTATTTAGTCTTCGCCTTTATTTTCATTTTTTAAACTTTATTAAATGCTGGCTCCAGGATCATAAACTAGTCTTACACTGAAGGTTTTGCTGAGCCAATCAAATTTGACATAATTAACCCGAGTAATATCTATCACTTTCGAAGGTTGATAACTCACCGTATCCATTTACTATGTCATTTACACTATGATATAAGCCCCCAACGTCATTGAAATCGGAAAGTCCCTTTACACATATCTGGGTGCGAATCAACGTCAAAGGGATTTTGACGTCACATTTAGGGGATTCCTTCGACTCATTATTGTCACAGGATACTGTTCTTGCGAGAGGTATCTGGTCCCAAGATCATAAAATAGTCTTAAGTCTTAAACAGTCTTAAGTTTAAATTTGACAAATCACAGATAACGTTACAAAACATTACGTCATTCTTGATTGGCTAAGCAAAAGCTTCTGTCCAAGACTGTTTCATGATTCTGGGGCAAGAACTCAGTTCAGTAACCTCGCGTGCCTTTCGCCGCTGATTTCGAAGTTGATATTACATTTGATAAATTTTGAGAAAACAGTAAAACACTAGTCAATAATAAACCATTTTGTAGTTTCAATGATCATTAGTTAAGTCTTAACATAGAGCAATTTCAGACTAAGTCTGTTTCGTGATTTTGGGATCTGATGTAGAAGCGATTTCGCTGCTACAACTCACGCAAATTAGAGAAAAATATTCCACGAACTAATGAATGATTAAGCGTTGTTCTCTATTCACATAATTAGTATAAATATGAAGTATCAAAAAGTTTTAATAACATTTTCTGATGTCAACCCGGTAGCTTCAACGTGTAGAACAACAAAGTACATGCACGTGTTATAAAATAGACCGCAACAGATATCAGGGACTTCTTGTTTGACGATAGCTATATAATCTTGTTGACACCGACATTACAAACAAATACAAAATTCGGTCAAGACTCTGCGCATGCTCCGGCCGATATGTACATGCGCACCAGACAAACGTTAATATATTTGTTTCATTTCTGTTTTTTTTTCTTTCTGTTTTGCCCTTGTATATGGAATGAGTCATATAGAAATGTTTGCCTTAGTGCTGTAGTTTCAAATAAGATTTAAATAGCAATCTGCCGGGTAGTTTATCTGATGTTTATATTTTAAGATTAAAAGTTTACCTGATATGGATTACAATGCTATATTTACATGCGATAAAACACCTGTAGCCTAAAATTGTTGTATGTATAAATAAATTAGTAAATATAAATTAGTTGAATAGTACAATAATATGATCAATGAAAACAATGAGATCAATGAAAACAATGAGATCAATGAAAATATTTTTTTTTTTTTTTTTTTTTTTTGCAGCACTCATTTACTGTTTTATACATGTAATTTGGTGTGCAGATATTGTTTGCTCCAAAATTCGTCGTCCAGTTTCTGTTTCTGCATAATATAAACTTTAGTACCTCCCCAAACAATCACCCCCATGGTTTTATAAATGAAAGACACTATGTGGGTGTGTTACAACTGTACTACCCGACCTCTTGAGTACACAAGTATTCTTGGATTGTCGTATGTCCGGTTATACTTTTCTAGATACAGAAGATAAACATAAACAGGTCAAAGAGTAAACACACTTCCTACTTTCAACACTTTTTGACCTAATTGGTCAAACGAACGCCAATCGTATCATTGAATTTTGTTGTGTTGGTCCGATAATTAGAGTTGTGACGCTGATGTGATGTTACGGTTATTTGCCCTCGTTATTTGTCATTCAAAACTCAGATGTTCAAAATAACATTAGCTTAATCTAAAGTGAAAAACAATTTCCCATTTGTCTTAATACGTGAGATTATACTTGTCTTAATGAACAAGTATATGTGCGTAAAAATTACCCAATATTGTATCAAGGTATAACATCTTTATTTGTAAAGTAATGCTCTATGCGGAATTAACAATTAATGATTGCGCCCTAATTTACATATTTATTTCATAACACGTGACTGTTATTGACCATGCTTATTTAACAACTTTTTTTTAGTTTTTGCAAAATAACGAAACTTTAGCTAACCATGATAAATAACTGCCACGTATTCGGTGGTGTGTGTCTCGACTAACGAATGACGAATGTCGCATGTCAAGTATGATTTTGACGTATAGAAGCGGTCCTGAGAAATTAAGAAAATTAGTTATAAAATACAATAGTTTGGTAATTGGTTTTGTTGTTACAAAGTCAAGACAAAATTAACCAAGATTCAGACTACATTTGTATATTTATTAGGATTCAGACTTAATTTGTACATTTATTAGGATTCAGACTTCTTTGTACATTTTTAAGGATTCAGACTACATTTGTACATTTATTAGGATTCAGATTACGTTTGTACATTTATTAGGATTCAGACTACATTTGTCCATTTATTAGTATTCAGAATACATTTGTACATTCATTAGGATTCAGACTACTTTTGTACATTTATTAGGATTCAGACTACATTTGTACATTCTTTAGGATCCAGACTACATTTGTACATTTATTAGGATTCAGACTACATTTGTACATTTATTAGGATTCAGACTACATTTGTACATTTATTAGGATTCAGACTACATTTGTACATTTATTAGGATTCAGACTACATTTGTACATTTATTAGTATTCAGAATACATTTGTACATTCATTAGGATTCAGACTACTTTTGTACATTTATTAGGATTCAGACTACATTTGTACATTCTTTAGGATCCAGAATACATTTGTACATTCATTAGGATTCAGACTACATTTGTACATTTATTAGGATTCAGACTACATTTGTACATTTATTAGGATACAGACTACATTTGTACATTTATTAGGATTCAGACTACATTTGTACATTTATTAGGATTCAGACTACATTTGTACATTTTTTTTAGGATTCAGACTACATTTGTACATTTATTATGATTCAGAATACATTTGTACATTTATTAGGATTCAGACTACATTTGTACATTTATTAGGATTCAGACTACATTTGCACATTTATTAGGATTCAGACTACATTTGTACATTTATTAGGATTCAGACAACATTTGTACATTTTTTAGGATTCAGAATACATTTGTACATTTTTTAGGATTCAGAATACATTCATCCATGCTTGAAGTTTGTAACTCAGAACCATAACCTATTTTCATTGTGTGCTAAGATGGGTCATATTTAACTATTTATAAAAAAAGTCAAGCCGCAAAAACACCATTCTCCATTCGTTCATTATGAAACATGCATGAGGTTATTTTTTTATATAATTTGCATGGATGAAATGAGCGAAAAACTTTATAGTACTCCCAAAATTACCTTATTCATTTTTTAACCAAAATTACAAACCCATATTAAATACAAAATAATAAATCACTAGATTAATCACTTTCACTGCTAATTACTTTACAAATGAGGTATCAACTCAGAATTTATTTCTTCCACAATTCATACAAATACTGAGAATAAAATATGTTTGCTGACAATATCCAAAATGTGCTTAATTCTGTTCTATAGTAGACGATTGTTTTTTCAAAAGTCGTAGTATTTCTGAAACTTAAAATTGCCCATGCTCCATGTATCAGATTATGTTCTTCCATTCACATAGGCTTATACAACTTTACAACATGAATGTGGTGCAACCTGTTGTGTACGCTTGAGGTAAAGTTGAAACTAATCTGTTGTTATCGTCTCTCTCTACCGTGGAATGTAACTATTTAATGACAAGCGACAGTCTGCGGTTCCCATACCTGTTCTTTGTATCATTCATTATTTTAGTACTTTCCTATGTAAGAATCTGTATTGTGTATGGCTGTCTTCTTTGTTTATTTGACTTTGAGTTTGGTTTTTCTAAGTGTTTTGATTTTGTGTCCCCAATCACCCGTCGTCATGTGTATGTGACGTACATATATCACACTGAGTCATGTTTACTCTCGAATACGCTATGGGATATACGATCGTTAGGCTTTCACCGTGTCCACAAAGGAGATAGCGGACACGGCTCGTATCGTAAGGAGGATTTTCTATCAATCTTCAAAGAAATATGATCATGATATTAAATGTTAGTTATTTTTCCATTTAATGAAATAGACAAAATAAATACATCGGTAACCTCTTTATCTGGTAGAGCCTAGTCCACCAATATATTTCCTAATGACAATGAATAAAGATTCAAATCAATGACTTCAATTTCTAAATATCTTTTATATTACAGTTCTTTAGCAAGATCTTTTTCATATACCTATTATTATTTTGTTTCTCGTTTTGTGGTCTCGATAACATAAGAAAGAGTCCTAAAGATATAGGTCATTCCTTGTTTCTTGATGAATAACAGTTATATTCCATCGAGTGAGGTGAAAAATATTAAAATTTCCACCTCACGAGATGAAATAGAACTTGAATTAATCTAGAAACAAGGAATATTATATTTATTACCATTTTAAGTCTCTGTTCTAGTCTAATCTAGCTAGGCCAACCGATATTAGTGTATTGTCAGAACCCTAACCCATTTCATTGTGTGCTAATATGGGTCATATTTGACTATTTCTAAAAGAAGGCCACAAGCACCATTCATTCCTTCATTGTGAAACATGTATAGGATTAATTTTATTTTGATATAATTTGCATGGGTGAAAGGAGCAAGGAACTTTATTATTACTTTCAACATTATCTGATTCATTTTTCTGAACTAAAATTCCAAACCCATATTAAAAACAAATTAGTAAATCACTAGATTATTTACATTCACTGCTAATTACTTTACAGATTAGTTATCAACGCAGAATTCATTTCCACAATTTATACAAGTACAGAGAATGAAATATGTTTGCGGACAATACGCAATGTTCGATGGTAGACGTAACTAGATGATAACATTTCTGAGAACCTAATATTGCCCATGTATCAGATTATGTTCTCCCTTTAACCTAGGCATATACAACTTTACCACATGACTGTAGTGCCACTATTGTGTACGCTTGAGGTGTCCATACCTGTTCTTTGCGTATATTTAAGGAATAGATCTTTATTTTGTTGAGATTATGAGGGCATAATGATAATGGAGTACGTGTAAATTATGGAACCCCGGCGAGCCGGGTTACATAAAATTTACATGGGCTCCATTATCATTATAACCTCATAACCTCAACAAAATAAAAATCTATTCCTTCTATTTACAGTTTTCACGTAAATGAATGTTATTTATTCTCGCGACAGTTGCATATTTTTTTTTATCAAATACCCATATTTTTTCTCTCTCATCATTGTCAACGAAATCGATTGAATAGTTGAGTGCAATCGAGTCATTCATATGTTCCCACCAAAAGTGGGGTCATAAGCCCACGTTGCTACGCTACGACTATTCCCGTATCAATTGAATCGCCGCACGTGTTGTACTTCCATTATACACTGTTTCAATCAATCGTTATTTCCCCGCTTTCTAAATCAGTGTGATTGAGTGGTGTAGTGGTTAAGCCGCTCGCCTTTCACCAAGCCCGCTTTTATTAGGGCCATCGAAAATGATTTGTATAAGTTGTTTAACTTGTGTCGCAATTGATGTAAAATGAATTAAGTTTATATTGTTTATATTCTTATTCAGTTCTACACATGAGGCATACATGTTGAAGAAAAATAACATTATGATAAGGAAAAATAAAAAAATATATATAAATAAAATTGAATGAAAAATTGAATAAAACAAGTTCCCAAACTATTTGCAAATCTGTCATATGAAATAAACACTAATTTAAGATAATATAGACTATGTTAGTGACCACATTTCGACGATGATTTAAGGGTAATGCTATTTCTATAACATGTAAATAGGTACACATTTTGTCTACGTCATCATAAAGTAGCTTTATCTTACTACACTATGTAGCACGACGAAATCGGTCAACTACATAGCATTAGTGAAGTCGCAAAGTCCATCCTAGAAATTGCTGTTTATATTTTCATTATAAGGTCATGTCAAGTACAAACTTCCGCGTGCACGATGTATGTTTCTGTAAATACTTTCGTTGCTGGCCTTGAAATCTGAAGGATGACTAATATACACAGTCGGGAAGTCCATTATCTTACGATTGGATACTACCTTAACCAGTTGTTTAGCTGGAAAATACTGTATAGATGAATTCAAAGTGATCTACATATGTATAAGATACACAAACTTTCTAAACAATCTGACATTTTAAACACTAAACGGTCACATTTTAAGGAGTCTTTGAGACTTCCGTTAGAGGCACATACTTTACTACACTTCGAGGTCCCGTGAGTACATTACATACACACAGTATAAAAGAGTATATCTTATCATACAATGTAATTGATTTTTTCTTTCTATTCTAAAATAAAACCCACGTTAGGGAAAATAATTGTGCATTACTTTACCTTAACGACAGAGTGTTTAATACAATTAACCTTAACGACAAAGTGTTTAATACAATTTACCGTAACGACAGAGTGTTTAATATAATTTACCTTAACGACAGAGTGTTTAATATAATTAACCTTAACGACAGAGTGTTTACTACAATTAACCTTAACGACAGAGTGTTTAATACAATTTACCTTAACGACAGAGTGTTTAATACAATTAACCTTAACGACAGAGTGTTTTACTACAATTAACCTTAACGACAGAGTGTTTAATACAATTTACCTTAACGACAGAGTGTTTAATACAATTAACCTTAACGACAGAGTGTTTAATACAATTAACCTTAACGACAGAGTGTTTAATACAATTAACCTTAACGACAGAGTGTTTAATACAATTTACCTTAACGACAGAGTGTTTAATACAATTAACCTTAACGACAGAGTGTTTAATACATTTAACCTTAACGACAGAGTGTGTTTAATACAATTAACCTTAACGACAGAGTGTTTAATACAATTTAACCTTAACGACAGAGTGTTTAATACAATTAACCTTAACGACAGAGTGTTTAATACAATTAACCTTAACGACAGAGTGTTTAATACAATTTACCTTAACGACAGAGTGTTTAATACAATTAACCTTAACGACAGAGTGTTTAATACAATTAACCTTAACGACAGAGTGTTTAATACAATTTACCTTAACGACAGAGTGTTTAATACAATTAACCTTAACGACAGAGTGTTTAATACAATTAACCTTAACGACAGAGTGTTTAATACAATTAACCTTAACGACAGAGTGTTTAATACAATTAACCTTAACGACAGATGTTTAATACAATTAACCTTAACGACAGAGTGTTTAATAATAATTTACCTTAACGAAAAAGTGTTTAATAAAATTAACCTTAACGACAGAGTGTTTAATACAATTAACCTTAACGACAGAGTGTTTAATACAATTGACCTTAACGACAGAGTGTTTAATACAATTAACCTTAACGACAGAGTGTTTAATACAATTAACCTTAACGACAGAGTGTTTACTACAATTAACCTTAACGACAGAGTGTTTAATACAATTTACCTTAACGACAGAGTGTTTAATACAATTAACCTTAACGACAGAGTGTTTAATACAATTTACCTTATACACAGAGTGTTTAATACAATTTACCTTAACTACAGAGTGTTTAATACAATTTACCTTAACGACAGAGTGTTTAATACAATTTACCTTAACGACAGAGTGTTTAATACAATTTACCTTAACGACAGAGTGTTTAATACAATTTACCTTAACGACAGAGTGTTTTGTACAATTAACCTTAACGACAAAGTGTTTAATGTAATTAACCTTAACGACAGAGTGTTTAATGTAATTTACCTTAACGACAGAGTGTTTATTACAATTAACCTTAACGACAGAGTGTTTAATACAATTTACCTTAACGACAGAGTGTTTAATACAATTTACCTTAACGACAGAGTGTTTAATACAATTTACCTCAACTACAAAACTTTTAATCACAAATTAACGTGACATCATAATGTTTTATCATAAAATATCTTACGATTGAATATTGAATCACATATAACCCTAACGATAGATTATTTAATCACCTATCACCCTAACGACAGAATGTACAATCACATATTATCCTAACGACAAAATGTACAATCACATATTACCCTAACGACAAAATGTACAATCACATATTACCCTAACTACAGAATGTACAATCACATATTACCCTAACGACAAAATGTACAGTCACATATTACCCTAACGACATAATGTTTAATCATATATTCTCCTAAAGACAGAATGTACAATCACATATTACCCTAACGACAGTATGTATAGTTACATATAACCCTAATGACAGAATGTACAATTACATATTACCCTAACGACAAAATGTTCAATCACATATTACCCTAACGACAGAATGTACAATCACATATTACCCTAACGACAAAATGTACAATCACATATTACCCTAACGACAGAATGTACTATCACATATTACCCTAACGACAGAATGTACAATCACATATTACCCTAACGACAAAATGTACAATCACATATTACCCTAACGACAGAATGTACAATCACATATTATCCTAACGACAAAATGTACAATCACATATTACCATAACGACACAATGTACAATTACATATTCTCCTAACGACGGACGACGGTATGTATAGTTACATATAACCCTAACGACAGAATGCACAATCACATATTACCCTAACGACAGAAAGTATAATCAATTATTACCCTAACGACAGAAAGTATAATCAATTATTACCCTATCGACAGAATGTACAATCACATATTACCGTAACCCTAACTACAGAATGTACCATCACATATTACCGTTACCCTAAAGACAGAATATATAGTCACATATTACACTTACGACATATATAACGATCACCTATTATCTTAACGACAGATTGTAAAATCACCAATTACATTAACAACAGTGCAATAAGAAATAACTTAACGATATTCTGAGCAGTCACTATTCCTGCCTCATGACGTATATTTCTATGATGTGTTTATACCTGCTCCATCATTGATATCGAGATGGACAGAATTCTGACAATGTTTTCGGCTGTGACGTAATCCATTGTGAAGGGCTTTACGTGTTCTGCATATATACAATACCATTGGCAATTACCAGCTGTTAACAGTTGTATTGGCAACACGTTATCACAGCCAATAATACGGAGGCCCGGAGAGGCAAACGGCAAGACAAGATTAAATTGAACCGATAGGATTATTACATCAGTGAGAGAGCATGATCATTGATTATATTTATGATATAAATAGCATTGTATTAATGAAAACTAACCAATAATTATCCAATATTCAGACAATAATACATGTATTACATATCACAATTGTAGCTAATATATTGAATCTTACAAACATATAGTATACAAAAGTTACACTATGATATATGTATATTTATCATCAGAGCAGAATGATTAATCAAATAAAAGATACTACTTACTCGATTAAATACGATATACATAGTACATATTTATAGGCAAAGTCATGAAATGTGTTTATCAGTTATCTTATACATCTTTAAAATATCTCACTTATTTTAAAAATAACGTTTGCATCGTTCCGTTATAAATGAGATATAGTCTGTAAGAATGTTATGCCATTACTATTTTCATTATAAATGATATATGGTGGCCTATACCTACCATCGTTTTATCACATTTGATAACCTTGAACATCAAAGTTGACTGTCCAGGACCAACACTCGATTGCTAGGTTAACATGGAAAATACCATATTTTGACAACAACAAAATGTAAATTGATTTTTAACGCAATCCAAATATTCCAAAGGGTAAGACTTGAATTTACGTAATAAGCACAACAGAAATATATTTATTTCTAAAGTCAGTATTAAATACTACTCCACTCAAAGTTTCAACTGTTTGATTGTTTCTGTATAACACGGATTGTATTAATGATATTTACAGGATACTTACTCTCTTATCCCGACGTCCTTTCCATTTTCTCCATTGCCTCCTTTGACCTCCACGTCCTTTCTATTTTCTCAAATCCCTCATTTGACATCCACGTCCTTTCCATTTTCTCCATTGCCTCCTTTGACCTCCACGTCCTTTCCATTTTCTCCATTGCCTCCTTTGACCTTCACGTCCTTTCCATTTTCTCCATTGCCTCCTTTGACCTTCACGTCCTTTCCATTTTCTCCAATCCCTCATTTGACATCCACGTCCTTTCCATTTTCTCCATTGCCTCCTTTGACCTCCACGTCCTTTCTATTTTCTCAAATCCCTCATTTGACATCCACGTCCTTTCCATTTTCTCCATTGCCTCCTTTGACCTCCACGTCCTTTCCATTTTCTCAAATTCCTCATTTGACATCCACGTCCTTTCCATTTTCTCCATTGCCTCCTTTGACCTCCACGTCCTTTCTATTTTCTCAAATCCCTCATTTGACATCCACGTCCTTTCCATTTTCTCCATTGCCTCCTTTGACCTCCACGTCCTTTCTATTTTCTCAAATCCCTCATTTGACATCCACGTCCTTTCCATTTTCTCCATTGCCTCCTTTGACCTCCACGTCCTTTCCATTTTCTCAAATCCCTCATTTGACATCCACGTCCTTTCCATTTTCTCCATTGCCTCCTTTGACCTCCACGTCCTTTCTATTTTTCTCAAATCCCTCATTTGACATCCACGTCCTTTCCATTTTCTCCATTGCCTCCTTTGACCTCCACGTCCTTTCCATTTTCTCAAATCCCTCCTTTGACCTCCACGTCCTTTCCATTTTCTCCATTGCCTCCTTTGACCTCCACGTCCTTTCCATTTTCTCCATTCCCTCATTTGACCTCCACGTCCTTTCCATTTTCTCCATTGCCTCCTTTGACCTCCACGTCCTTTCCATTTTCTC
Organism: Argopecten irradians; assembly: GCF_041381155.1. Taxonomy (NCBI): domain Eukaryota; kingdom Metazoa; phylum Mollusca; class Bivalvia; order Pectinida; family Pectinidae; genus Argopecten; species Argopecten irradians. Next base: position 2,960,634 of record NC_091135.1, read on the forward strand.
CATTCCCTCCTTTGACCTCCACGTCCTTTCCATTTTCTCCATTGCCTCCTTTGACCTCCACGTCCTTTCTATTTTCTCAAATCCCTCATTTGACATCCACGTCCTTTCCATTTTCTCCATTGCCTCCTTTGACCTCCACGTCCTTTCCATTTTCTCAAATCCCTCATTTGACATCCACGTCCTTTCCATTTTCTCCATTGCCTCCTTTGACCTCCACGTCCTTTCTATTTTCTCAAATCCCTCATTTGACATCCACGTCCTTTCCATTTTCTCCATTGCCTCCTTTGACCTCCACGTCCTTTCTATTTTCTCAAATCCCTCATTTGACATCCACGTCCTTTCCATTTTCTCCATTCCCTCCTTTGACCTCCACGTCCTTTCTATTTTCTCAATTCCCTCATTTGACATCCACGTCCTTTCCATTTTCTCCATTGCCTCCTTTGACCTCCACGTCCTTTCTATTTTCTCAATTCCCTCCTTTGACATCCACGTCCTTTCCATTTTCTCCATTCCCTCCTTTGACCTCCACGTCCTTTCTATTTTCTCAATTCCCTCCTTTGACATCCACGTCCTTTCCATTTTCTCCATTCCCTCCTTTGACCTCCACGTCCTTTCCATTTTCTCCATTCCCTCCTTTGACCTCCACGTCCTTTCCATTTTCTCCATTCCCTCATTTGACCTTCACGTCCTTTCTATTTTCTCAATTCCCTCCATTTTCTCCATTCCCTCCTTTGACCTCCACGTCCTTTCTATTTTCTCAATTCCCTCCTTTGACATCCACGTCCTTTCCATTTTCTCAATTCCCTCATTTGACCTTCACGTCCTTTCCATTTTCTCCATTCCCTCATTTGACCTCCACGTCCTTTCCATTTTCTCAATTCCCTCCTTTGACCTTCACGTCCTTTCCATTTTCTCCATTCCCTCATTTGATCTCCACGTCCTTTCCATTTTCTCAAATCCCTCATTTGACCTCCACGTCCTTTCCATTTTCTCCATTCCCTCATTTGACCTCCACGTCCTTTCCATTTTCTCCATTGCCTCCTTTGACCTCCACGTCCTTTCTATTTTCTCAATTCCCTCCTTTGACATCCACGTCCTTTCCATTTTCTCCATTCCCTCCTTTGACCTCCACGTCCTTTCTATTTTCTCAATTCCCTCCTTTGACATCCACGTCCTTTCCATTTTCTCAATTCCCTCATTTGACCTTCACGTCCTTTCCATTTTCTCCATTCCCTCATTTGACTCCACGTCCACGTCCACGTCCTTTCCATTTTCTCATTCCTCTTGACTCCGTCCTTTCCATTTTCTCAATTCCCTCATTTGACCTCCACGTCCTTTCCATTTTCTCCATTCCCTCATTTGACCTCCACGTCCTTTCCATTTTCTCCATTGCCTCCTTTGACCTCCACGTCCTTTCCATTTTCTCAATTCCCTCCTTTGACATCCACGTCCTTTCCATTTTCTCCATTCCCTCATTTGACTCCACGTCCTTTCCATTTTTCAATTCCCTCATTTGACTCCACGTCCTTTCCATTTTCTCAAATCATTCCCTCATTTGACATCCACGTCCTTTCCATTTTCTCCATTCCCTCATTTGATCTCCACGTCCTTTCCATTTTCTCAAATCCCTCATTTGACCTCCACGTCCTTTCCATTTTCTCCATTCCCTCATTTGACCTCCACGTCCTTTCCATTTTCTCAAATCCCTCATTTGACCTCCACGTCCTTTCCATTTTCTCAAATCCCTCATTTGACCTCCACGTCCTTTCCATTTTCTCCATTCCCTCCTTTGACCCCCACGTCCTTTCCATTTTCTACATTTCCTCATTTGACCCCAACGTCCTTTCCATTTTCTCTAATCTCTCCATTAACCCCCATGTTCTTTACATTTTCTTCATTCCCTCCTTCAACCCCCGCGTCCTTTCCATTTTCTCCATTCCCTCCTTTGACATCCACGTTCTTTCCATTTTCTCAATTCCCTCATTTGACCTCCACGTCCTTTCCATTTTCTCAATTCCCTCCTTTGACATCCACGTTCTTTCCATTTTCTCAATTCCCTCATTTGACCTCCACGTCCTTTCCATTTTCTCCATTCCCTCCTTTGACCTCAACGTCCTTTCCATTTTCTCCATTCCCTCCTTTGACCTCCACGTCCTTTCCATTTTCTCAATTCCCTCATTTGACCTCCACGTCCTTTACATTTTCTCAATTCCCTCATTTGACCTCCACGTCCTTTCCATTTTCTCAATTCCCTCATTTGACCTCCACTTCCTTTCCATTTTCTCCATTTCCTCCTTTGACCCAAACGTCCTTTCCATTTTCTCTAATCCCTCCTTTAACCCCCACGTCCTTTACATTTTCTGCATTCCCTCCTTTAACCCCCGCGTCCTTTCCATTTTCTCCATTGCCTCCTTTGACCCCCATGTCCTTTCCATTTTCTCTATTCCCTCCGTTAACCCCCACGTCCTTTCCATTTTCTCCACTTCCTCCTTTGACCCTCACGTCCTTTCCATTTTCTCCACTTCCTCCTTTGACCCCCAGGCCCTTTACATTATGCTGTAACACCCGTCGCATCCCAATGTATCTTTCTATTGTCCCTTCCTCTCATTTTACCCCCATTCTATTTAGAACTACCTTCTCTCTTTCGCTTTTGATTTCTCCCGCCCGTTTTATTTGTTCTATTGACTGGCGCTCCTGCTATCCCTCAGTTACCTCCTCCCGTCTCCCTTTCATTTATGACTGTTCCCTCCTCCCTCTCATACCCCCAGATCCTTTGAATTGGCCTTTTCTCACTCTGAACCGTCCATTCCCTTCATTGTCCTTTCAGCTCCTTTGATCTCGCTATTCATTTCCAGATCTTCATCATCGTGATATCTTGTTTTCTATCTACCCTGTGCCTGTCCCTCTTTACATACATCGACTTCACATCTTTTTACATATTCTCCCTCGCCTCCCCCTCCCATCCTACTGCTGAACTAACCATTATGACGGGACTATATACACATACACACATCATTCTTTACGACTAACTACTGAGGTGTTTGAGGTTATCTCAGGAGAGTGTCTTAAAACCTCAAAACATACAGACTGACATAAAGTTTACTGGAAAAAAACGTTTTTATTAATCTTGATGGACAACATTCTCTGGAAATCTGGCGTTGGCGTATGACGTCGCTGAGAGGTAAATCCATTTCTATTTTTGTTGTATATTTTATACCACAGCACACGACACAGGGACGATCAGTGAATGTTCTGGAATTCTACTATAGAATTCTGTACTGTACATAATATATGCGATATCAGTTTTGGAGAATTTTAATATTTATTTCAAAGCTCCTTTGTTTTTATTTTGGTCAATCAGATCCGCTATTTATATAGTAACAACATCGTACTGCACGCCCTGTTGTTGTCCAGGTTGATTGTCCAGTATAAATATTGAAGGGGTGTTCAATAAGAGTTTCTAACCGCTGTACTACGTAATACACTGTAGGCTCCCATCACATCTGTTCAACAGTACTATAATTGTATAATGATGCATCCAAATAATTTTGATATTAATTTCGATACCACAATTTCTATTATTTACGTTAGTGCTTATATGTTTTATTAGTTTATAATATTTGATATATGATGTATACTTTATCACACAAATGTAGAATGCGATGACTAAACACAGAGTGTAACAATAGTGTGGAAAACTTCATAATATTGGACAATTAACTCTGGCTAATTGATAGTGGCCCAATGGATAGTGACCCATGTTTGACAAATACTGATCGTGCGTGCTTTTATGTCCCTTTCTCATTTGTGCATAACATACAAATTTTTGTCACCGGTTTTTTATTAACAATAATGATTTAAGACTTGTGTAAGTCAATGAATATTGCGTCATAAAATGTAATGTTAGCGAGAGTGTTGTGGTAGGTCAGATATATTTTCCGTTAAATATATTGATGTTGTACGGGAAAATGAAAATAAGAAATCTATGAAATAAAAGAATTGTGATGTTTAAGACAATAATGCAGTACCAGTTTAAAGAGGGATAAACAACGAAAGAAAATAATTTCATTTAAAATCAAACTGCAACATAAAATTACTTCTTATTTGTGCCTAAGTCAAAATGTAATGATGGCGATACTAATGAGACATTACAAAACAACTTCGTAATATTCAAATATGATAACCCCGGGAGTTATATCAAGCGAGCGTCAGCTCCGTAATCGGCAGCATTATTCTCACAGATCTAGGTCAATTTGATGCAATTAATTCCCTTCTCAAATGAAAATCGGATGATGGTTTAAATCGAAATTCATATCCAGAAACTTGAGTCCAGACTTATACCAAAAAACGGAAACCTATTTCTCCTTGTAGTATTAATTAAGATCAACGTCCTTTTCTAAGTGATATTCTTTAGTTTACACTGCCAGTATATCAATAACCACTAGTTTGATATATACTGAAGTAATATACTCAATCTATAGAACGTTGTCGAAATGTGAAGGTGGAAACTGGAGCACTTTCATATTGACACAAACTGTGATTTTACCTTGAGTACGCGTTTGAACTCTTCCAATACAAGGACCGGGAAATTAAAGTTCATGACGGACACACAGGATGAGAGAGTCTACAAATGTACAAGTCATGTAGAAGTTGTCATTGTATCATAATATTGTATTATGTAGAGTGAAATATGACTTATGTTGAACCAGCATTTAAGATTGGAGGGGAAACCGGATCTTTATTGGAGACTTAGTATATACATATGTACTTCAAATTGGGGAAAATGAAAACAGATTTTAATCTTAATATAACAACACTTAAGTAATTCAAGTTATTACAATGGCATCACCTGAATATGTAATATCGTACGATCTGTAATATGAGACTCTGATTAAGATTGTGTGTGGAATTTTCCTTTCAATGTGATTTCATTGGGAAATACATGCATACTAACTAATTAAGTGGTTCAGAAAACGCACATGATCTTACGATACTGTAAATCCGTGTAATAAAATTACACAATATTTTGAAATGTAGTTTTCAAAAAGTTCTTCGTCATCACTAATGACTCTTACAATAGCCAAACAAATTAGTGGTGTCGCCAAAAATTACTAGTTTTGCTAAATACAACTTTGTCTTTTGTAAAACATTTTATGAATCCATACAAGTCAAAGCTACTTAAATGTTCTCTTGTTTAACAACCATTGAGTGTTCTTTATTAAACCCCCTATATACCTATTATACTTCTAGAAGTTTACCATTTTGACAATGTTGTAGTTTTGTTATTAATTCATTCAATCGTCAACTTAATACATTATAGTAAAAGAACATTACATACCGACTCTTTGGCCGAATCTTATGCCAGCACCATGTGTATATTTGTTATTAGATATTATTCCAATTTGTTAATAAATAATTGCCCTTTATGAATATTTGCGCACAATAGTTGACACACTGAATTGTGTCGTGTCTGGATATCAGAGGACACGTTACTTATTACAGCTGTTGTTTATTATTTGTACTAAAATTTCAGTCGTTTAAAGTTATATGTGTCGTAAGTGGGCGAAAATTTATAAAAAATATTTTTTGCAGTAATCTATTAAAAACCATCAGATGTGATGAATTACGTTTGAAAATCATTCAAATGGACAGACAAACGTGTATGATGCCTTATAAACATTAGTTACAGCACCGAAATTATAAACTATAAAATTCTTGTTTGTTACGCCTTATGTGTGTTTGATGGAAAAGCACCTGCAGAAATCAATTACAATACTAATGACACTACAGAAACGTGAAATTAATTTTTATACCACAACTTGACTTCATGGTCAGACCGTATGTACTCAATTCACTACACGGCTGATATAAATATACGGATTTTTGGTAGTACTGCCGTGTTTAGTTCTTATTTGTACTTGTAGAATTAAAACTAATATGATGCAATGGGGACAACCTACGTCATCGGAAGTGATATCGGGCACACAAAAACAATGAAAAAACGCCCGCTTCAAGATGAAAAGCGGCTGAAATTATCACATAAAAGCAATGCATCTCCTAAACCTATCGCGCGTCAAAGACAGTGTATTGTTAGAGACTCTGTGAAACTATTAGATATCGTCAAACTAGCTCAGATAATGCAAACACCTCGACACAATATTTTTCGACAGCAGGGATATCGGTCACATTTTATTCAATAAAACGTAACAAGTTGTAAAAAATAAATTTTGCTGCCACAAAACCGTCCCGTTTACTAATATGTAATGTATGACTATTGAAAGAAAATATTTCATTCATTATATCTTTTAGTGAAGAAACATAGACGGCGCTTAATTAGAAATTATGAAAGTGATATCGGTCACACTTAGAACTTTAGGGGTAACGGTCACATCCAAAGTTACGAAAACTGAATATTACAGCATTGTACATGTAGTCGTTATTTACGCATTCATGCAACTCCAGTGGAAAAGCGCCAATACACTTTTATTGAATTTATCTGATCTTGAAAGATGACTTTTTAACCGATTATCAGCAAATGGTTGGCGAGCTATAAAAAACCTTTCCCCCATTGTCATCCATCCGTCTTTTGTTTCTGTTATTTCTCTGAAAGTACTGGAGGGGTTTCATATGTAGATCCAGTTATGTATAAAATATTTCGGGATCAATCAGAAATCGAGATGGGAAACAAGAAAAAATAATTTGTTTCGATACAAATACATGTATTTGCCAGAGAGTATTAAGGATCTATTTTAAATTCCATGTTTAGAAAGTCATCTTTCTTGATTCTAATAGCTGAACATGCTGCTATGGTTCAAATTCCACATGTAAGCATAGTTATGCATATTTCATTTTGGGACCGATCCATTGACACAATGGCCAACTGGTAGTCATCTTTTGTTTTCATATAGGAGTTATTACCCATATTTATGTACTTAATGGACCTTTCTGGAATTTTATAAGTACTATCTCTCTCTTTACCATTGTTGTGCATAATGCAACAATTAAAGCGCGGTAGTCGACAACTTGAAGTTCGTTGCCATGTAGACATACAATTATTAAATATCTTGTTTGATATAGTTATTTTGATATTCATTTATGTCATAGGGTTGTATTTATTAATGCTCATTTTTGGGACAGATAATATTACAAAATAATGAATATTTGGCTATCAAATAATAATATTGGAAATTTTTGACTACCACGGTGCTTAATAGCATTCATATACATGTAGATATATTTACTTTTTCACTGCACCCCCACTATTTATACTTACCAAGTGCATTTGACATTCAGGGGTGCATGATCTGCTATCCGCCTATTTTCATGTAACGTCATAATTTTTGTGCCATCGATCACATAAACTATAGTTGTTTCGTCCTTGACGATATTGCTTTTTTCCTTAGATATGCAAATATCTTTAAATGTTATCATACAATTGTTATCAAATGAAAATGCGTCCAGTTGAAAATTAGGGGAGCATGAATGCCAACTGGACATCGGCTAATTCAACATGAAGCGCTAAAGATATTGGACCCACATATCAAACTGACTAATTTGCAAATCCAATGGTAGACGTCACGATATTTCCTGGGGCTATTGTTATCGACTGATTTGCTTTTATAATTTGTTTGCATATGATCATTTGTGATATTGTTGTTAAGATATAATCTATTTACCTTTTCAATCGTTATTGTGTGTTTATTTGTATAAAGCAAATTATTGAGTTGAAAATCTTTGATGAAACTATCAGTGAACTGTCATGAAGAACTGTACAAACGCTATCAGCTAAAAACCCTCAGTGATCCTGTCTATCATGTATTCACGTATCTCTGTTGCTTATAGATTAGTGTGGTTTTCCATTTGTTTACAACGGATGCCTTTACATCTTTAAGTTTTATGTAGTTTCGTGTATATTGTCAATGCGAAGTTTTTAAATTATAATTACTTTAACACAGAAACGTACTTCAAAATAGTACAATGGTACTACATGGAGATGTAATTTGTCTTGGTAAGGGTTGCCCCAGTTCCACTTTGCTTCAGCAAGCATTCCACGCAAAGGCAATGCAAGAACAAATGGGTATGTACAAATACATGTATAAACAAAAACAAAACAATATACAGTGTACGAATAACCAAAGTATTCAGCAAAAAAATAGTTACGATAATAGTTAATGATGTTTCATGTATCTCGGTAGTATTTCCTCTTGAATGATTAGACAAGGAAAACAAAGCTGCAATATTTCAGCAATCTTTACAAAGCGACAAACCATTTCAAAAACTTTGGATTTGACCGTTACCATGTGAACGACATTCTTTTCAAAAACAACAAAACGCCAATTATACAGGTACGTCACTTTTGAAGCGGATAAAATGAACTATAGTTACTACTTGAAATATAAGGTAATTTATATCAGTAAATAACAATAAAATTACGAAATTTACACTTGACATATTTTCAGTGAAAAAATTGTGACCGAACGCCACGCTGTCGAAACAAAAAACGGACGGATGACGAGCAATGGACGAAAGGCGATTTCAATAGCTCGCCAACCATTTGCTGATAGTGGGTTAAAAGTCGTCTTTCAAGATCAGATTAATTCAATGGAGTCGCATGCTGCTTAAATAACGACTACATGTACAATGCTTTTATATTCAGTTTTAGTTACTTTGGATGTGACCGTTACCCCTAAAGTTCTAAGTGTGACCAATATCCCTTTTATAATTTCTAATAAAGCACCGTCTATGTTTCTCCACTAGCAGATATAACGATTGAAATATTTTCTTTCAACATTCATATATTACACTTTAGTAAACGGGACAGTTTTGTGACAGCAAAATTTGTTTATTTACAACTTATAACGTGTTTGTGAAAAAATGTGACCGATATCCCTGCTGTCGAAAAATATTGTGTCGAGGTGTTTGCATTATTTGAGCTAGTTTGACGATATCTAATAGTTTCACAGAGTCTGTAACAATACACTGTCTTTGACGCACGATAGGTTTAGAAGATGCATTGCTTTTATGTGATAATTTCAGCCGCTTTTCATCTTGAAGCGGGCGTTTTTTCATTGTTTTTGTGTGCCCGATATCCCTTCCGATGACGTAGGTTGTCCCCATTGTGTAATATATTGTAATTCTCAAAATGTTGGTAATTGTTGGTGGTGTCTTGGTTCTTGAGTATCAAAATTACGGCACATATAACTTTTAGGCACGTATAGTGGCTGCATAGCCAATGTTTAAATAGAAATTGTTTGTTAGTAGATTATTCTTTTAATAACTTTTAAGATCAAACAATTAAATAAATCAAAAGATAATTAGTAACACTGGCTGATTAAGGCGTTGTTTTATGCTACAGGTATATTGGGGCGTAAAAAGACTAACTTTCGTTGATAACTCGTGCAAACCTTCACTTATTTTTATTTCAATTCAGTAAACGATTTTAATCATTATCCTATTCACATATTAACTTATAATTGGTCTAATTCACGTACAACGTGATACGCGATAATGTATGTGCGGGACTATTGTTTCTATTGGTGACGAAATCATGCTGGGTCACTGGAGATACAAATACCATACATGAATTAGTTCCATTATAGTAAATGGAATCTCGAGTTACCGTGGAACAACCATCGACTTTCGGCCCCGGTCTTGTTAATACCTCACACAGATCACAAACATAATCATAGAATGGCAGTCACCTTAATCACTTAGTAACTCCTGTCTATTTAAATAAACATGTGACTGCTTCTAAACACTATTATTTATCATGTAAACATCATTAATTAGATGCATTAACCAAGTTTGTCAATATGCTGGAAATGACCCGATAACTGTATGTATATATTACTGGCATGATAATGTGTGCGCGTGAATGCACGTGATGTGTGCAGTGACGTTGACCCTGGAGCGAACACTAACGAGACAGGATCCTCCCAGCTATGATATAATGCACGAACATTTCTGCCCGCTCTGAACCGTCCCTGGAAAAAGCTTAGTTAGCATGCTTTGTCTAAAATATTTTGTTTTCTAAATGCACAAAAGCATTTTCTGAATATAAATTAACATCGATTAGAGTGAATTATCAATGTGTTATTTTTTGTTAGTTTTAGATGTTTCTATAACGAAATGATGCAATGGTTACCTATCATACAAGCTAACCAGTCGTGTGTCAGTACATGACAATGCATCTAACTCCAGCATTCATAGATTCGCACATATTAATACATATCACTTGGTTACAGTCGTTTTCTTCTCGCATTTGCCTCGAAAATATTTTCTGCAATCTGGTTTTAATAAGGCTGGTGTGTCATTGCTAGACTTTATAGTACATATCGGCTACATGTAACTCTTATTTCTCGGCGGCGGAGCATCCCCTTGTGAGCCCCATCGCCATCATGTTGTTCTGATAGATGTTATATAACGGATGATGTCGAATGGCTTAATTTGACATATTAGTTTGGAGGTCTTTTGTCAAACGTGGACTTAATTCTCGAGAATCAGGTAAGCTACTAATTAAGCGTTAATTAAAGGTAATTACTTTTATCACGTGACATTGACTAGTATACGATGCCGATTACTTTACCCAAGTGTCGACACATCTCGATTGGGTGTTGACTAATATGATATGTAGAGGGATGTCGTGTAGGTCTATGACTTTTGTTTAGATGACAGGTCATAAAGTCGCACGTGATTACGAAAGCACTTGTCGTTTAGCCGACAAACAATTCTGCTGAGCAATGAATTACTGAATATGGTGAGGGCTATTACTACGGTAATAATGAGTTTCAATTGTTATCGTCAATTTATACGTTTTTATGAATTTATTAGTACGATCAACATCCACTGTAAGTTCTTCGTGAATTGATGGATGGAAATCGATAGGTTTCCTACCATTGCATTACAGTCAAATGATCACACAACAGAACTTTGTCGAGAACCTCTATCCAAAATAATAACATAAAAATCGGTAGGGTAAAATGGACAAAGGTATTGAAGATAGTCAATACCCTCGGCCAAAGATACTGTTTACAGCCATCAACACCAAACCAAGCAAGTTTAATCAAGACACAACAGTCTGTGTAAGATTCATAATACTTAATCATGTTACCTGTATAACTCGGATATGTACGGAAATGTGTCTTGCGTATCAGGAAATACCACATTTCAAAAAGAAAGAAAAAAGGAAAGAAAGAACAAAAGAATCGTGAAGTTAATTTAGATGCACAATACCATCAATATTATATATCAGAACCTAAATATTTTGTGTTGTTGTGAATAGGACTCATAGAAAGAAGAAGCGTTACAAGCAGTCCTTTCGGACCACTGATTATGGTGACCGCCTTATATCACTACGGCCCAATAGTCCGAAGGCCCGGCAGTCCGAAGGCCCATTAGTCCTAAGGCCCGTTAGTCCGAAGGCCCGATAGTTCGAAAACAGTTAATATAATTGGAATTTATATGCGAACAGTACTTGAAATGAAACACACGATTTGTTGTAAACTTGCTAAGGTATACATACATGTATGTGACTATGTAATTGATACGGGAAATGATATGAAACAACGAAATGTAGCGTATTTTCAAAAAAAGCATAATCTTGAAATACATAAACGTATCTGATATTAAAGAGTATTATTTTTTATATGTACAATGCAATCCTGTTTAATAACCCCCCCCCCAAAAAAAAAAAAATATCATTATGCGGACCATTTCCATCATTATGGGTAGAATAAACAATTCAAAGAATGGGGAAGCAAAAATAAGTCGTTAAATACATGTATATATTGTACAATGAAAACGATGTTTACATGTATAATAAAAGTCATTTTCGGTAAGATTTGATTATATACATCATTTATGCATGGAGCAATGTTAATCCTAATGCAATACAGTGTACAAAAGGCTAACAATTTTAAAGCTTGCATGTTTGTAAGATAATCCGTAAAATGTATGCTTGTGATATATCCTATAAAATGTAAGATGTTATTTTTATTATTTTTTTATTAATTTTTTTCATTCTGATGTTATTTTGACCTCCATGAAGAAATGACAACTTGCTGTCCATAGAAATTGTCAGATCAGCAGTGCCGAAAAATAACAACTCTATAACTTGCAATATTTACTAATTTTCGGACTAACGGGGCTTCGGACTATTGTGCGTTCGGACTAACGGGGCTTCGGACTATTGTGCGTTCGGACTAACGGGGCTTCGGACTATTGGGCGTTCTGACTAAAGGGCCTTCGGACTATTGGGCGTTCGGACTAAAGGGCCTTCGAACTATTGGGCCTTCGGACTAACGGGCCTTCGAACTATTGGGCCTTCGGACCAATGGGCCGTAGGGATATAAGGGTGTCACCCTGATTATCTTCAAAGAATAGTGAAACGTTTTACGAATCGAGTGGCTATTGACTGACGTTGGCATGAATTACAAGTGTATTTACTAATTTTCGGACTAACGGGGCTTCGGACTATTGTGCGTTCAGACTAACGGGGCTTCGGACTATTGGGCGTTAGGACTAAAGGGCGTTCGGACTATTGGGCGTTCGGACTAAAGGGCGTTCGGACTATTGGGCGTTCGGACTAACGGGGCTTTGGACTATTGGGCGTTCGGACTAACGGGGCTTCGGACTATTGGACGTTCGGACTATTGGGCGTTCGGACTAACGAGGCTTCGGGCTATTGGGCGTTCGAACTAAAGGGCCTTCGGACTATTGGGCTTTCGGACTAAAGGGCGTTCGGACTAAAGGGCCTTCGGACAATTGGGCGTTCGGACTAAAGGAACTTCGGATTATTGGGCGTTCGGACTAACGGGCCTTCGTACTATTGGGCCTTCGGACTAACGGACCTTCGAACTATTGGGCCTTCGGACTAACGGGCCTTCGAACTATTGGGCCTTCGGACCAATGGGCCGTAGGGATATAAGGGTGTCACCCTGATTATCTTCAAAGAACAGTGAAACGTTTTAAGAATCGAGTGGCTATTGACTGACGTTGGCATGAATTACAAGTGTATATCTATGTTGACGAAATTCGTATTTTGATAAAGAAAGTGCGGTTCTATTACCACGACGTTTTCTTTTATAAGTAATATTAAGACATTCCATCACGTGTGTGTATAGTAAATCCGTTTGGTCGTGTATCATGTCTATGACTTAATGTCTCTCAGTATCATCGCGGCAGTACCATGTCATTATAGACGGCCACAGAGTATGGCATACTTTATACAGGTATACAGGGCAATATCCTTGAGATAATCACACTTTATTGCGCAAATAAATGGATCATCAGATTTATCACATCAATGTTGGAAAATATGCTGAAGAAAAGCTTCCAGATTCCTCTTCTATATCGTTATGTATAGTACAACCTTACACTTACAGGTTACAAACTCTGTTTATTACGTGTAATATACGCTCTCATTGAACATATGGCTAGACAGAGGCATATGTACGGATTGTAATTTTTCTTAACTTCTTAAAGTCTCAAGAAAAAATATACTCTTTTAAAGGGACAATTCAGTCTAAGAGTACATCAAAATTTGCACATATTTCAGAAACAAGCCAGTTCTAACAGAAATTAGATTAGTTGGTTTTACTGTGATATGCCAGAAAAGCCCACTGTAGTGAAATGTATGTGAAATGTTCAAACTCTCTTACTGTCCGCCATAACACATAGTGTTCGGATGTCTTGTATGCCGAACCCTGGCCCTTGCAAGTGTACATGTATTAAAGGTTTTTTTTTCTTCTTCTTTTTTTTATTTATTTATTTTTTTTGTCTAGAAATACTCGTATCGCTCTTGCAGTAGTGTGTTTACCTTATTAGATGCATTTCAAAATGATTGCATTTATTAAACGTTTGTGACTTTGGCTCGGGTATGGGTGCAGCGTACATGTTGTACCTGCTTAATTGTATTGATCAACGATTCGGAATTTCAACGGTATCAATCAAAATACTTAACAATGTCGTGGAATTTGCCAATATTTCTTGTTATATGTTTCATAAAGAATGTAGTGTAGAACAATACATTTATGTCATATTTTGCTTCGTGGTTATGTAACAGAATTAGCTTCACTGAATTGTCCCGTTAAGTATTCATTTTTAGAGATAATATCCGTTTAATAATCGTATTAAAGTACATCTTAAGATAACCTTATATAAATATTTTGTGACCAATATAACATACAATATAACATATGGATTTGTTTGTTATTTAGTGTGTCTTGGTAGAGGGACAGATATGTCAAATATGTATCTAACAAATATATGTTTGTAAGGATTCAGTACTAAATTAACATATACCGTTGCTATTTCAAAAATATACTTACACTTGAATTTATTTAAGAAACAAAAATATATATGGTGTGTATAGTCGTTGACCTTACTCGACTGATATTGTTTCCTACTTCCAAAGTGTAGTTTTCCTGTTCATATCTGCTAAACATAGCGTAACTATATATTTATATATATATATATATATATAAGCCCACAATCACAGTATCTGTAGGTGATTATTGCACATGTGATTTATCACATACGTCTTCATATGTAATCCATACTACGTGTAGAAATAAAGGTTTGATATATATATATATCATTTGAATAAATATTGTATTGCATTCATAGTTGCTTTCCTCGTGATGATAACCACAGTTATCTAAAACTTCCTAATAGACCTACCATGAATAATTTGTCATATATCATATTACCGTCGCCTAGTAAATTATGGATTCATAAAGAAATTACAAACAAAAACTTCACACGGATAAGGACAATGTGTTTACAAGCGTTCCGTATACAAAGTAACTAGTTCAATATCTGTTATATTTTTATCACAGAATTCGACTGATATCCAGTAGCTTCCTGTGATAGATTTATGGTCCTACAATTCTCCCAGGATTGCACACAAATTGAATTATGCGCGTTATGATAAATTTGTCTGCAATCCTGGGAGAATTAAAATATCATAAATCCCCCCAAAAGGCAGTTTAAGCCTTAGATTTATGTTTTCTGTTATTTTTCTAACCCAATCTGTAATGCATGCTGTCATCGTTATTGATAAATCAAATTTTTCGCTGCTCCGTCAGTGGAGCATCTTCTTGTGACGTCATAGGTACCTCTGACATCATAATAGCTCCGACGACATTCGTGGTAAGAAAATCCACATAAATAAACATAAAATCATCTGTAAACTTCCAACATTTTAATCAATACGTTCCATATTTAGGATATTCGACATTTCAAATTCAGATATTGGTGGGAATAATATAGAGTAAATTGTGTTTTTTTTCATTCCGGTAGCATGCAAGAATACACACAAAAGTGTGCATTGTGCCATTACGTCAAGACGTAGGTCAGAACGACGTCAAAAACATGTTTTACATACCACTACACCAAACCAATGTGAACTATGGAGAATAATGATATCATTAACACCCTTTTGGTTTGGTAAGGTTATATTGTGTCAGTCCCGAACAAAGAGAAATAGGTTTGCATACGTCACTAGTGTTGTATTACCTGAGAAATATCTCATGAGCAGACAATACATTGTGACATCATGACTGGACATCAGTAAAAACAACGTGACGTCAGGATTCGAAGATGTCGTAAAAAATGGGGCCTTTGGTGGATTTTTGAGGAATATTTTGACGTTGGACTTCTTGAACCCTAAACTTAATGTAGCAGATGAAGTTTACTGTAGTTATGTAGGACATTTTATCACATAATCCACCTGATTTCAAATAAATTTGCACGTATGATATTTTTGCATACATTACTAGTACAATATAACCTGGAACGATTTCCATTGACCGGAAATTCATTATGACGTCATGACAGTAACAAGTTAAAAAAACAAACAAACAAACAAAACGCCAGGAAATAATGACGTGACGTCAGGATTTCGAGGACGGCGGGACATAATATACGGTAAATCCCGCCTCAGGAACTACGTGTTTATGTATTACTTTTAATGACAACTTGAGTGATCTTTATATGCAGGTTTGACTTAACTTATTGGTTTGTTATCACTTGTTTTACAGTTCACAGCTGTAACGCCAGCCACAAGAATGACGAGGTGCCCCTCACACGATGACGTCATGTGAACCCGCGCGTAGTGTAGTCATGCGTGAACTCCCCGTGATGGTAAGGGCACTTCTGACAATAATGAACATTTATTAACCATTTTATACGGCAAACAGTTAGCTAATCACCAAACTGTCAAAGAACATATTCTTTTATTCTGTAACTCTTTCCTTTGGATAACCCAGCTGGGAAATTTGTTTAAAATTGTTCAAGGATCTGCTCTGTGCTCTGGTGAGGTTTCAGTCTCGTTGAAGTCTCGTTTCAATTTTAATCAAAGTGTGTTTGTGATTTTCAAAAACTAATTGTCTCAATTTGTATCAAGTTGCTATAAAGAAATATGTAAAAAAAAAAGGGGGGGGGGGACTTCTCATGCTTGTAGAATTGTTTATACCCAAATTTTAAGAAATGACTAATATGGCGAATATTTTGAAAAGTTTGATTGCTTACGCTTTGTAGAGAGATGAAATTTCACACTTTTTTACTTCAATATTCTTACTTAACTCGCCGGTGCTGCAAAATATTTAGCTTTATCATGTTAGTTTTTGCTGTAAATCACAATTGACGTCAAATAGCCATCTTTGATTCAAAATAGATTAAAAATTAAGCGCTTCACCATATTATGTTTATTACATTTTTTACTTTGGTATGAATTTCTTTTCCAAATATCTGTATTACAAAAAAAAAAAAAAAAAGATAGTTATCAGAAATTTTTTACTTTTCACCAGAGTAGATCCTCAATTCGATTTTCTATGACAATTGTAGACTGAATTAACAGAACAATTATACAGACTTTTGAAAGGTAATAATAAAACCAGAGATACACATTGTAATTGTTTAAGAAGACACACCTGTCCACTATATAGCAGTTTTAAAGTAGATACTATGATAAGCTTACACGAATCTTTGTTGATTATTCTGATTTTTCTAATTTCTGTAGAATTTCTGTCCACTATATAGCAGTTTTAAAGTAGATACTATGATAAGCTTACACGAATCTTTGTTGATTATTCTGATTTTTCTAATTTCTGTAGAATTTCTGTCCACTATATAGCAGTTTTAAAGTAGATACTATGATAAGCTTACACGAATCTTTGTTGATTATTCTGATTTTTCTAATTTCTGTAGAATTATGCCCTGTCTTACTTAGTACTGAACAAATTTTATTATTCTTAACTAATTATTTAAAATTGAAAAAAAAGTATTCATATATTGGTAATTTGTATTACATGTATGGCTTCATCAATTACTTTCGTTGTAGAAAAATCCTCCTTTATATACAGCCTTTGGATGTCTAAGTCACAGGCGTGATGTTTTCAGCCGGAGAGAGCGTCAAAAGGGGATCCCTTGTGCTTATAGCGATCTTCGTTTTCATCGGTAACTGTGTCTCCATAGCAATACCGTTACCAAGTATTGTGAAGCAAAATGTCACACATTTCAACGATACGGCGGTCCATTCACATTCCACTCAAGCAGACCGCTGTATTCACTGCATTTTACCATCGGGTGAGGACTTTCAACACAACGCTTTCATTAAAAGGCCACCGGAGACTTACGTAGCATTTAAAGAAAGCACAGCTGTATTTGAATGCATTCCTAGCTTATTTAACATCTCAAGTGATGACGTCACAGTCACGTGGACAATTCCGTTTTCAGTTCCTGTGACGTCATATGATAAACTACATTCCGAGGATGCAACAGGTGCTTTTATTACCCCAAATAGTTCCATTCTAATTATGAAGAATGTTCAGCCAGAATTTTCCGGAATTTACCAATGTGTGGTTGAGACCTCGGACAGTACCATCATAGCTGAAATGAACCTGATTGTACGGATTTATGTGATTGATTTATATAGCTGGTTAATCGCCGGAATTCCTGGATTTTTACTCATTTCTATGTGTATTGTAATTACGTTTTTCTACTGTAGGATTGAAAAGAACCGTCGAGAATTTTATCGGGCACGACGGATTATTAAGGAGCAACAAGTTTTGTATAAATATTAATTTATTTCAAAAACGAAGTTCGAACAGAAATTTGGGGGAAAAACATTTCTCTGCGCTATTTTATGATTTTCAATCCGTCCTTATAATTTCGCATCAGTTCATATTCCTATTTTTAGGTCGAATATTTTGATCGTACCCCATCTTCATCTTTGACCGTCAGCGGTATATCTCCGGTCACTTTATTTATCTCTACACCTACCTGTAAATGTTTTTTGAAACAAAGACAAAACCATTCAACAAAATCAAAACAAAACTTATTTCAATCTGATGCATTTTAGTTTTATTTCATTCAACCCTCCTAGAGTTTATATCCCATATTTCAACAGTTTGCACGTAATCCTTTGTTTAGTAAAGTTATCTCGAATTACAAAACTACATGAAAATACATCACACATGAGTTGTATCAATGTGTTAAGATATTTGGTCATTACAATAAAACGTGTTCCAGTTTCTGTTGAGTTTATTCTGGAATTGTTATATACGATAGTTTATACTATAACTATGCATGTTTCACTGGGGAAATATTCATATGATTAATTCCATAGCGTTTGGTTATCGTTTGTGTTTACACACCTACGGCGCCTCTGATTGGTCAACTACAAAATCTCTTGTTTCCAATAGGCTTTCATTTTTCATGCCGCATTTTCTTTTAATTTGCATTGCATTTACTTATAAAAGAGAGTTGCTTATTTAAAATATCAAATACCAGAAAATTGGGTCTCTATTTAGGAACTATATTTTATGTCGAAAAAATATTGATCACCAGGGTATACATATAGAGCTAATGTTATGGGATAAACAGGTTCTCCATCGCGTGACTGTTATTTATCATTTTATCTTAACTTTTGTTTTCAAATTTTACAAAGACACTAAAGCTCGTGTCCTTTCAAAATTTGAACTCGAGTTTGATAAAAATGTAAGACAACAGTCACTTGTAGTAGGGGAACATATGTATATCTGTCATAAGATAACCATAACGAATTACATATTCTATATACAAGCACTACTCTAAGACACACATTCTATAATACAGTGTCATCTAAGGCTCGTCAGAGTGCTAGGGTCAAGGTATGCTTAACCTATCAAAAAACTGCCACGAAACGAATATGGATGAATTTTAAACTTTTAAATTTAAAACAACATTAAATGATAAATATCGCCATAAATAAATACATCCGGCTTTATTTTACAAGCTATAAAAATTCAGACAATGTTAATGCTTAGAAAACAGTTTGCACACCTAAAGTCGGTTCTGATATTCTACTTCAAAGCAGTTTTGTTTAATCTTTAATGTAATGTGTGTATGGTACCCGGGGTATTCGTTGGTTAAAGTAACAGCCTAAAACCTTTGCAGGATTTTTTTTTTCAGTTCTGTAAATAAACAAAAATAATTACCTTTGAAATATCGTCATTTTTTCATTTAGTTCCAAACCAAAAGCGGTCTTAAACATTATTGTTTATGTTGATTTGTACAAGATCAAATCATAAAAAATATGATGAAATATCTTATATCTGGTAATTTGGGTCCTGATACCATTCACCACAACTGCATTCCTACGCGAAAGTGTATAATTAACGCAATTATTATGCCAAAGATTTGGTGTTTAGCGAAGCATAAGTATTCTAAGTTAGAAAGGTTTAAAATAGATACATATATGTAGGTATAAACCAACCAAAAGTTTGGTACATCAAATACTTCTTCCTTCAAATAAGGAGACACGCCTGAATGAACGAGAAATGATTACATTGAGTGAAATATGGTATGACGTGTATTCTAATATTCTATTATGGCCCTTTCCAGAGGGAACTGTTCTCTTATGGTGTTGTCTGGCGAGGTATAGTCCCCGTGTCGAAGACGAGGGGACTATGCCTCGCAAGACAACACAATAGGAGAACTGTTCCCGAGGGAAAGGGCCATAATAGATTTAGTATATAACATGACATTTATTATGACGTCATAAATTTGGACGCGTGTTCATTCCCGGGGGACCATATACTTTAGTATAGTTCCCGTAGTTAGCTAGGTATAGTCTCCCGTTGTCAAGAAGGACAGAGAACTGTCGCAAAAGAGACCATGGCTGTTATCCAATCGTATTCCTAGTAATTATCATGTGATGTACTAAATCATCATATATATTAAGTACCATAGGCAAAATAAAAAGCAAAATTAATAATTAAAAACACAATGGAGAATATACACAAAGCATGACACTTCTGCAAAAAATAAATTCACTAGACTTGCGTTCATGCACGACACCATACTTTTTGTGATAAGTCCATGATATTTGAATATCAAAATCACTAAACACGCCAGTGTAATAACCAGTGGGAGCACTTTGTCGACCGAAAAACTAACGTAACCTTCAAAACTATCCTGGTTTTATTTCTAATTATTTTATATGTAAATGATTAACAAATAACATAAAACATATTTTATCTTAAATCTTCATTACAAAATATAAATTAGATACTAAATCTAAAAAAATTACAATATCAATTATCTACATTATTTAAAATGAAAGAAAAGAAAATTCTACCAGATCAGAATTATATAATATCTTGCTTTTAACTCATTAATCCTTTGAAATAACATTTGCACATCTTCAATTTTCCGTGAAATTTTGACAGAAGTTAGAATTAAGAAATTATGAATTTTACAAAGAATCAATGTGGAACTGGACTTTTCCACTTCTACAATCTCATCATGGATGTTAAAGGCCCACTACTTTTCCGAAGCGAAATTGAAAGGTTCCTTAAAACAATAATAACATTCGAAAATACATATGGATGGCCTAAGATGAGGTAACTACACCAAACATATTCTAGATTTCCTGCGTGATATATGATAACTGTGGAGATTAATGTCGCTGATTTAATTTGATGTCTGGCGCAGTGAGTTTTAACTACCGCGCGGTATTTAAGACGACTGCGGGAATTTTAAGACGACCCGCGTCATGAAAATTAACATTTTATCTATTTCAATATTTTTTTCTTCAGGAAATGATGAGTGTTGTATTAACAGTAAGTTAATAACTTTTGCGACTCTACAAAATTATCGATCTCCTTTACATTCCCATTTTAAACAAATAAAAGCCGTTTCGGAAATGTTGTGGGCCTTTAAGTTGAGAAGACGCTAATGCCTAAATGTAACCCACCAATCACAATAAATGCTGTTTTGTTTAATGCTTTTATACGTGAATGAAACCATGTTATGTTTCATATCAGATCTGAAAACCGATTGGTTTTTCGATGTAATGACTTCATTTGTCATGTATCTTGATTGGTACAATTCAGTTTTTTGCAGGAACAGTACATGGGCAACTTGAATTTATCGAATTTCATGTTTGGTCCTTCTTCGTTTGCTCCATCTGTATGTACAAGTAGCCACAGGATAACTGATTCCTGTCGGCATTCTTTACATGTTCCGTTCCTGAAAATAATGGCACACATTAGAAATTCAAGTTGAGCTAGACATACATACATGTAACTAGTTTTGGTAAATACATTTAATAGAGAAGATCAAACGGCGAAGGAATAAACATATATAAAAAGTAATGGCAGTGTTCTTTATCTATGGTATCGATGGTGCTGTTCGCTTTTATGTTCGCTTTTACCTTTTCAATAACAACAATAATTGGAATATTAGCCAACGTTGCCTGGCATAAATCGAGAGCGCTAATGATCCCCACGACGTCCGCAATGGAGGAAGTTTCTACTACAATTTATCTGCGCGGTATCTTTTCTACAGTCTGGTATCGTGTTATTTCATTTTTAGGTTTATTATGTACTTTGTTTAGCGTCCAATTGGCATCACCTTTTAAAATATGTTTTCTTTAATCAATAAAAGTCTTACTAGTAATGTATGAAGAAAACAAAATATGTGCTTAAATTTAACAGTAAATCTATGTTTATCATCTGTAATCATTGTAATAAAATAGGTCGCTAATTATAATGTACTACAACCAGATATGCTAGTCGTCTTCTTTTGGTACACACCGCCGGGAAAAGTCTTAATATTTTGATACTGCAATTAAAAACAGCTCTCTAAAATCTTCTCATTATATAATTGTAGTTACAATTTGTAACAAAATCCAGTTGTTCTATAATAAGTAGGAAACATGTGTAGTCTATATAGCATGTTACAACGTTGTTTGACTTCGTAGGTAGTCGTTAACTGTGTCGTCACATTTATGTAAGCGTAACGTCATATCTTTCAAAGAAACGATTATATTTGCCTCAATTTTAAAATTAATCGTTGCATACCCGCTAGGGGAGATAAATATAGGTTTTTATTATATTTTTCAGAATGAAAAATAAGGTTTAAAAGTGAAATTACATGTATATGTGGTATTTTTCATCCGAGTAAACATAGCAGTTTTGATATTTTCACTCAATATTGACCAACCAGAACACATTATTTCTCTCCATATAATGAAAATATCGTTTTGGCGGCAATACCTTCTCTTGGAAAAAATCAAACCAAAAATGTAATATTACGTAATTTTTCATTTTTAATTGTTGGAACATTTATATGTGGTAATATATTACTTATGATAATTTTCTTCGAAAGTAGTGGCTCGCGAGGTAAAATATTGATATTTTTAACTCGTGCGACATATCAGACGAAATATAACTGATATTCATACAAAAAACAAGGAATATCCTCTATATAATAGGCGACAATGGAAAGGTTCAATCTCACCATGTACGGACACGGCGCAACAAAGTGTTTAACTTACCTACACTCCTGCGGGACAGGGATGACTTGGAAAAGACTTTTAAGACTGACGATCATTGTTTTGACACCGTCGACATTATTCCTCTCCCCTTCCACTAGCTCGTATTTCGTTTTGCTGGAAAATAAAACAATCCCAACAATATAATTATTGAATTAATTTTCAGAAGAAAAAATATATGTTAGTATTAACATGTGGGGATTTGTTGTAAATGCTATGTAGAGCGAATGGGTGCTAAATGGTTTATCTCTAAACTCTATTTTTGGAAGACATAAAGGAAGTAGCAATATTATTTATCAGTTGGTATTCATTAAATAATTATTTACATGTTCATAGCTTAAATTTGCACCATCTCCGTTTAAATATTGCCATCAATATCAATACAGATTGTAGCCCTGCCCAACAACACTTTCTCATACGTTATGCATGAGCGAGACCTCATTCAATCTCATTGGCTGACTGAAATGGATAGTTGTTATGCTCCTTTCAGGACACCACGTAATTTATCTTTGGCGTAACCATCACACTAGAGACACCATTTTTTGTTGAAACAGGGCTACTATCGTCTTAGTAAAGGCACTTTCAATAGTTGTGTAGGATGATTTGAAAGGAACATTATCGCCATTTCCAACGGTAGTAACCATTTTTGTGAAGCCATTTGTAACAACACCAGACACTTGACCAGATTTTGGAGGGGGGGGGGGGGGGTCATCGGCTTTTTGAAGTTTTCGATTTAGTCAGGTGTCAGAATTAAGAGAAGTCATTGTCTATATTAAATAGATTTCCAAAGTAAAAATTAGTCGTCTAACAAACCCATTACCAGTTCGTGCTTGCACGTGGTACATATCTGTACCCTCGTATGAGATAGAAAGACCTCACACCGGTAAAATGGCGGATATCACTGTCCGGGGTAAGAAAAAAACTGTTATTCACAATTTTGGTTAACTGTTGACCATGGAATGTTACTGCAAATTTTCGACGAATTTGGTTCAGTGGTGTTAGAGAAGAAGTCGAAAAGTAAATTGTTTATCGTCGCAAGACGGACGACGCACGACGGACGACAGATGACGGACGACGACGGATAAAATGCTATTTGAATAGTTCACTTGAGACTTCGTCGCAGGTGACCTACTAAAAATTACATACCGTTTACACGTTTATTTTTTTCGGGTCAAATTTTTGAAATTTCCGTTGCAAATCGGAAACGAATTGTAATTTCGAATATTACATTAGTACTTAAAATTATGTGTTACAAAAGGTAGCTGCTTATTTTAGATATAGTGCTAAATGATCTGCCTGTTATTTCTCTAATAAGTACTTACGTTGGGCAACAGTTGTCATGGTCATGGTCGTTGTCACTGTCATCTCGTACGGACCTGGCGTTGTCGGCCGGAATAGACCCAAAGTTATCGCTTCGAATGGACCCAAAGTCAGCGTTTAAATTGAGATTTGATCTAGTCTCTAAGATGTTCATCTCCTCGATTTCTTCGCGAGTATGGAAAAGACCTGGAAAAGTCTTCATGACCTTGATCGGATCCATTTTATCAGAGTGGTTGGAAATGTCACCTTTATTCATGTGTTCTGTGTATATATTCCCATCTCTATCCATTAGTCCGTCATGTTTGCCTTCAATGTCAAGATCTGTGCTTCCTTCATGACTTTCAATTCCATTGACAATGCTAGTGTCAGGTTGGTTGCTGCCATCGTCTATAACAATAGCAGTATCTGAATGGGACGTTTCCATGGCATCAGTCATTGGCAGTGTGCTGTGATCGTCAGAATCAGTTTCGTGACGGTCAGCATTGTTAGATATATTTTTCAAAGCTAGTACTTCAGCATCTGAATCACAAGATGAAACAATTCCTTGATCGAGTTCAGTAGTATCACATTCTGCCAGCATCACACAGGAAATTCGTATGAACAAAAATACCATGAGCGTCACCCACTGTAAAGTAAATTAGCAAAACAAAACATATTAGCAAACTATATCAGAAGTTTTAAATAACTTTATATCTAACGTGAGTTTGGAGATATAAATTTGTTTTTCATATTTTGTTTTCAAAATATGGCACAATGTATAAATAATTAACCAGTATAGCGCCAACAATTGCAATAAACGAATCAGATATTTATAAAATGTTCGTAAAAATGCTACGATGTTAAAAATAATTAAGAAAGCTTGCATTGATGGAATAAATATCTGTATGATCAAACTAAAACACAAACTTAAGGTTTTCTCGGAAAATAACATCAAACTGCATTCAAACTCAAGGCTATGGTTCAAAGATCCAAAAAGTTAGATTGGTAAATATGAAAATGGGTCGGTGAAAAACATACACGAACAGAAAATTTCATTATAAACTAATTTTCTTATCAACGTAATGATACTACATATGTATTATATAGCATTTGAGATGAATATACAATACGCATAAATAGCTACACCTCGCTTATAATGGGTTTTTTTATATTTAATTTAGTTGAACAAATATTATTTCAATATTCTTATTGATCATTAATATAGTTTTGACATAACATAAATGATATATCCGTGAATGCATGTATATTTTAATAAACATTTGTCAAGTACCAATTTGCAATATTTTCTTTACATTTTCCGGAACATTGATATCATGTTCTAACATATATGGTAAATCATACTATATTTATTTCCCATATCTATTACTCTCAATATTCACATCTTGTTTACAATTGGGATTGGAGTTAAGAATGCGGCTATTAATGGGATAGAGAAACAGCCGACTTACCCACGAAAACGCACGTGAGTTGGGGGTCCAGTAGTAAGACAATACATTGGCCATAACATACCCTCGGTAATCTTATATACTTACAGACAATAACTAAATCATTAATATCATCGATACCTTCTCCGATGAATTAATGTATATAGTGTATAACCTGCTATCCTACAAAATGTTGACCATCGACCACTACACTTGAAGTTCATGGAACACATGATATTGTCAGAATATTGTAGAATCGAAACAAACAGCATACAAACCTTCATGTCCTCTGAATTCATATCCTTCTTCACCTTCTTTCATAAACAAATGCTTCATCCTAGCTGATTTCTTGTATTTATTCCAAACCCCAGGGAAATTCCTTAATTGGTGTTATTTCCACATAAGATTAAAGCAACACTGATTGAATGTTTATTTTCTATGTCACGTGATATCCTTTCCTTTTTCGTGATGCGCTAGTGAATGACTCTCAAGTGGGAATACACGTAGTGATCAAGTCATATATCCTATTTAAAAGGCTTGGTTAGCTTTTGGGTAGCTTGATTGAGTATCTAACACAAGCTTTGTTATTTATCCTATACTGCATGGAACAAATTATCATAGATATTTCATTGTGAGTATCGCTAAATAGATACTTATCATTAAAGTTGTCTCAAACAAAACTAATGATGAATATCACAGCTATGATATTTAAAACTCTGTGTAAAGTTACTAGTCCTTACATTGATTCTACATATATTTTACGGATGTGTTTAAAATAACAAGTTTTACGTACCTACTGATTGGCTTATTAGATTCATTTTACGTCAAGATAGCAATATCACACTTCGTACATTCATCGGAATACCCAGGAAAGATTCTTTTGAAGAAAATGTATGATATTCTGATGAAATTATGAATAAGTCATAATATTAATCGGCTGACATTTAATAACCTTTTTTGGGCGTTTGTACATAGTAAGTTGTACACTTAAACGGAACACTGTTTTTTATTATTTTTTATTTCATTATCGGATTCGTAATCAGGGTGGGGGACCACGCCACTCGAAATGATGTTTCATAGAACGATGGCGACAAATCCTTCCACTTCAGACGTTTTCTCCAAGCAGAACAGCTTATATTATCATTCAATCGCTTAAAACCATCCATTTTGGAGAACATTCTGCAGATTCTGAAAGACCATGCGATCGGCAGTTTGAGACTGGACAAGTTTCACGGACAGAAGTAAATTTACTTACAAATCAACATTTAATCCAACTTTTTCATATAATTTCACATATATTACTCGACATGGTGTTAAGGTATATGATTTCACATATATTACTCGACATGGTGTTAAGGTATATAATTTCACATATATTACTTGACATGGTGTTAAGGTATATAATTTCACATTTATTACTCGACATGGTGTTAAGGTATATGATTTCACATATATTACTCGACATGGTGTTAAGGTATATGATTTCACATATATTACTCGACATGGTGTTAAGGTATATGATTTCACATATATTACTTGACATGGTGTTAAGGTATATAATTTCACATATATTACTTGACATGGTGTTAAGGTATATAATTTCACATATATTACTTGACATGGTGTTAAGGTATATAATTTCACATATATTACTTGACATGGTGTTAAGGTATATAATTTCACATATATTACTCGACATGGTGTTAAGGTATATAATTTCACATATATTACTCGACATGGTGTTAAGGTATATAATTTCACATATATTACTCGACATGGTGTTAAGGTATATGATTTCACATATATTACTCGACATGGTGTTAAGGTATATGATTTCACATCTATTACTCGACATGGTGTTAAGGTATATGATTTCACATATATTACTTGACATGGTGTTAAGGTATATGATTTCACATATATTACTTGACATGGTGTTAAGGTATATGATTTCACATATATTACTTGACATGGTGTTAAGGTATATGATTTCACATATATTACTCGACATGGTGTTAAGGTATATGATTTCACATATATTACTCGACATGGTGTTAAGGTATATGATTTCACATATATTACTTGACATGGTGTTAAGGTATATGATTTCACATATATTACTTGACATGGTGTTAAGGTATATGATTTCACATATATTACTTGACATGGTGTTAAGGTATATGATTTCACATATATTACTCGACATGGTGTTAAGGTATATGATTTCACATATATTACTTGACATGGTGTTAAGGTATATGATTTCACATATATTACTTGACATGGTGTTAAGGTATATAATTTCACATATATTACTTGACATGGTGTTAAGGTATATAATTTCACATATATTACTCGACATGGTGTTAAGGTATATAATTTCACATATATTACTCGACATGGTGTTAAGGTATATAATTTCACATATATTACTCGACATGGTGTTAAGGTATATAATTTCACATATATTACTTGACATGGTGTTAAGGTATATAATTTCACATATATTACTTGACATGGTGTTAAGGTATATGGTTTCATTCCGTAACGGAGTAAATGTAAATTATTGTAGGGCAAATTACAGTAAGAATTCCATGGTATAATATGTGTAGATTTGGAACACTGTCTAACAGGAAACAGGAAACGGAAATCACCACAAGATCCAGCATTGCGCAAGACAGTATCCAAAGTCACACTCTCGCGAATTACAAAATTACACGTTGAAAAAAAAATCAAAATGAAACATCGGTGAAAGATAAACCTTCCAATTAAATGCTTAACTGAGTATAACGCTTACATTTTGTCCTGAATCTTAACTAAAAAGCTGTTTTACGTGACTATTTGATTCGGAATTTTACGCCTGGTTACAGAGATTGACGTTGAGATAATATGCATTAAAGGCCCACTACCTTTCCGAAACGGCTTTTAATTTTTGAAATGGGAATGTAAAACGAGATCAATAATTTTGTAGAGTCGCAAAAGTTATTAACTTACTGTTAATACTACACGTATCATCACCTCCTGAACAATTTGATTGAAATAGATAAAACGTTTATTTTCATAACGCGGGTCTTCTTATGTTTCCCGTCGTCGTCCTAAATACCGTGCAGTAGTTGACTATCACTGCGCCAGACGACAAAACAGCGAAATGACTCTCAGCTGTTTTCATATATTACACAGGAAATCTTGCATATATAGTGTTTGGAGTTGTAACCTCATCTTAGGCCATCGATATGTATTTTCTGATATAGTATTTATGTTTTTAATAAACCTTTATATTTTGCTCCGGAAAGGTAGCGAACCTTTAAAAAGTAGAAGTGAAATATGCCAAATATATTTTTTTTTTTTTGGTTATAAACTCAATGCCAGTAATTCAATGCACAAAATAAGTAATAAGAACAAAACACATGACATCGTAGTCCGCTAAACCTGCCTATATTATTAGGCTTTTTTGCATAATATATATTAGGCAATTTAAATATAAAAAAAAGCCTAATAATATAGGCAGGTTTAGCGGACTAATGACATCGATAAGTCTGATGGGCCAAGGGAGATAACACTTTCGCCATTTGAAATCCTTTATTTACCTGCCATCTAAACTGCATTCATAACAATATACATGTATACATGTATCTCTATTTGCTACAGTTTAAATAAAACAACAAACAAAAGAATGAATTAACTACTGCGCTCTCAGATTTTTTTTATATGGTATGTGCAAAGTTTTCCGCCTTTGAGAGATTATTCCAGTTGAATATTTTTTTTTCCTGATATGTAGATAACGACTGTCAATACATGTATATTACTAGATATAAAACATCCATCAATAGTGTTGAACTGAAGGAATTTGCATCCAATCTCGTTCTGATGTTATAATCCTAACTACATACATTTGCATATTTTTACATATAACTGAGCTCTTCTGAGGCTTTGCCTTAAATTTAAATTCATATTCAGTGCGTAGCTCTTCGTGCCTTCAATGCACACAATAAGCAATAAGACAAAACACATAACATCGATAAGAGTTCAATCGCCGGATGGGTCAGGGGAGAAAACACTTTAATCGTTAGAAATCCGCTATTTTAGCATATAAACTGCATTCATAACAATCATATATTTCTATTTGGTAACAGTTTTTAAAAACCAACAAACAAAAGAATGGATTAACTGCATGCTGTGCTCTCAGCTAGTCAATCGCCGGATGGGTCAGAGGGGATAACTCTTCAATCGTTAGAAACACCTGCTTGGCTACAAAAATGCTTGACTCTCTAGAAAACTATAAATTTACATGTAAGCGAGACATGACTGTTAAAAACGCAAAAACAAAAATTGTCATTTTTGTAACGGGAGAATTGTAAAAGAAAATCAATCATGGAATTTTAAAAGCGATACAATCAAAATGGTTGACGAGTTACTTGTGAGTGTTACTCAGATATAATGGAAAATTTGTAAGAGTCAACAAAATATCTTTGTACAAGGGAGTGAAGCCCTTTTTTGCTATTAAATGTATCCTATGCTATATATAGGGAAATGATTCTAATATTGAAACCCAGCTACCAGCTGTTAACTTATGCCAGTATTGCATTTCGCTACGGTTCAGTATGCCGCTTTCATAAATTACCAGATATTAAACGCTACATGTTATTTTTTTAAATATACAAAAGAAACAGATAATCAAAGCTATTTGTGAAGTTTTAAAACGATCAAGAAAGCTGCATATATATTTGGACATTTCGCAGTGTCTCGTAGGAATGTCTAGATCTGATACCCCTAATTTTGCGGGCTTTAAATAGAACTATGATTTTGAAAAAGCTTCAATGGTTCACATTTAGCGAGACTTTGCTGTGTTTTAACAGTTTACCTGTTTTGACGAGACTTTGATGTGTTTTACAGTTTACCTGCTTTGACGAGACTTTGATGTGTTTTAACAGTTTACCTGTTTTGACGAGACTTAGCTGTGGTTTAACAGTTTACCTGTTTTGACGAGACTTTGCTGTGTTTTAACAGTTTACCTGTTTTGACGAGACTTTGATGTGTTTTAAAAGTTTACCCGTTTTGACGAGACTTTGATGTGTTTTAACAGTTTACGTGTTTTGACGAGACTTTGATGTGTTTTAAGAGTTTACCCGTTTTGACGTGACTTTGATGTGTTTTAACATTTTACCTTTTTTGACGAGACTTTGCTGTGGTTTAACAGTTTACCTGTTTTGACGAGACTTTGCTGTGGTTTAACAGTTTACCTGTTTTGACGAGACTTTGATGTGTTTTAACAGTTTATCTGTTTTGACGAGACTTTGATGTGTTTTAAGAGTTTACCTGTTTTGACGAGACTTTGATGTGTTTTAAGAGTTTACCTGTTTTGACGAGACTTTTTGCTGTGGTTCAACAGTTTACCTGTTTTAACGAGACTTTGCTGTGTTTTAACAGTTTACCTGTTTTGACGAGACTTTGATGTTGTTCAATAGTTTACCTGTTTTGACGAGACTTTGATGTGTTTTAACGGTTTACCTGTTTTGGCGAGACATTGATGTGTTTTAATAGTTTACCTGTTTTGACGAGACTTTGATGTGTTTTAATAGTTTACCTGTTTTGACGTGACTTTGATGTGTTTTAACATTTTACCTGTTTTGACAAGACTTTGCTGTGGTTCAACAGTTTATCTGTGTTGACGAGACTTTGCTGTGGTTCAACAGTTGACCTGTTTTGACGAGACTTTGATGTGTTTTAACAGTTTACCTGTTTTGACGAGACTTTGATGTGTTTTAACAGTTGACCTGTTTTGACGAGACTTTGCTGTGGTTCAACAGTTTACCTGTTTTGACGAGACTTTACTTTTGTGTGTTACTATTTTGTGCTTGTTTTGCTGTTTTAAGTTATATCGCGATTTTTGTCTTCTTGTTGCTTTGTGTGCATTGTTTTGCTTATCATTCCCTTTGTTTTGTCGGTATTGCTTGCTTTCTTACTGGTGTCCACAGAGTTTCCTTGGTAGTGGTATCTCATGCTTTAGAATACAGCATGGCACACATCTGACGTGAAAAGTTTTTTTTTAGTTGCTTCTTAATGTTGAATCGCTGCGTGAAAAAAATGAGGGACTGCCTAGTTTGAGTTAGCATTATATACAGTAAATAGATTTTATAAATTGATATGTACAGAAAACAGGTTCATTGTCAAAACGTTTGCGCAATTTAAAGAAGCTTCACCTCCGACAGAGCATAAACGATACTCATCATTTAGACAATAAGTGATCATGATGTTTAATCGTGTATAAACATGTATCATGTAAAAGCATTTATTTTGCTTTTGGTGCAAGCGCAACCAGTAATTCATTCCATATATAGGACATAGTGCTATTGAGGTTTGGGTCAAATGACCTAAAAACTTCTTGTGTTGCTCTCCTTACATTCTAAATTGTTGTGATAACAAACTTCTTGTGTTGCTCTTATCTGTCAAACAAGAGATCCTTCAACTTCAACTATCAAAATCCAAGATGGCAGCCTGTTGTCCATCTTTTTAATCGACCAGCCCCAAAATATAATACGCACAACTAGGGTCCTAGGAAGCCTACATATATGCAATTCGAGACAGACTTCTTAACAACTTCAACTATCAAAATTAAAAATGGCTGTGTCGACCATCTTGTTAACCAATCAGTCTCAAAATGCAATATAGGGTTCTAGCGGTAACAAGAACTGTAACAGACGGAAGGATGGACAGACCACAGACCCCGATCAAAAGGCAAATGAATAGCCCACCATCTGATGATTGTGGCCTAAAATGAAGTATGGGCAAACAGGGAACTCATCACTTCTCAGCATCTGTGTCTGTACATGTACGGTGCCATACCAAAAACACTTTGTTCTATTGTTCTGTGTACAGCCAAAAAGAGTATAATTGATACTGGATAGTTCATAGAAACACAATTTCTGACCTTAATCTGAGTCAACATTTAAGCAGTGGCGTAGGAAGATTAAACGTAAGGGGGGGGGGGGGGGGGGGCAAAGGTCCCCAATATTTCGTAATACCCCCCCCCTCGTGCGCCACAGGAGATACTTGATTTTTTCATATATCATTACATATAATCCTTGTACACATCAGTTATGTATAGAAAGTGGCATCGCTAACAGGAAATTAATGAATACGCAAATTAAAGCATGGCGTTTTGGGGGGTCCGCGGTATCCCCTGGAAAAATATTACGATTTAGAATTTTGATGATTTTGCAAGCGCCGAAGGCGCGAGATTTTGGTGGTTGGGGGGGGGGGGGGGGGGTCTACCCCCGGAAAAAAAAGGTTCGATTTTGAATGGGAGAGATTAGTTTTATAATGTATTTTGATGATTTTAAAGCGTTCTTAACATGGTAAATTTTCGATTTAAAGTAATTACCTGCATTTAGAAATGATAATTGTGAGTGTTCTCATACCATTGTGCAACTGAACATACCGGATTCACACCATCGGCAAATTGTTGTGTAACTCAAAATAATAATGAATTGATTGTCTTGCTAAGACATATAAACAAATTAACCTTTTAAGAAGCATTTTTTGAAATAGTATAATCCCTTGATGGACATTTTTAGTCTAGTTCGTGTGTATTAATTTTTCATTATCAAAGATTTGAATATTACTATTATTTTCATAGCTCCAAATTTACCCTTAATAGTGTATATGGCATTTATAAGACTAAAATTGAATTATATCGTTTGGTTCCGAAAGGCATTTGGGACAGCCACTCGAAGTGGCGGAAATTCCCGCCAATTTATCGATGAACATACAAATAAAATGAGTTCCGTCTGATGATGCATCTGGGGTTTTCCCGGTATGGAACTATAAATCGTTTTATTTATATGTTGTTAAAAACACCATGGTGCAAAGCCGTTTGGTTTTAATCTTTTACTTCGTATGATTACACACGCTTACAAAATTCATAAAGTGGCAGGATATTTAACGTAGTTGTGACGCGGCGTCCGATTCAAACCGCCTGTGTCAAGGAGGTGTGACAAACAGAGAGTTTCTTCAATTTTGTGATCACTTGAATTCTACTTAATCAGTTCACCTTTGAAATTACTTGAACACACGGATGTTTACATAGTTCCATGTCATTATTTCCGGATTTTCAAATGTATCGCACGTCGTTTCGAGGAACATGTACAAACACAGGTACATGTAGGCCCACTATTGTAAACGTTTACCGCTCTCAAAATGTTAGCTTATATTCATATTGTTGTTTCAAACACTTCAATAAATATTAGAGATATCTATTACAAGTATTGTAAAGCTACAATTGAAGGATTCCGTTTCATTGATATTTCGAAACACCCAAACGTACATTGTGTATGTAAGGCCTACTCTCGCCGATTCACAGTAGATAGCCTTACGTACAGGACTTGTCTGTCCCCCGAGTTGAATAAAAATGCGTTACCGTGCTAGGCCGTTTTGGTTAAACTTATGGAACTGAAAGACTGATGTTGTCCTGACATATCTTATTCACTTGCGTACAACCAAAGATGTTAAAAATACAAATAGGATGTAGATCTACATGTTGTTGCGAACAACACACACTCACCAACACACAATATGTAAACATTGCAACGTCATCGGAATGTGCAAAACTGTACATTGTTCAACATTGTTTATTTATACGCACGGAAGCATTGCTCAAAGAGGTACGGTAGTAACATAAACAATGTAACTTTTCTACATTTGTATTTACACACGTACATGTATATGTGTTCAAACCTATTTTGATACATGTACATGTTCATCGAACGTACGTTTGGTACTGAAAACACCAAAAGTTTCTGATTTGGACCATCATAAATTCATCTGCGCGGCTCCAAATTGCGCGTGACATACTCAATTTATCGAGAAATAAAGTTGAGTAGCCTTTGGTTGAAATCAACGGGGTTTATACTATCAATTCACCACTGACTGTAAATATATAAAAATATACTGACCTCAAACTCGGTTAATATAGAAACACATACTGACCTCAAACTCAGTGAACATAAAAATATATACGGACATTAAATTCCATCAACATAGAAACATATACTAACATAAAACTCGGTTAATATAGAAACACATACATTGTACTGACCTTAAACTAGGTTAATATAGAAACACATACTGACCTTAAACTAGGTTAATATAGAAACACATACTGACCTTAAACTCGTTTAATATAGAAACACATACATTGTACTGACCTTAAACTCGTTTAATATAGAAACACATACATTGTACTGACCTTAAACTCGTTTAATATAGAAAACACATACTGACCTTAAACTCATACTGACCTTAAACTCGGTTAATATAGAAACACATACATTGTACTGACCTTAAACTCGGTTAATATAGAAACACATACTGACCTTAAACTCGGTTAATATAGAAACACATACTGACCTTAAACTCGGTTAATATAGAAACACATACATTGTACTGACCTTAAACTCGGTTAATATAGAAACACATACTGACCTTAAACTCGGTTAATATAGAAACACACATACTGACCTTAAACTAGGTTAATATAGAAAACACATTGTACTGACCTTAAACTCGTTTAATATAGAAACACATACTGACCTTAAACTCGGTTCATATAGAAACACATACTGACCTTAAACTCGGTTAATATAGAAACACATACATTGTACTGACCTTAAACTCGTTTAATATAGAAACACATACTGACCTTAAACTCGGTTAATATAGAAACACATACTGACCTTAAACTCGGTTAATATAGAAACACATACTGACCTTAAACTCGGTTAATATAGAAACACATACATTGTACTGACCTTAAACTCGGTTAATATAGAAACACATACTGACCTTAAACTCGGTTAATATAGAAACACATACTGACCTTAAACTCGGTTAATATAGAAACACATACATTGTACTGACCTTAAACTCGTTTAATATAGAAACACATACTGACCTTAAACTCGTTTAATATAGAAACACATACATTGTACTGACCTTAAACTCGTTTAATATAGAAACACATACATTGTACTGACCTTAAACTCGTTTAATATAGAAACACATACTGACCTTAAACTCAGTTAATATAGAAACACATACATTGTACTGACCTTAAACTCGGTTAATATAGAAACACATACTGACCTTAAACTCGGTTAATATAGAAACACATACATTGTACTGACCTTAAACTCGGTTAATATAGAAACACATACTGACCTTAAACTCGGTTAATATAGAAACACATACATTGTACTGACCTTAAACTCAGTTAATATAGAAACACATACTGACCTTAAACTCGTTTAATATAGAAACACATACATTGTACTGACCTTAAACTCAGTTAATATAGAAACACATACTGACCTTAAACTCGTTTAATATAGAACACATACTGACCTTAAACTCGGTTAATATAGAAACACATACATTGTACTGACCTTAAACTCGGTTAATATAGAAACACATACTGACCTTAAACTCGTTTAATATAGAAACACATACATTGTACTGACCTTAAACTCAGTTAATATAGAAACACATACTGACCTTAAACTCGTTTAATATAGAAACACATACATTGTACTGACCTTAAACTCAGTTAATATAGAAACACATACTGACCTTAAACTCGGTTAATATAGAAACACATACTGACCTTAAACTCGTTTAATATAGAAACACATACATTGTACTGACCTTAAACTCAGTTAATATAGAAACACATACATTGTACTGACCTTAAACTCGTTTAATATAGAAACACATACTGACCTTAAACTCGGTTAATATAGAAACACATACTGACCTTAAACTCGGTTAATATAGAAACATACATTGTACTGACCTTAAACTCGGTTAATATAGAAACACATACTGACCTTAAACTCGTTTAATATAGAACACATACTGACCTTAAACTCGTTTAATATAGAAACACATACATTGTACTGACCTTAAACTCGATTAATATAGAAACACATACATTGTACTGACCTTAAACTCGGTTAATATAGAAACACATACATTGTACTGACCTTAAACTCGTTTAATATAGAAACACATACTGACCTTAAACTCGGTTAATATAGAAACACATACATTGTACTGACCTTAAACTCGTTTAATATAGAACACATACTGACCTTAAACTAGGTTAATATAGAAACACATACATTGTACTGACCTTAAACTCGTTTAATATAGAAACACATACTGACCTTAAACTCAGTTAATATAGAAACACATACATTGTACTGACCTTAAACTCGGTTAATATAGAAACACATACATTGTACTGACCTTAAACTCTGTCAACATATAGAAACACATACTGACCTCAAACTACGTCAACATAGAAACACATACGGTAACCTAAAACTAAGTCAACAATTATACATTAAAGCATGGGAGGATGGACGGATCAAATCAGTACAACAGCCGAAAGGTAGTTTGAATGGCTCATTATTGTATGATGGTGGGTTAAAATAAAAAAATAATTTAAAAAAAAGTTAATTTTAATTCAGTTTTATTATCATAAACGCAGTCTTCAAATTCACAATTCTGATAGATCAGCACATTCTAGAAATCACATCAATGATTTGTTAGCAACAAGGATTATGTATATACATGTACATGTATGTCATAATTATCTATGTCCTTGGTAAGCAATATAACGAAAATGTTTCTAGTGCATCCAGCCAATTACATCTGTTTATATCCGAGTGCATCCAGCCAATAAAATCCTGGTTTATATTCGAGTGCATCCAGCCAATAAAATCCTGGTTTATATTCGAGTGCATCCAGCCAATAAAACCCTGGTTTATATTCGAGTGCATCCAGCCAATAAAACCCTGGTTTATATCCGAGTGCATCCAGCCAATAAAATCCTGGTTTATATTCGAGTGCATCCAGCCAATAAAATCCTGGTTTATATTCGAGTGCATCCAGCCAATAAAATCCTGGTTTATATTCGAGTGCATCCAGCCAATAAAATCCTGGTTTATATTCGAGTGCATCCCCTTACAGAAAGCTTAAGTGTGCAGCAATATATCAGCTATATTGCGGCACACTGATCTGTGTGCAGCAAGTTACTGCGGCAATTGAGCAGGTTAGGGCGGCTAGCCGCACCATTCTGGTTCTATTGCAGCACTAATATTTTGTTGCAGCTATATTGCCACAATATTGCGGCTTTTGTGCAAGAAAGTTTTCTTTAAAAACCTGTGTGCAGCAATAGTGCCGCAAATTGTACTAGAAGCATTCTACACAGAAAACCTTAGGAAGGTTGCCGCAATATTACGGCAATATTGCTGCTATATTGCCGCAGTATAACAAAGAATTATGGGTACTCCCATAATCCTTTGCTTAAGGTTAAAATCAGTTGACCTTCAATTCAAACATTGATTCAAGAGGTTGTGGTGTATGAAGGACAGAGGTAATGGAAACTTCTTCCATTGGATTTATGAAAAGTTAAAAGTGGATGTAGTCTGATAGTGCCATTGGATTTGATAAGGTTTGTTGGTGAAATTTAAGCAATATAATTGTTTTTATTGGTTAATAGTCATTTTATGTCACAAACACTTAAATGTGCATGTAAATTTATCTTTATTCTTATCATGTTTCCCAAAACAATTATTCTTATTTGAAGCTGACAAGGTAATTCTTGGTCAAGATTAAGACCAATTTCATCATCAAATGAATTCAAAAGGTCATTGCGTAATACATGTACATGTACCAAGAATCAAAAGAATGAGTCTTGTGATTTTTCAAACTTTTCTGTTTTTACCTTTGTACTTGTTTAAATATAAACCAGGAAGCATAACGGCAATGGTGCCACAACTATGTGCGGCTTTGTTGCGGCAAATGAGTGTGCTGCTTTGCTGCAGCAAGTGTGTGCGGCTATGGTGCGGCAAGTGTGTGCAGCAAACTCATTTGCATACAAAAAGTATGTATTGCAGCAATATTGCCGCTATATTGCTGCAATATTGCTGCAACTGTGTGCCAGAGGCCTTATATTTCTGTAAGGGTCCAGCCAATAAAATCCTGGTTTATATTCGAGTGCATCCAGCCAATAAAATCCTGGTTTATATTCGAGTGCATCCAGCCAATAAAATCCTGGTTTATATTCGAGTGCATCCAGCCAATAAAATCCTGGTTTATATCCGAGTGCATTGAATAAAAGGAAGTTCATTCTATTCTATAACAGTTTCCACAGCCAGTTTGCAAGACACTTATTTTGGTTTTCACAATGAATTGATGGTAATTCTGTATGCTTAGTAATATCAATAATATAATTGTGATGATCTCTCCTTATTTATAGGCATTGGCCTTGTGTTTAGGAAGAAAGTTAAATCCTTCAGGAACAGGGCCAAGCAACATCTCACTGAAAAAAATACAAATATGAAATAAAGTTATGTTGAATGATATGTCATTTAGTCTAGGTAACACTATATTCATCGTAACACCACAGACAAGGACAAAGAAATACTGATTTTATAATCCTTTTGTAATATTAGATATATATGAAACTCTTTGATATCATAGTATTTTGTCTACCAATTTTCTAAATCTCTAATAAATGTCATTATGATAATCAAGAACCATACAAATCTTTTCAAGCGTGTAAACACCATGCATGCATGGACAAATGTCCCATAAGGCCAAAAAAAATGTCGATTTTGGGTTACATTGGCAAACATTTTTTTCAGTGTCTTTCACTTTAAAATAATCTTTGGAACCGGAGTTTGAGATCAAAATCAGACTTTTAATTCATTTTCATAGAAAAGTTGGAAAAAAATTAGGGTTGGGGTAAAAAATTAGGTTTGGGGTAAAAAATTAGGGTTGGTCAGGTAACCCTAAACAGACATATTTTTTTTAACGATCATTTGACAACCTTGGGAACAGTTGCATAGGAAATTAATAAGATATGGTGTCATGGTGGCCATCTTGGATTTAGGAATGACACAAAAAGAGTAAAACTTGGTCGGGACCATAACAGGATCATTTCAGCTAAGTTTCAGCTTAATCACACTGGTTAAACTTATAGAGTTCAAAATGTGTTTTCAAGATGGTGGTAAAAGTGACCATCTTGAATTTTGGAACAAAACAATACATTTGAATTTTACTTGTTCTACAGGTAGCTGTTTAATAACAAGAGATCCGAAAGAATGATTCATGTCTGATAATAGAAAAAGTAATATTTTTTTCAGCTTTTCTCTTCTTTTCTTTCTCCATTTCAAATAATGAAAGCACAAAGGGAAATTTCACCGTTTAAGAAATGGCAGTTACAAACTCCTACCACCAAAATCCAAGATGTCCGCTGGTCAGTAGTTTTCCTCTGGGTACTCCAGCCTTCCTCCACCAACAAACCTGGCACATTCTTATATGACCAAGGCTGTTAAGAGAACGTCAAACTAATAAAACCTTAACCCAGATGAACTTCTTTTTTAACCAACCTTATCTTGATCCAATCACCACAGTTGGAGCTGGCCAGGAGAGTTTCCAGGTCATTCCTTCCAACATAGTACGGTGGTCTTTCATTGATCTTCTGAGGCACTTGGTCCAGAACCCCCACAGGTATGTACCTGCAAGTTCAATTCATCTTGCAGATATCTCTTAAATTTAACAGTTTACCATTTGATTTTTGCTGAAAGTTTGTATAATCTGAATTCATTGATAGGAATTTGAAAATAAGGAATCTTCTTTTAATTAAAGTATCTTCTAAAACCATCATTTTCTACGCATCTGCCTCTGTAAATATCGCAAATTAGTTTGAATTTAGCGAATTATTCTGCTATTTTACATACACCCAGAGTGATGAATAAAGAAGATAATTATATATTTTAATGATTGGCAAGCAAATTGGCATTTAAACTATATTTATTGAAATCAGTTCTATTCACATATCTGGACCCTGGGTACAGCTGATAACGGATGAGATATATCAAAATGGTCATGTAATAATCTCTTACAACAAAGATGAATTCAGACGTTAAATAACGATGTAACAATTGAAATAAACCAAACCTCTGTGGTGTATCAAACAGCCAAACCAAGCTAAGAGGGACTGACCTGTATAAGAAGGACAGCCATTCTAACAGAAACCTCCGTGTGTTTTCCACGCCTTGAAGGTCAGACCCCCAGTGTTCCAGCCCAAAGTTGACGTAAGACTTGAGCATATCAAATCTTTCATTGGCAGATATATCCCAATGGCGTCTCTCCTTCATCTCAGTGAAAATCCAAGGTTTTATCAAAGCTCCCCTAAAAACCAGATGACATTTGGTTTAAGAATTGTAATTATGTAGTGTGTATATAGAGGACCTAGTTATAGTCAAGTGACAGGCCGTTCTTCTCCAGTTACTTCTCTTTGAGTGTACTGTAAATGTGGTGTAGTAGCTTAGCTATTTGCCTCTCGCCTAGTCGGCCGGGGTTCAACCCCCAGCATGGACGTGAAAAGGTCAGGAGGCACCAGCCCGATCACATGGGTTTTCTCTGGGCACTCCTGTTTCCTCCCACTCTAACACCCCTTGCATTTAATTGCACACTATCATATGGGCCATCAAAAGTGATTTGTATAAGCTGTTTAACTTGTTTTGCAATCGATATAGATTAAAAAATGTTTATTTTCATTGTCATTAAGTCAACGAAAAGCAAATCTTTTAAACAGTATAATGACTTTGTAATAACAAGAGGCCCAGAGGGCCTGTATCGCTCACCTGGTTTTTTGTTAGTAATTATCACAAGACTCAGACAATTAGAAAAATAAGCAAAATTGACCCCCAAAGTTTAATTTTGAATCACAACCATACAATGATGCTATTGATACCATACAAATATGCTATCCAATACAAAGGTTCAGAGACAAAGTAATTTATATGAAAATAGTAGCCTAATTGACCTTTTGACCTCGCATCTATTGCCGTCTAAGGCCCCGGGGGTCAGCCCTACCATTTGTACAATTTCAAATCCCAACCCTATAAGGATGCTACCATTGCATTATAAGTGCTCTTCCATTCTTAGTTGCAGAGAAGAAGTCGTTTATATGGAAATAGCTAAATTGACCCCTTTTGACCCCACCCTTCAGGCCCCCGGGGGGTCAGCCCCATCATTTGCAAAATTTTGAATTCAAACCCTATAAGGATGTAACCATTGCATTATGAGCGTAATCCCATGTTAAGTTGCAGAGAAAAAGTTATTTATATGGAAATTGACCACTTTTGACCCCGCCCCTCAGGCCCCCGGGGGGTCAGCCCTATCATTTGTACAATTTTGAATCCCCATCCTATAAGGATGCTACCATTGCATTATGGGTGCTATCCCATGCTTAGTTTCAGAGAAGAAGTCGTTTATATGGAAATAGCCAAATTGGCCCCTTTTGACCCCGCCCCTCAGGCCCCCTGAGGGTCAGCCCCATCATTTGTACAATTTTGAATCCCCATCCTATAAGGATGCTACCATTGCATTATGGGTGCTATCCCATGCTTGGTTTCAGAGAAGAAGTCGTTTATATGGAAATAGCCAAATTGAACCCTTTTGACCCCGCCCCTCAGGCCCCCGGGGGGTCAGCCACATCATTTGTACAATTTTGAATCCCCAACCTATAAAGATACTACCATTGCATTATGAGTGCTATCTCATGCTTAGTTTCAGAGAAGAAGTCGTTTATATGGAAATAGCCAAATTGACCCCATTTGACCCCGCCCCTCAGGCCCCCCGGGGGTCTGCCCCATCATTTGTACAATTTTGAATCCCCACCCTATAAGGATGCTACCATTGCATTATGGGTGCTATCCCATGCTTGGTTTCAGAGAAGAAGTCGTTTATATGGAAATAGCCAAATTGAACCCTTTTGACCCCGCCCCTCAGGCCCCCCGGGGGTCAGCCACATCATTTGTACAATTTTGAATCCCCAACCTATAAAGATACTACCATTGCATTATGAGTGCTATCTCATGCTTAGTTTCAGAGAAGAAGTCGTTTATATGGAAATAGCCAAATTGACCCCATTTGACCCCGCCCCTCAGGCCCCCGGGGGGTCAGCCCCATCATTTGTACAATTTTGAATCCCCACCCTATAAGGATGCTACCATTGCATTATGAGTGCTATCTCATGCTTAGTTTCAGAGAAGAAGTCGTTTATATGGAAATAGCCAAATGGACCCCATTTGACCCCGCCCCTCAGGCCCCCGGGGGGTCAGCCCCATCATTTGTACAATTTTGAATCCCCACCCTATAAGGATGCTACCATTGCATTATGGGTGCTATCCCATGCTTGGTTTCAGAGAAGAAGTCGTTTATATGGAAATAGCCAAATGGACCCCATTTGACCCCGCCCCTCAGGCCCCCGGGGGGTCAGCCCCATCATTTGTACAATTTTGAATCCCCACCCTATAAGGATGCTACCATTGCATTATGGGTGCTATCCCATGCTTGGTTTCAGAGAAGAAGTCGTTTATATGGAAATAGCC
Organism: Argopecten irradians; assembly: GCF_041381155.1. NCBI lineage: Eukaryota > Metazoa > Mollusca > Bivalvia > Pectinida > Pectinidae > Argopecten > Argopecten irradians. The sequence continues at coordinate 3,003,662 of NC_091135.1, forward strand.
AAATTGACCCCTTTTGGCCCCGCCCCTCAGGCCCCTGGGGGGTCAGCCCCATCATTTGTACAATTTTCAGTGAGTAGCCCATAAGGATGCTACCAGCCAAATTTTGTTGAAATCCGACCAGCGGTTATGGAGAAGAAGTCGATTGTTGACGGACGGACGGACGGACGGACGACGGACGACGGACGACGGACGACGGACGCCGGACGCCACGGTATGGCATAAGCTCACCTTGGTCCTTCGGACCAGGTGAGCTAAAAATGATCTAAAGATAAGGAAGCAATTAAAAACAAGAGGCCCACAGGGCCTGTATCGCTCACCTGGTTTGTAAAGACAAGTCATGTTCTGAATACAGGTTCATTGTTTCTTTTCTGAAGGAATTTGAATATTTACCTCTTATTTCCCTATTCGGCCCCGCCCCTCCTGCTCCCGGGGGGGGTCAGTACCAAAATCTATACAAGTTCTGTTCCCCTTCCCCCAAGGATGTTTGTGGCCAAATTTGGTTACAATCCATGCAGAACTCTAGGACAAGTAGCGATTTATAGGATTTACCTCTATTTCCCCTATTTGACCCCGCCCATCCTTCACCTGGGGGGTCAGTGCCAAAATTTATACCAATTCTGTTCCCCTTCCTCCAAGGATGTTTGTGGCCAAATTTGGTTACAATCCATGTGGAACTCTAGGACAAGTAGTGAATTATTGGATTTACCTCTATTTCCCCTATTGGACCCCGCCCATCCTGCGCCCGGGGGGTCAGAGCCAAATTTATACAAGTTCTGTTCCCCTTCCCCCAAGGATGCTTGTGGCCAAATTTGGTTATAATCCATGCAGAACTCTAGGACAAGTAGCGATTTAAAGGATTTACCACTATTTCCCCTATTGGGCCCTGCCCCTCCTGCCCCCGGGGGGGTCAGAGCCAAATTTATACAAGTTCTGTACCCCTTCCCCCAAGAATATTTGTGGCCAAATTTGGTTACAATCCATGCAGAACTCAAGGACAAAGTAGTGATTTATAGGATTTACCTCTATTTCCCCTATTGGGCCCCGCTCCTCCTGCCCCAGGGGGATCAGAGCCAAAATTTATACAAGTTCTGTTCCCCTTCCCCCAAGGATGTTTGTGGCCAAATTTGGTTACAATCCATGCAGAACTCTAGGACAAGTAGCGATTTATAGGATTTACCTCTATTACCCCTATTGTGCCCCGCCCCTCCTGCCCCTTGAGGTTCAGAGCCAAAATTTATACAAGTTCTGTTCCCCTTCACCCAAGGATGTTTGTGGCCAAATTTGGTCACAATCCATGCGGAACTCTATGACTAGTAGCGATTTAAATTAAATGTTGACGGACGGATGGACGGACGGACGGACGATGGACGCCGCGCCATGACATAATTATATAAGCTCACCAGCCCTTCGGGCCAGGTGAGCTAAAAATTAAAATCGAAAATGAATTTTTAACATTTATATACCAACCTAGCCACCATTCCTCCACTCGCATTAGTCTTAAGGCAGGCATCCAAGTCTTCGTATGATAAAAGATCACCATTACCTGACAACCAAACACATACAGGATATTCCTTCTTTCTTGGTGAATACCAGTTACATGTATATTTCATCGAGCCACGTTGAAACTTTGATATTTTTATGAGTGAAAAATAAGAAAGTTTCCACCTCACAAGATGAAATATTATTGGTATTCATCAAGAAACAAGGAATATTATATTTATTACATTTTTTCTTGCTTCCATTTATAGAAGACCATCACCACTAGTTCTGCCAAAGGTTATTCCACCATTGTATTTTACAGAGTTATTTGCCCTTGCAATTATTACGCCGTAATTTTGTGAGTATAACAACATATTTCTACAAAACCATGCAAAAACTAATGATGTAACAATCATAATTATATTTTTACTGTCAATGCTGCATTCCAATTGGTCAAAAGCTGGAGTGAAATATAATTGCTTATATATTCACCAAAAATGTAGTCAAAGGTATTGTTCTCTTTTTCTGTTATCACAACTGCTGTTTACATTTGGTATTGCTCATCTTTAGCCTATGTAATGAAAAAGCTAGGTAATTGTATGCCTGGTATATATACTATTGATACCAGGATGTTGACATATATTTTGTCATATTATAAATGGAGTTATCTGCTCTTGAGTATGGAATGTTATATCATTAATTTTCCCTCAAAAATGTAGAAATACAACATAAAACTTCAAACACAAGAGATAATTCCCATTTATTGTTGAATAGATCTACTTATTAAAACATTCTTCAGACTTTTTCTCAGTGATTAATTTTCCTCCACTAAATACATGAAATTGAATCGCACACCAAAATAGAATTGATTTACATTATGCAACTTTAATGATCTAATTCCTATAAGCATTTTGCAGATGGAAGATACAACAAGAGGCCCAGAGGGCCTGTATCGCTCACCTGGTTTGTAATGCCAAGTAATGTTCTGAATACAGGTTCATTGTTTCTTTTCTGAAGGAATTTTATTATTAACCTCTAAATCCCCTATTGGGCCCCAACCCTCCCGCCCCCAGAGGGTCAGAGCCAAAATTTATACAAGTTCTGTTCCCCTTCTTCCAAGGATGTTTATGGCCAAATTTGGTCACAAACCAAACAAAACTCTAGGACAAGAAGTGATTTATAGGATTTACCTCTATTTCCCCTATTGGGCCCCGCCCCTCCTGCCCCCGGGGGGTCAGAGCCAAAATTTATAAAAATTCTGTTGCCCTTCCCCAAAGGATGTCTGTGGCCAAATTTGGTTACATTCCATTCAGAACTCTATGACTAGTAGCGATTTAAAGGATTTACCTCTATTACCCCTATTGGGCCCCGCCCCTCCTGCCCCCGGGGGACCAGAGCCAAAATTTATACAAGTTCTGTTCCCCTTCCCCCAAGGATGTTTGTGGCCAAATTTGGTTACAATTCATGTAGAACTCTATTACAAGTAGCGATTTAAAGGATTTACCTCTATTTCCCCTATTGGGCCCCGCCCCTCCTGCTCCAGGGGGACCAGAGCCAAAATTTATACAAGTTCTGTTCCCCTTCCCCAAAGGATGTTTGTGGCCAAATTTAGTTACATTCCATTCAGAGCTCTATGACAAGAAGCGATTTAAAGGATTTACCTCTATTATCCCTATTGGGCCCTGCCCCTCCTGCCCCCGGGAGGTTAGAGCCAAAATTTATACAAGTTCTGTTCCCCTTCCTCAAAGGATGTTTGTGGCCAAATTTGGTTACATTCCATTCAGAGCTCTATGACAAGTAGCGATTTAAAGGATTTACCTCTATTACCCCTATTGGGCCCCGCCCCTCCTGCCCCCGGGGGGTCAGAGCCAAAATTTATACAAGTTCTGTTCCCCTTCCCCCAAGGATGTTTGTGGCCAAATTTGGTTACATTCCATTCAGAACTCTATGACTTGTAGCGATTTAAAGGATTTACCTCTATTTCACCTATTGGGCTCCGCCCCTCCTGCCCCCGGGGGATCAGAGCCAAAATTTATACAAGATCTGTTCCCCTTCCCCCAAGGATGTTTATGGCTAATTTTGGTTACAAACCAAACAAAACTCTAGGACAAGTAGTGATTTAAAGGATTTACCTCTATTACCCCTATTGGGCCCCGCCCCTCCTGCCCCTGGGGGACCAGAGCCAAAATTTATACAAGTTCTGTTCCCCTTCCCCCAAGGATGTTTGTGGACAAATTTGGTTACAATCCATGCAGAACTCTATGACTAGTAGCGATTTAAAGGAAATGTTGACGGACGGATGAACGGACGGACGGACGGACGGACGACGGACGCCGCGCCATGACATAAGCTCACCGGCCCTTCGGGCCAGGTGAGCAAAAAACCCACTTATGTAATGAAAATGTTTGAAGAAGAAAACACAATTTACCGAAAACTGGCATAGGAGCTCCTAGCTTGGCACATTCATCAATGTATTCCCAGTCAGCAAGCCTAGTGTATCTTTGCTCCCTCGACCGTCCGTGGATCTGTGAAATGCATTTATGCTTATATGATCATATTGAAAGAGTATCATATGCAGTTACTACACCTCTTTTCTGATAGTCCATGTACTACATAGCTATACCACTTCTCTGACAGTCCATGTACTACATAGCTATACCACTTCTCTGACAGTCAGTGTACTATATAGCTACATCACTTCTCTGACAGTCCATGTACTATATAGCTACACCACTTCTTTGACAGTCCATTTGCTATATTTATAGCATTAATTTTTTTGTAAAATTACTAACAAGAGGCTCAGAGGGCCTGTATCGCTCACCTGGTTTGTAATGCCAAGTAATGTTCTGAATACAGGTTCATTGTTTCTTTTCTGAAGGAATTTTAATATTAACCTCTAAGTCCCCTATTGGGCCCCACCCCTCCTGCCCCCAGGGGGTCAGAGCAAAAGTTCTGTTCTCCTTCCCCCAAAGATGTTTATGGCCAAATTTGGTCACAATCCTAGCAAAACTCTAGGACAAGTAGCGATTTTTAGGATTTACCTCTATTTCCCCTATTGGACCCCACCCATCCTGCCCCCGGGGGGCCTGAGCCAAAATTTATACAAGTTCTGTTCCCCTTCCCCCAAGGATGTTTGTTGCCAATTTTGGTTACATTCCATGCAGAACTCTATGAATAGTAGCGATTTAAAGGATTTACCTCTATTTCCTCTATTGGGCCCCACCTCTCCTGCCCCCAGGGTGTCAGAGCAAATATTTATACAAGTTCTGTTCCCCTTCCACCCAGGGTGTTTGTGACCAAATTTGGTTACAATACGTGCAGAAATCTATGACTAGTTGCGATTTGAAGGATTTACCTCTATTTCCCCCTTTTGGGCCCTGCCCCTCCTGCCCCCGGGGGATCAGAGCCAAAATTTATACAAGTTCTGTTTCCCTTCCCCCAAGGATGTTTGTGGCCAAATTTGGTTACAATACGTGCAGAACTCTATGACTAGAAGCGATTTAAAGGATTTACCTCTATTTCACCTATTGGGCCCCGCCCCTCCTGCCCCCGGGGGATCAGAGCCTAAATATATACAAGTTCTGTTCCCCTTCCCCCAATGATGTTTGTGGCTAATTTTGGTTACAATCCATGCAGAACTCTAGGACAAGTAGCGATTTTAAGAATTTACCTCTATTTCCCCTATTGGGCCCCGCCCCTCCTGCCCCCGGGGGGTCAGGGCCAAAATTTATACAAGTTCTGTTCCCCCTCCCCCAAGGATGTTTGTGGCCAAAGTTGGTTACATTCCATGCAGAACTCTAGGACAAGTAGCGATTTAAAGGATTTACCTATATTTCCCGTATTGGGCCCTGCCCCTCCTGCCCCCGGGGGTTAGAGCCAAAATTTATACAAGTTCTGTTCCCCCTCCCCCAAGGATGCTTGTAGCCAAATTTGGTTACAATCCATGCAGAACTCTATGACTAGTAGCGATTTAAAGGAAATGTTGACGGACGGACGGACAGACGACGGACGCCGCGCCATGACATAAGCTCACCGGCCCTTCGGGCCAGGTGAGCTAATAAAAGCATTTAATCTATAATCTATATACTCACTGTTACGAGAGAGACTCCCCATCTTTTAAGTTTTGGTATAAGGTAATGGGCGATATTCTTATTGTCAAATATCCCTGTCCTCATTTTCACAGTAAGAGGGATATCAAGCACAGACTTCATGGAGCGAACTACCTGTTCAAACTTGTTACTTTTCCCCATCAATGCACATCCTTCTCCCTATGAAACACAAGGTGGTTTTTTTTTTTATTGAATAATGAAATCAGTAATATTTTTATTTCGTCTCATATTATTTCCTATTAAAGATGCTCAATTGCTGACAGAGCATAAATGATATTCATCATTTGAACAATTTTTGGTGTTTAATCATGTATATATACATGTATATATATATCTAATTAACACAAAAAATGATATAATTAATTTATTTTGCTTTTGGTGCATGCGCAATAGTACTTCGATTATTCCATGTAGGACATAGTGCCCTAGAATTTTTTGAGAAAGCAAATAATTATTTTTTTTATGTTTCTAACTTAAAGTAACAAGAGGCCCAGAGGGCCTGTATCGCTCACCTGGTTTGTAATGCCAAGTAATGTTCTGAATACAGGTTCATTGTTTCTTTTCTGAAGGAATTTTAATATTAACCTCTAAATCCCCTATTGGGCCCCACCCCTCCCGCCCCCAGGGGGTCAGAGCCAAAATTTATACAAGTTCTGTTCCCCTTCCCCCAAGGATGTTTATGGCCAAATTTGGTCACAATCCAAGCAAAACTCTAGGACAAGAAGTGATTTATAGGATTTACCTCTATTTCCCCTATTGGGCCCCACCCGTCCTGCCCTCGGGGGGCCAGAGTCAAAATTTATACAAGTTCTGTTCCCCTTCCCCCAAGGATGTTTGTGGCCAAATTTGGTTACAATCCATGCAGAACTCTATGACTAGTAGCGATTTAAAGGATTTACCTCTATTTCCCCTATTGGGCCCCGCCCCTCCTGCCCCCGGGGGGGTCAGAGCCAAAATTTATACAAGTTCTGTTCCCCTTCCCCAAAGGATGTTTGTGGCCAAATTTGGTTACATTCCATTCAGAACTCTATGACTAGTAGCGATTTAAAGGATTTACCTCTATTTCCCCTATTGGGCCCCGCCCCTCCTGCCCCTGGGGGATCAGAGCCAAAATTTATACAAGTTCTGTTCCCCTTCCCCCAAGGATGTTTGTGGCCAAATTTGGTTACAATTCATGTAGAGCTCTAGGACAAGTAGAGATTTAAAGGATTTACCTCTATTTCCCCTATTGGGCCCCGCCCCTCCTGCCCCCGGGGGGTCAGAGCCAAAATTTATACAAGGTCTGTTCCCCCTCCCCCAAGGATGTTTGTGGCCAAATTTGGTTACATTCCATTCAGAACTCTATGACTAGTAGCGATTTAAAGGATTTACCTCTATTACCCCTATTGGGCCCCGCCCCTCCTGCCCCCGGGGGACCAGAGCCAAAATTTATACAAGTTCTGTTCCCCTTCCCCCAAGGATGTTTGTGGCCAAATTTGGTTACATTCCATTCAGAACTCTATGACTAGTAGCGATTTAAAGGATTTACCTCTATTTCCCCTATTGGGCCCCGCCCCTCCTGCCCCCGGGGGACCAGAGTCAAAATTTACACAAGTTCTGTTCCCCTTCCCCCAAGGATGTTTGTGGCTAATTTTGGTTACAATCCATGCAGAACTCTAGGACAAGTAACGATTTAAAGGATTTACCTCTATTACCCCTATTGGGCCCTGCCCCTCCTGCCCCAAGGGGACCAGAGCCAAAATTTATACAAGTTCTGTTTCCCCTCCCCCAAGGATGTTTGTGGTCAAATTTGGTTACAATCCATGCAGAACTCTAGGACAAGTAGCGATTTATAGGATTTACCTCTATTTCCCCTATTGGGCCCCGCCCCTCCTGCCCCGGGGGGGACAGAGCCAAAATTTATACAAGTTCTGTTCCCCCTCCCCCAAGGATGTTTGTGGCCAAATTTGGTTACAATCCATGCAGAACTCTATGACTAGTAGCGATTTAAAGGAAATGTTGACGGACGGACGGACGGACGGACGACGGACGGACGGACGGACGGACGGACGACGGACGCCGCGCCATGACATAAGCTCACCGGCCCTTCGGGCCAACTTAAAGTAAAATTAGAAGCTCAAACTTTTCAATGATGGTAATGGTGTAAGGTAAATAACTTTTGTAACTGAATAAAAATACTAAATCACTTGCTCCTGTTTTTGATAGTGAAAATATACCATTTGTCAGCAGTGGAGCATGATTTGGGTAATTATTTTGATATTGGAAATACTGTCAATCAAACACCTAGCATTACTAGTTAAAATTGTACCTTTTTGAAGACAAGGTCTATGGGACACCCACAGTTGAGGTCGACGAAATCTACAGACAGCTCATCATTGATCAGCTGACAGCACCGAGTCAAGGTGTCAGGGAAAGCACCACATATCTATCAAATACATTCAGCAGGATTTAAGGCAATATAATATTAATTTATAGATTTTAATCACAAAATAAAAGTCATTTGTATGAACTGTTCAAAAAATGTAGAAGTACCACTTCCTAATCAAAGGGTGATAACCCTAATAATGAAAAGGGAGAAGATACAACTTCCTTTCATAGGTAAATAGGTTCTGTACAATATTTATTCTTGCTTTAAATTTCTATAACCTTGATTATCAATTAATTCAACAACCTCCCTCCAAACAGCATTGCTATATAGTCAAAAGTCGGTATTTCAAAAAGGCACATATATATAAATTATACCACTGGGCTTAAATAAAAGTTTTGTAAGCATAAATCCTTTAAAATTTTTCTTGACATACCTGAACCCCGAAAAGGTCCTCAGACTCGTGTCGTTTCAGTAGTGCCCACTCAGACATCTGACCTTGGAGGATGTTTGTTGACAAAGCCATTTCACAACACGTGATATCAACTCCCATCCCCTTACAGATTCTACGGAAAGGCAAGTTACCAACCTGGCAATACATGTTATTTATCATATTATATATAATTATAGCAAACACAATGACGGCCAAGGGTTCAGATGTTTACTTTCAACCAAAATTGAATAAATCAATACCGGAGATCATATCAAATCTCATAGCTAGGGTTATTATGCAGTTGCTAAACAAGGAAAAGATAACTGTTTAATTACCAAGGTAAAGAAAAACAGCTCACAAATGCTAGAAAATGAAATGACGTCATCAATACATGCAACGCCATTGTCATAAATGTCATGAACTTTGACGCATTATGATGTTCTGTAATGATGGTATGGTGAAAATGCTTCTTATAAACAGCTGAAATTCCATCATTTTTGTACAAGTATAAGCGTACAAGGATTGAACTTGGATCTGTCATATGAACAAGGATATCAAATCATTTGTAAGATTTTGACTGTCAATATTCAACCAGCAGGCAAAAATCTTTCAATCAAGTTAAAATATAAGATTCTACAAATTATTTTGTATCTCAACTTTTTTTGAATTTACACTATAGTAGTATACACTATTTGCTTTTACTTTTAATTCATAAATTCATGAATAGTAATTTATCCAAACTTCAAACCAATTATATATATATTCTTCTTCATAACCAGTGGTAAATACCCCACTCTGTAAACTAATAGTTACTGAATGATACATAATATACTCACAGTGGTTAAAGGTGCTAAGTACAGCTTATTGGAAAAGTCAATCTGTAGGGAACAAAAACAAGTAATTAATTACTTTCAGGAGATCTATATACACATTAATTAGCAAACAAAAATCTGTAATTACCATCAGGAGATATAAACAAGTAATCTATATACACATTAATTAGCAAACAAAAATCTGTAATTACCATCAGGAGATATAAACAAGTAATCTATATACATATTAATTAGCAAACAAAAATTTGTAATTAACATCAGGAGAAATAAACAAGTAATCTATTACATATTAATAAGCAAAGAAAAATCTGTAATTAGCATCTGCAGGAGAAATAAACAAGTAACCTATATACACATTATAATTAATAAGCCAAAATTTTACAAGTTACAAACTTCTATAGATATTTCCATATATATATGCGACAAACATGTGTGTGAAATTTCAAAGTACAATATTAGAATATATTCAAAAGTTTTAAGTTCAATCATGCAGACACACACTATACACGCTCTGGTATTGTAGCTAGGTTACAAAGCTAAGAAGGTAAAAAATTATACTAAAAACAGATAATGCTCAACTTACCAGTTTTTTTTCCTGTGGCCTTAATCGAATTCCTTCAGAATCTGAGAGACAAACAGATGCTTCAGACTGTTTTGTTCCATCTGATGTTTGCAGAAGTACATCAGATTCTGTAGATATTGTCTGATTATCAGTTTTGCTTTCTATGTCACTACCTATTTCTGATTTCACCTTTTCTACACTGTTTCCATGGTCTGTTTCTGCTGTGTCTGTACATTCTACACGTTTCTTTCCTTCTCTTTGCACTTTTTCTAATTCAACTCTCTCTCTAACTTCTTTCTGTATTTGTGCTGTGTTTTTGTTCGCCTTTTCAAAGTTGTACTTTCTTTTCCACAATTTATGTTGCAAATCTTTGTCTAGAACATTCCTTACTACTTTCTTCGTCTTCATTTCTGCATATAAACTCTCATTTATAATATTACGAAAGTCTTCTGTCATGTGACTTTTCCCAAAGCGACATGATATTCCATATTGGCACCTTCCAAATTTTTGAAAATTGACACAAGTTGGACCTAAATCTTCTGGTTTGTCAGCCATGAATTTCTTCACATCGTGGCTGAACTTACACTTGTCTCCAAAGCGACATTCCTGCTCGTGTAGAATGGCAGGACACATCTTTAGAGAACTATCCTGTTTTTGATGGACTGGTCGGTTTTTATTTCTTCCCTTCAGCTTCATTTTCATTCTCTTACTTGGTGGAGGGCCCCCTTCATTGTCTCCATTTTCTGTCTTTTCTAGAAATGAATTACAAAAACTTTTTTATTTTCTATTTTGGCCTTTGAGTTTCAGCATTTCTACAACTCAAATATCTCTTAAGTTAACTACATGAATTTAACTTACTTTTACTTGCATTGCACTTCATTCCCATCCACACTAAAACAGTCTATCCAGACAAATCAAAATTAAAGGAGCTTGGTATACAAGTCCAGGCAGCTGATTAAGTTTTTCAACATTTGCCAAGTTAATATTATTTGAACATCAAATCTTTAAATATTGCTATGACTTAAAGATGATATCAATTTGCAGAACTTGCTTTATTATGTTTGCGATAAAATACTGATTATTATATAAGTGTTTTCAGCTTGATATCTTATTATCATCATACAAGAAAAAAAAAGATACATATATCTGGTCAATCGTTGGTTTCAAAGTCTATAATGTATAGTGTTGGGAATCAGTTGAAATTTTATGATCAATCATCAGCTTTGTGTAACCAATTAATGATCAATTAAAATTGATTATTTTTTTCTTTGGTCCTACTGAAGACCATGTACATTTTTCAAGAAAATCGTACAAACTTTCTTCTACTAATGTTGCCATGTTCCCAGATCGCTAATGTTTTTACAAATACAATCATACTCGTCTGAACGTTTAGATTACTACGTAGTGCTTATGCGCTTTTCAAATCGTTTAGACGTTTGATATTTGAAATGATATGAGTGACAACACACAAAAGCAATTTATTGTGACAAGTTTTCAATGACATTTCTTGCCTGTTTTACTGATCGGCTATTTATACACTTTCGTTTATCATGATGTCGGAAAATTTCAACAAAACTTGATTACAAATTGCTTACTCAATTAATTGAATTGGTCAAACACCCCAAACCAACGATACTCAAAGAACTTGATTAATGGGAACACCACTAATAATGTATGTTATCATACCTCAAGTGAGAATCCTGCATTCTGATTGGTCGAGAGATATTTGGTATTTTACAAGACATCACACGGCAGGTAACATTAGAACAATAGGAAACAATAGACACGTTCGTAGCAACCCCCTAGCAACGGGTGATAGTGTATTTTTGACAGTGCAAAATATTAACCGCCCGAAAAAGATGCGCACTCGTTTCTTTTTTCGTCGCCATCTTTTTTTCTTGAAGCGACGCTCCAAATTTATCTGGAATTATTTTGTAATAGTTTTGCCAAATAAGTCTGTTTATCAATAAAAAAAATCATATTACGGATGGAGCTTTCCGTTCACATCTTTTCGCTTACCGTCAAAGCGCTATATGTTGGTTTTTATGAACCCGTTGGTGATTAGGTGAACGGAAGACATGCGATTTCAAGCGTCTTCGTGACGTTGCTAATATTGTAAACAGACGACGGGACAAAATAAAAATTCATTGAGATTTACAAAAACGTTAAGATTTAAACAAACGCAGGAGACAAGACAACAAGAATTTTCACTAAATGTTTATTGTGAGTATTCTTTTTTTATAATGCAATGATAGTTAGCGCTACTGAGTAGAAGCTGATATGCTATTCTACTGCCGATGGTGACTGTTCGACTTTTGCTAAAATCAGTTAAAATGTTTCAACAGATTGCAAATACTTAAAAACTAGTTTTGTTTCTAGACTTTTGGTATAATAAAATAAATACTACCTGCATTAGAGGGTGACAGTGCCTAGTGTCACCCCTCGGAATATCACTGTCACCCTCAGCTTCGCCTCGGGTAACAGTGATATCCTCAGGGTGACACTAGGCACTAGTACTGTCACCCTCTAATGCAGGTAGTATTTATCCTCTAATGCAGGTAGTATTTATATGCCATTACCTTCTTTAAATAAATAAAGTTTCCTCCCAGTAACATCCTTTATCATCAAAAGAATTGCCCATATCATATATAACATAAATGTTATGGCTAATTGTTGGTTTCAAAGTCTATTACATAATGTATGTTATTACCTTCTTTGCTTGCTTCCAATTTCTCTTTTGTTTTGTTTGATAGAAATTCTTCTGAAATTTTAATCTTGTGGTCAAGCAGTAGAAACCTAAAACGGAGAATAACAGTTTGATCACAGAAATACACTGACAATACCAGGTCCTGTTAGCCAACACTATCAAAACATCATTTCCTGTTTGCTATATTGTACTTTCAGATTCAATCTTATTGAGTAGGAATAATCAAATACATTTTGATTCAAATTTTATATTGGTCATTTGTAATAATTAACATGTAGAGGTCTATCTTGATTAATCTAAGATTATCAGAAAATGTGTTTTTCTGAATCAATATTATCAAATGATACAGTATATGCCAGACATTGATATTAAATTTTAATGAATTAAGGAGTCCATTAATGATGTAATTGGACTAGGACATCAGCAACCAGGTACATTATAGCTCAATTGATACAGCATCCAGCTATTCCTAGTATTTGGACCTCCCGGGCTTGAGCGCCAGTATTAATTGCCACAATATTTTCTCCTCTCCTGATACACATACATCTTTTAATTGTCTGGTTTTTGCTTTGGATGCTATGCAACACAGGTATTAAATTGATACTGTATTGTTTTGTATATAATGTACAGTACCGTGTATGAATATCCATTACATCTAATCACATGTAATATGAATTACAGCAAAGCTTATAAAGCACAGCCACAATCTTGTACATATACAAATCAAAACTCTAATATTATAGATTCAGGCCTGCGTAAAATGTTAATAACATGGATAGTGTTATATTTTTTAATGTCACATTAATATTATATTCGCTATTTACATGAATCATATTATTATACATTTCAATTATATAATGAAGGATCTAGATCTGCGCCCAACTATGTGTAGTAAGTGTGTACATTTGTGTACATACATGTACATGTACGTACATTGTATACTGTCTATATGAATTTTTTTAAATGATTCAGTATTTTATTTTGTTTTTGGACTGCAAAATAATTAAGTCAGGACTTTTCAAGTGTGTTAATTTTGCTAACTTAATTTGATCATTTTGGTTTCTTAATAAAAGTGTTTATCATTATTGTGAAAAGATTTTATTCCACATGCAATTCTTTTGAGAGTACATAATTATAATAGTAGCTCAGGTATCAAGAGTGCTACAGCTGAGAATTGCACAGGAATCATGATCAGTGGCAATTTAAACCTCTGGTTTCATGATATACGTCACTTTTCACAGAAAGTACCAATGATTACCAATCACTTTGACAACATGCAGACTACTGCTATCGCAGGAAAATAATGCGAGCTGCGCTCTTATTTATACATGTTTATAAAAATGTCTTACTCAGGTTTAATCTGTGCGATTCCTGGTCTATCTAAAATCTGTCTAGCTAAGACATCTTTTTCAGCTGATGTACGACTCATTTCCTGGGCAGCATCACCAGCATTAGTTCCGTCCTCAGCAGAGGCCATCATTAAGATGCTGAAATATACACTCAACAAATAAACGTACATTTTACTGTTTACATGTAGACTCACCTGACCAGTGCTCGAACAGGACACTGCTTGAACACCTATTTCATTTTTCACTTTTCATTTCTAAAATCAGTTGTTTCTTTTGTTCATGGTGCATAATAATTATGGTGTTGACAATTTTCTTCTGCCAATAAGAAAAGTTCGCTCAGCAGTTTTGTAATTTGAATATAGTTACTTCTGACGGCAAATCACAAAATTAACGATCGCCAAAATAAATCGCATGAACACTGAACAGTAAGAAATATTCTAAAAATATTCATTTATGTTAAAAGTGATAGCAAAGCCTCTCTTCTCACAAAAAAAACAAAACAACTTGCAACATGTTTTTGGCATGAATAACATAAAAATGTGACATAAGAAAGTGTGAATTTTGAGCAATACTGATGACATAAGTTAACAGATGGAATGGTGCCAGTGTTTTTCCTGCCTATATATTTGGGGCCGAAATTCGGCCCCATTCCCAATTGTATTTCTTGTTATTTTTTCCCAAATCTATGTCTAAATTTCCCAAAACAGTGAGTTGAAGCGTATTTTGTGTGACGAAACAAAAAAATCTGGAAATTCCAAGTTTGAACATCGTATTTTAGTATACATTCTATATGATTCTTAGAGAAGGATAATTGTTTATTTCTACCTTTTCCAAAATTTCCATAAACATCGTTAAATTTTTTCCCAATTTCCTACTTTTATCGCACAAAAATTCCCAATTTTCACTAGGTGGCAATTTCCCAAAATACCCAGGAAAAACGCTGGGTGCTATATCAGTATATTGTAACAGAAAACATGAAAACTGAGCAATGTTCCATCGGTAAATGATCGCATCACACTGCTGTGCTTCTTACAAGCTCTGCGGATCAGTGTAGTCATATTAGACCGAATGATTCTGTCTCTAAAATAATTTTTGTTTATTGATATGTTCAAATCAGAGATACAAAGTAATAAAAATGTTAAAAGGTTCATTTTAAGAGACAGAATCATTCGGTCTATAGTCATGTTACACAACCAAGATTCTTCACCTTTCTGAAGTTTGAAGATTATACACCTTATCAGATATACAGACCTAAACCTACGTTCGCAGCCTTCCTCTTTTCTAATGACACTGGTTTGGTCTCTAGAAAACTGCAGAAAACGTCAACAAGACAATCTGGTGTAACTCTTCCCAACGTGGTTGCAATATTCCATTGCCGTAAAGTGGTATGTTGTTGTTAGTTCCGGTTAAAATATTTTAAGTTTGCAGTTGATCATAAATAATATGGACATATTTTAAATTGTTTGCATAATGTTTTTATTATATAATAGTAGAAATATTTCGTATTTAGATAGCTAAATATATAGTACGGTTTTGCGACTTGCAAGGTCCATTCGCAGAAGGATAATTTCGGTGGAGGTGATTTCGTGTACGCCGTCCCCGATACCGTACCCGATCCCCGTACCAGGAATTATGTTTATTACAGATTACTTGACAATAAAACAAGCTACGATAATAATTGTGGTACGGTTAGATTTGGAATCCAATTTTACATCCCTGTGTCAAATATCAACGCACAATTTTCTTTATTTTTCTCATAATTGCAAATATTCGTTTTTCAAGAGGTGATTTCTTGTACGCCGTAATCAACCGTGAAATTTCATTAATTTTGATGCAAACTAGCTATTTAAATGCTTTTCATGATATTTATTGTATTCTCGTAATAAATTATACACATATGATTATAATTGCAAAGGAATTTAAAAGATTTAGTTGATGCATTTGCAAAATCTTGCCTTTATCATGTATCACGGCGATGGCGTTCAACCAGTCTCAAGCTCCCCGAATCCGTACCACGGGAGCTAACTCTAGTACACTTACAGCCGGTTTTTTGATGATCTCTTAGTTCAGTATGCCACAGAAGTAAATATGTTCACTGATTTTTTCAGAATTTCTGTTTCGAAAATATATGCAAAGGAAACGGTTTATCAATGTGGTCAGATTTTTTGTGTCTTCCGTTACATCTTTTGATAATCTGTATTTTCAGTCAAAAGAAAAAATGCTTTAGAGACAATAAATAGGGACAAAAGTAACACAAACACAAATACATCTTCAAAGGAACATCTGAACTTTTTATTTTGCACAATTTGGGATCAAAACAAACGATATGTTAAGCAAATATACACATTTCATATTGAATTATCACAAAAATGTTAATTCGGTGTACAAATTTCATTCCATGTTATTATTTATGTCGTCAGAAAAAGAAGAATGTAGAATCTAACAGTATCACTGTTATGAGTACTGAGAATTAAACATATATTGTAATTAATTATCAATTCTTCGTTAATATATACAATCAAATAGGAAAGAAAATATTTTCAATTAATTGCAGGGATCCTGGCTAAAGTACCTTACAAACTACTCTGTGCGATTGACATACAGTGTACACGGCAAAGTTCACATCCTTTTAAAAAAAAGTAAAAAGTTACAAAGACAAATTGTGAAACAAACATACATATTGAACATATAAATAGTAATGTAATAACTTCCAATAGCAAATATTAATTAATTGGACTTGATCTTGAAAAGACAAATAAATGATTATACAAATATAAGCCATATTGCGCTTGATTTATTGCACTCATTTGTGAGATAACGCAGTGGATATCTGGTAACATAAATTAATTATGCAATGACATTTGAAAAAAAAATATTTATACAATATACGTTTTAGTACAAAGGATTCCAAATCTAACCGTACCACAATCATTACTGCAGCTTATTTTATTGTCGAGAAATCTGTAATAAACATAATTTCTGGTACGGGGATCGGGTACGGTATCGGGGACGGCGTACACGAAATCACCTCCACCGATAATTTCCTCGCCGTTCGGTGACCCAGGGGCATCAAGTATGCGGCGTATGAATAGAGATGACAGCAATGTCTCCTCCTGGCAATAGGGAGGAAACAGACTAGGAGACAAGTTAACAATGAAATTACAGCCCCCTGAAACAATTCAAAACATCAAAATTTACTACTCCAATGTGGATACTCTAACCACTACCAAAATACTTGAATTGGAAAACCTCATTTCTAGAGAAAAACCTGGAATCATATGCCTGACTGAAATTGTCCCAAAGTTTACAACGTTACCTATCGACACAGCTTTGTACAACATTGACGGGTACACGTCATACCTCGAAAGTAGTGAATCGCGGGGAACCATTATTTATATTACCAATAATCTGAATGCAGAACAAATTAAGGAACACCATTGTCTAGATTATGTCAAATGCGAGATGAAGCTACAAAACAGAGACATCCTTCATATAATGTTGTATTTATAGGAGCCCAAACAGCACTGAAGAAAACAACATGCTTCTGAACAGAATTATTGATGGGATACACAACAACAAACCAACCCACATATTGCTGTTAAGAGATTTTAATTACAAGGAAATTAATTGGGAACTTCAAATATCAATGGCAGGTCTGAAAAAAACCCGCAAGTAAATTTCTTGAAAATATTAGGAACAAATTCCTGCATCAACATCTAAGACAACCAACAAGACTTCGGGAAAACCAAATCCCATCTCTACTAGACTTAATATTCACAAATGAGGAGGAAATGATAGAAGACATCGCGTACATGTACCTAGATAGTATTGGTAAAAGCGACCATGTGGGTATCATATATAAAATGATATGCTACACCAATCCGTTAAACAATAGCATCATTGTGAGGAAGCTAAATTTCCAGAGAGGAGACTACGAAGCTATCAAGGAAGATTTGTACACCATTGACTGTGACTTCCTAAACAATAATTGGTATTGAGAACGCCTGGACGTACTTTACTGAACATCTATAATCCATTGTAGAAAAACATATACCAGTGAGTAGGGTACAACACTCCAGTCGACCACGTCACACAGTCCAGAAATTGACAAGGAAGCTCGTGCAGTAATTGCATTGAAAAGACGAAAATGGTACAAATACCTTAATAGCAAGACTCCTGAGAACTTCCAAATCGCACGTGGTTCACACATAGTCGTCCCCGACCAGTTTATCCTCGTCGCCAATGTTGTGAAAACTGAATGTAACACAGTCCGCTGAATGACTGGCTCACCTACTCCGCGTCGCGGGCTCGACGGCAAGCGTAGACGCCATCGTTGGGCTGTGTATGGCTCCAAATAGCTCCAATACAGGGGTGGTCAACAACTCACACGTCCGTTTAGGTTGGGACTAGGTCTAGAACTGGGGCTCCAGCGGGAGCCCCGACGTCACTTCCGGTAGTGTCCGGTCAGGGGTCTTCGGGACGCTTGACATCCCTGGGCAATTTAACTACATTCCTCCCCACTTTATATTTGGGAATTGGTGGTAGGTCCAGGGATCAAAGGAGTCCTGGGGATATCTGTTCAGTGAAGCGGCACCGGTTCGGATGATACATCTGGCTGGACCGTTATCGGTCCAGAGATATCCAATTGATACCGTCTCCGGGCGTCAGGGAACCACCGTCTCCGGGGTTGTGCGCTAGTCATCCTAGTCAGACAGATGGGAAGGGTTCTCATCTGTCAGTCCTAGGACGACTTCCATGTCGAGGTCCCTGAGGATCTCTGCTATCCGCTGAGCGGCATAGCCCAACAGATATGGGTAACTGCATGGGTGCCCTCGAGTTACCCGGGAGTAAGTCAAGTCCATTTCCCGGACAAGCTGACCCCAGGCAATGACCCACAGGGTCCGACAATGAGTGCCATTGTGATGGTAAGGGTTGGTCCTTCCAGACATACTACAGTGGGTATTTATGAACCGTCTCTGCAATGAATGAACTGCCAAACCGGTTCCGCTGATGCAGTGCCATTGTATTTTTGGGCTTGGCAGTATAAGCTCAGTCCTGGACCGTAGGGTGTACAGGTATGCAAACTGCCCTGGGAGAACTGGGTCACACAATACCGGGAGGTGCAACCTCATAACCTGGTAGGGCTGGCTAACCTGTGGTTCACGTTCCCATTTATATTGGAGATCTGGGAAAGTCACGACTAGGTCGATACCGACTTCAATTGAGACTTTAACCCTGGCTGCTTTGTAAGCCTCGGGATAGATTGATTATCTTCAGATGACAACGGCCCATTCAGGAAGGCTCGAACGTCCCCGTGGAAACCCTCCCTGTTGGTCTGGGAGATCTCAACTTTGGTAGGGTAGTTGTTAAGGTTACAGAACACCGCTACTCTCCCGATACCCTCGGGCGGTACCAGCCTCAAGGGAATCCTTTACGTCCAGTACCAATGTGGTTTCTGATAACCAAAGTCTACCACAGGTCTTGTCTACAGGGAAGGGGCTGTCATAGGTTGATAGTCTTCCATTTCCTCTTCTAGTGATACCCCAACATATTTAGGGTGGAAACATATGTCATCGTGTACCGATGATAAAAGGGCTGGCTGAGAGATGGTTGGCCCATAAGTCTCCATGAGCTCTGGTACTGCAGTATTTGGCTCAGCTGTGGTGGTCACCGTCGGGTATTGCCGGTGCATTAGGGCCTTTGCACTGTTCAACAGGTCCGTAATGACCCAATCAGGTATTGGTTTGTCCAGGGTCCGACATACATTGATTATGGCTTTCCTTCGTACCTTTGTTGCCTGAGAAATCAGTCGGTATTGGTTGATGTGATTCAGGTAATCATGAATTGCCACTTGAGGCCTTAACGCTGCCGTCAAACCCAAGCAGTCCTTCTTGGATCCTTTCAAGGGGACACAGCAATTCCTATTACCTTGTTGCGTGGACAACGGTTCCAAACACTCCTTTGCTTTGTTCTGTTCAGGCCTTGATCCCAGATACTCAGGCGATCTCTTCTGATAGCAACTGATCAGTCTTCCCTCAGTCTGCTGAACCTAACCTTGTCTTAAGACCAAGGTCACTGCTACCGCAGGATCTGATCTGTGTTCCCGCCCTCGGGAATACGACACAGTTTCCTGGTGAGCCTTATTTAGGCTTCGTGGTTCTTTGGCCCCGGCAGGGCTTGGACATGAAGCCTTATCCATCGAGATGTCAGGGGAAGCTGGACACCCCCTAGCTAAACTAGCATAGAGAGTACGCCGAAATGACTGCAGCTCAACAACCCTTCTCGGTCCCGAGGCCTCCATAGTATAGGGCTCTGCCATTCCGACATCAACAATCTGGCGAGATATCTCTGGGGGTCCCTCTTGTATGTTGGAGCAATAGGCTCGATATCAAGGACATATGAGCCATCTAGGTCATGAAGAAGTGCAGCTGGACTCTTTTGTATGAGAATCATTGGATATCCTGACATAAGTGGGGGACCCTTCTGCAGGGATAAAACCGACACCGGCTCTGGGTTTGCACTTATGGTTTTCATATGAGAGGGTGCCACCAGAGCTAGCAGCCTCTGAATGACAGTTTCACGACCATGAACATATTCAGGCCTATTTACCTTAAGGCTGACTATTCCTTGAATGTCCACAGGAATAATGACCTCCTTTCCACGATCCTGTACCTCATCAGGTAGGCTGACCACCACACTGGCCTTCACTCGAGTGTCCTTATGAATAATGACATCCTTCACTTCCTCCCCTACCAATTTCATCAGAGTTGGTCTGGGACTATAACTATAAAACATAATCACCTCCTTATCTCCTCCCCCACCAATTTCTTCAGATGTGAGGGACTCCAAAATGTATGTAACTGTTTGGGCATAGACATGTCTGGCTGTGTACTTTAGCCTCCGAGTCCGGTGGAGCAACCTCCTCTGGAGTGACACTGATCCTGCACATATCACTGATACCAGCATATTCTGCAATTCTCTTAAACTGTTCTTTTAACCTCTGTTTTGAACTTAGTGAGAGTCTAGAGTCAATCTCTGAACCATTTCCTGTGGAATCTACCATGGAACCAGCCACAATAATATTTTCAACCTTTAGCTCGTCAACTGTTGATAACTTTAGTTTATGTCCCATCTTACTGGGACATTCTTTACTAGAATATCGGGGCTGGCCAGATCCATAACCCTGTCCTGCTGGTGCAGATGACCGACTCCGGTCATTCTTTGCATTGCGCTCTGACTTGTCGAGGATTGCAGGGATCTTGGTAATCATTGTATCCCTAGCTTTGGTTAATTTATCCTCTGGTGCAGCCAAGCATCTCTCATGACCCGTCATCGGTTTCATAGAGGACTGCAATTTAGTTTTTGTCACGTCACCGTGGCGTAGATCGCTGTGTCGTGATTTGACATCTTTTGCTGAAGGATATGGAGTATCTTCGTCCTCACTGGAAGACGATGTTGAAGATGACCAGCTGTCCTCAAGTTTAGTCTGTCTGCTGCATGGCTGGCGAGATGCTGTCTTGTACCTGTTTGAGATAGAGTCCCTCATCTGCCTCTCTTGCCTTCTATGTGTGCATTGGTACCGCTTCATCGCATCTATTGCCTTATCAATGGATTTATGTTTACCCATGCCTGCATACAATCCAGCCTCTTGATCTCTACATCCAAGGCAAAAATGGAATATTGCTTGGTTCTCAACACACACTTCAGGTCGATCACGAAATGCCTTTGATGCTAGTGACAGGATCCTATCCCCCAAATCATATAGGTCTTCGTCTTTGCGTTGCTCCGCAAGCTGAAACTTGGTCTGTGCGGTCTCTGGTGATTCATCCGATTTAAACCGGCAGTCAAATTGACGGAGGAGTCTTCTATAGGAAATCTCGTCATCCATTTTCATGACTGCACTGTAGAAATCCCTAGCTTTACCGGCCATGGCCCCACACAATGCATCTTTGCGTGCTTGGTTGCTCAATCCCGCATTATCCGCATATCTGGTAAACCTCTTTTTGAATAATAACCAATCAGAGGTCCCATTGAATTGCAATGCCTTAGGTAAAGTCGGGGGATGGAGACTTCGCTGAGATTTGGTCGATCTCCGACCACAATCAATATCACTATCGCTATCAGATGGCGTCGTATCCCAACGTGGCCTTCTGCACCTATAACGTTTATCCCCGTTGCGAGATTTGGTCGATCTCCGACCATAATCAACATCATCATCACTATCGCTATCAGATGGTGTCATATTCCGATATGGCCTTCTGCTCCTATAGCGTGTATCCCAGTCTCGAGATTTGGTTGATCTCCGACCATAATCAACATCATCATCATCACTATCGCTACCAGATGGTGTCGTATCCCGACGTGGCCTTCTGTGCGAATAGCGATAGCATCTGTCCCAGTCCGAGTCCGAATCTGAGTGAGATGAATCCACTCGACGAGACCGTCTAGTGGAGACTAGAGGTGACTGGAATCGTCTGGATGTATGTCGACGTAAGTGTGACATACGTGATGATGAATTATCCTCGCTGTCGAGATTGTACTTGCTGGATGGCTTGGTGGATTTTCTGAATGAAAGGTTGTCACTGTGTGTACACTCATCTGTCACATCCAACACTTTTCGACTTTTGCTCTGTGCATTGTTTTCCCAGCTATCTAATACAGCATTTACCCTCTCCGCAAAAGTCTTGGATGTTGTTCTAATACCTGGTTCGACATCGAGACCAGATAGTTTAGGGTTTGGTGTAAAGTCAATCAGGTCAAACAATGACCTTGTGATCTTCATATTGGGTATCTGTGACAGGGACTTCGGTGTAATGTTGCCGTAGAGGTCCTTAAACCTACTGATCTCCTTTGCCATATTTTTACCAACACGGGGAAGTATATGGAAATCCTCCTCCTGACAGAAATTGATTCGTAATGGATAGACTGGGGTCGGTCTTCTAGCCATGCTGACTAATATGTATATTTAAGGTTAACCCAAAAATGAAGACAATATCCCAGGAGTTCTGTGTAAGGTACAGAGTAGAGTGCTGAAATGATATCACCACACTCCTCCCCTCCTTATATTGACAAAATGTGGGGAAAATAACTGTAATCGTCTTTAATGGAAACCGATCACAGATAATGTAAGGAAATTTTGATGTCGACACCGACAAACAAATTATCCAATTCTTATAATCGTAACCCGATTATAAATACAATTGTAATAGAAATAAAGATAACACTTTATAGAAGTATAACTGCTATCGGTACCGACAGATTATACAAGTGTATACTGTTTTATTTCATACAAAAAAAATATAAACACAGTGTCAAGTATAAATAATGAAAAATTACCCCTAGTGAGTGGTGCGTGTTACTGGATGGTTTGATAAAAAAAATAAAAAATAAAATAACGTCAAAATCCTATCGACATCGACAGAAATTCTAAGAAGAAATATGTGAATATCACACCTCTCTTATTATTTGTTTGTTTGTTTGTTTGATTAATTAACGTCCTATTAACAGCTATGGTCATGTAAGGACGGCCTCCCATGTATGCGCTGTGTTGCGTGTATGTTGTGCGAGGTGCGTGTTTCGGGAGACTGCGGTATATTCATAAACAGTTAGTTCAATTTAGAAAACCAACCAGTAAAATATGAGCACAAAAGTTAATAAATACTACAATATCATAGTATCACAGCAATCACACTCAGATATGTCAAAATGTAAACAATATCAGCTGAATATAGCAACCGGAAACAGGAAGTTTATTAGCGGAAGTACCCAGTGCGAGTCTCGCTCTGAGATGCCACTAAATATTCACCTTCCAAAATTAATTTAACACACAAAAAAAAAACCCGTAATACAAAATACAGGGCCGAAAAATGGTTGCTTTGTAAATATTAATGAAAAAATAAACCTATACAAATAACAACAGTACCAACTCGCAATATACTAGTCCTTGGGGTACACGTGTGTGCTACTACGACGTGCTACCGCGCACCTGGTTCACACATAGTCGTCCCCGACCAGTTTATCCTCGTCGCCAATGTTGTGAAAACTGAATGTAACACAGTCCGCTGAATGACTGGCTCACCTACTCCGCGTCGCGGGCTCGACGGCAAGCGTAGACGCCATCGTTGGGCTGTGTATGGCTCCAAATAGCTCCAATACAGAGGTGGTCGTTCGTTTAGGTTGGGGCTAGGTCTGGAACTGGGGCTCAAGCGGGAGCCCCGACGTCACTTACGGTAGTGTCCGGTCAGGGGTCTTTGGGACGCTTGACATCCCTGGGCAATTTCACTACATTACATTGCCGTAAAGTGGTATGTTGTTGTTAGTTCCGGTTAAAATATTTTAAGTTTGCAGTTGATCATAAATAATATGGACATATGTTAAATTGTTTTCATAATGTTTTTATTATATAATAGTGGAAATATTTCGTATTTAGATATATAGTACGGCGTTGCGACTTGCAAGGTCCATTCGCAGAAGGATAATTTCGGTGGAGGTGATTTCGTGTACGCCGTCACCGATACCGTACCCGATCCCCGTACCAGTAAAAATAAAACACGCTACGATAATGATTTTGGTACAGTTAGATTTGGAATCCAATTTTACATCACTGTGTCAAATATCAACGCACAATTTTCTTTATTTTTCTAATAATTGCGAATATTCGTTTTTCGAGAGGTGATTTCTTGTACGCCGTAATCAACCGTGAAATTTCATTAATTTTGATGCATACTAGCTATTTAAAGACTTTTCATGATATTTATTGTTTTCTCGTAATAAATTATACACATATGATTGAAATTGCAAAGGAATTTTAAAGATTTAGTTGATGCATATGCAAAATCTTGCCTTTATCATGTATCATGGCGATGGCGTTCAACCAGTCTCAAGATCCCCGAATCCGTACCACGGGAGCTAACTCTAGTACACTTACAGCCGGTTTTTTGATGATCTCTTAGTTCAGTATGCCACAGAAGTAAATATATATTTTTTTACAGATTTTTCAGAATTTCTATTTCGAAAATATATGCATAGAAAACGGTTTATCAATGTTTTCAGATTTTTTGTGTCTTCCGTTACATCTTTTGATAATCTGTATTTTCAGTCAAAAGAAAAAATGCTTTAGAGACAATAAATAGGGACAAAAGTAACACAAACACAAATACATCTTCAAAGGAACATCTGAACTTTTTATTTTGCACAATTTGGGATCAAAACAAACGATATGTTAAGCAAATATACACATTTCATATTGAATTATCACAAAAATGTTAATTCGGTGTACAAATTTCATTCCATGTTATTATTTATGTCGTCAGAAAAAGAAGAATGCAGAATCTAACAGTATCACTGTTATGAGTACTGAGAATTAAACATATATTGTAATTAATTATCAATTCTTCGTTAATATATACAGTCAAATAGGAGAGAAAATATTTTCAATTAATTGCAGGGATCCTGGCTAAAGTACCTTACAAACTACTCTGTGAGATTGACATACAGTGTACACGGCAAAGTTCACATCCTTTTAAAAAAAAGTAAAAAGTTACAAAGACAAATTGTGAAACAAACATACATATTGAACATATAAATAGTAATGTAATAACTTCCAATAGCAAATATTAATTAATTGGACTTGATCTTGAAAAGACAAATAAATGATTATACAGATATAAGCCGTATTGCGCTTAATTTATTGCACTCGTTTGTGAGATAACGCAGTGGATATCTGGTAACATAGTGCTTCGTTTTCTCAAATTAATTATGCAATGACATTTGAAAAAAAAATGTTTATACAATATACGTTTTAGTACAAAGGATTCCAAATCTAACCGTACCACAATCATTACTGCAGCTTGTTTTATTGTCGAGAAATCTGTAATAAACATAATTTCTGGTACGGGGATCGGGTACGGTATCGGGGACGGCGTACACGAAATCACCTCCACCGATAATTTCCTCGCCGTTCGGTGACCCAGGGGCATCAAGTATGCGGCGTATGAATAGAGATGACAGCAATGTCTCCTCCTGGCAATAGGGAGGAAACAGACTAGGAGACAAGTTAACAATGAAATTACAGCCCCCTGAAACAATTCAAAACATCAAAATTTACTACTCCAATGTGGATACTCTAACCACTACCAAAATACTTGAATTGGAAAACCTCATTTCTAGAGAAAAACCTGGAATCATATGCCTGACTGAAATCTTCCCAAAGTTTACAACGTTACCTATCGACACAGCTTTGTACAACATTGACGGGTACACGTCATACCTCGGAAGTAGTGAATCGCGGGGAACCATTATTTATATTACCAATAATCTGAATGCAGAACAAATTAAGGAACACCATTGTCTAGATTATGTCAAATGCTAGATGAAGCTACAAAACAGAGACATCCTTCATATAATGTTGTATTTATAAGAGCCCGAATAGCACTGAAGAAGAGATTAAGAGATTTTCATTACAAGGAAATTAATTGGGAACTTCAAATATCAATGGCAGGTCCGAACAACCCCGCAAGTAAATTTCTTGAAAATATTAGGAACAAATTCCTGCATCAACATCTAAGACAACCAACAAGACTTCGGGAAAACCAAATCCCATCTCTACTAGACTTAATATTCACAAATGAAGAGGAAATGATAGAAGACATCGCGTACCTAGATAGTATTGGCAAACATCATATTTAAAATGATATGCTACACCAATCCGGTAAACAATAGCATCATTGTGAGGAAGCTAAATTTCCAGAGAGGAGACTACGAAGCTATCAATGAAGATTTGTACACCATTGACTGTGACTTCCTAAACAATATAATTGGTATTGAGAACGCCTGGACGTACTGAACATCTATAAACCATTATAGAAAAACATATACCAGTGAGTAGGGTACAACACTCCAGTCGACCACGTCACACAATCCAGAAATTGACAAGGAAGCTCGTTCAGTAATAGCATTGAAAAGACAAAATTGGTACAAATACCTTAATATCAAGACTCCTGAGAACTTCCAAATCGTACGTGGTTTACACATAGTCGTCCCCGACCAGTTTATCCTCGTCGCCAATGTTGTGAAAACTGAATGTAACACAGTCCGCTGAATGACTGGCTCACCTACTCCGCGTCGCGGGCTCGACGGCAAGCGTAGAGGCCATCGTTGGGCTGTGTCTGGCTCCAAATAGCTCCAATACAGGGGTGGTCAACAACTCACACGTCCGTTTAGGTTGGGGCTAGGTCTGGAACTGGGGCTCAAGCGGGAGCCCCAACGTCACTTCCGGTAGTGTCCGGTCAGGGGTCTTCGGGACGCTTGACATCCCTGGGCAATTTTACTACATTCCTCCCCACTTTATATTTGGAAATTGGTGGTAGGTCCAGGGATCAAAGGAGTCCTGGGGATATCTGTTTCAGTGAACCGGCACCAACTATCAGCAAAAATCACATCAGATGATATCAACAAAATGTGTGACTGGACGTCGACATGGTTAATGTGCTTAAACACAGACAAATGTAAATTCTTGGAAATTGGAAACAATCTGGGAAACCACAATTATACCCCTACAACACAAGGCAACACTACTGCCATCTCTCGAGTAACCATGGATAAGGATCTTGGAGTCACTATTGACAACCAACTCAAATTCACAGCACAATGTAATGCAGCAGCCTTAAAAGCGAATAGGATGTTGGGAATAGTGTTCCGCACCTTCACCTATATGAGTCCGACCATGTTTATTACTCTATACAAAACTTTAATTCGTCCCCATTTGGAGTACGCAACCACAATCTGGTCACCAATGTTGACTCGTGATAAAATTACACTGGAAAACGTACAACGAAGAGCAACTAAAAGGATACCATCAATTCAAAACTTATCGTATTCAGAGCGTATCAAGAAACTTGGGCTACCAAGTTTAGAATCAAGAAGTCTACAAGATTTGAAACAAAATAGACATTCTGGATCAAACAACTATGTTCAAAGAACTAACGGGTATAGCAACTAGAGGACACTCGAAAAAACACTTCAAAAACGATTTAGGCTAAACTCAACCGGAAATTTCTTCAGTAATCGAGTAATTAAGACATGGAACTCGCTTTCAGAGGAAGTGGTTACATCACCAACGCTTAATTGCTTCAAATCCAGACTGAACAAATTGTGTGTCAACCACCCAACCAAATTTCGACCATCGTTCTACTAGTGAGTTAGTCAACTGAACTATATAGTGGTGTATGAACTGTGAAACAACCACTAACATTTTAAATGGAGAGGTTATTTTTAACACCCAATAGGGTCACCATGATGTACCGTATATGTACTAAATCAACGTTACAGGAATTACCGAATGATTACCAAGTGTCAAATATAGACATCTTTTAACGCAACATGTAGTACAATAGTACGCGCATGTATAGTACTATACCAGTTGAAGAAGGTATCAACGTACATCAAACAAGCCCAGAAGCTTACCAAAGATGTCATTTCAGCGATTCAGCGATCATTTCCCTGTCATAACACTAAACTCACTCTTTGCTTTTTTTATTCATCAATACCCAGATTCCCCATATTCATCGAATTGATACATAATGTACATACTCTATCAATACTATGATTCCCTCGGGTCATCGTTCTTATTCAGATTCTAATAATACCATGATTCCCCCGGGTTATCGTTCTTATTCAGATTCTAATAATACCATGATTCCCAAGAGTCATCGTGGTTATATGTACTAAGTGTATAATAACCATGATTCCCCCGAGTCATCGTGGTTATACAGACTCTATCAATAAAACGATTCCCCGGGGTCATCATAGTTATACAGACTCTATCAATAAAACGATTCCCCGGGGTCATTAAAGTTATACAGACTGTATCAATAAAACGATTCCACCGGGTCATCATAGTTATACAGCCTCTTTCAATAAAATGATTCCCCAGGGTCATCATAGTTATACAGACTCTATCAATAAAACGATTCCCCGGGGTCATTATAGTTATACAGACTCTATCAATAAAACGATTCCCCAGGGTCATCAAAGTTATACAGACTCTATCAATAAAATGATTCCCCAGGGTCATCATAGTTATACAGACTCTATCAATAAAACGATTCCCCGGGGTCATCATAGTTATACAGTCTCTTTCAATAATACGATTCCCAAGGGTCATTAAACTCTTTCTTTAATACGATTCCCCCAGGTCGTCATAGTTATTCAGACTCTATCAATATCACAATTCCCTCGGGTCATCATAGCTATTCAGACTCTATCAATATCACAATTCCCTCGGGTCATCATAGCTATTCAGACTCTATCAATATCACAATTCCCTCGGTGCATCATAGTTATTCAGACTCTATCAATATCACAATTCCCTCGGTGCATCATAGTCACACCATCATGCCCCCGGGTCATCGTAGCTATATACTTACTTATATAATTTATCTATTATTATCATATTTTAAAATATATACTAGTATGGAGATACTGACACACATTTTGATTATCTATATAAATAACCTTTTTCAGAATGTTACCATTGCACCACATCAAGCGATATCTGTATCTTTACTGCCACTACAGACATTACTCACAAACTTTTCAAATCTTTTAGAAAAAAAATCAATACTGAACTACAAAAACAATTGATCTGATATATATATATATGAAATTAATTGTTTGCTTTTACAGACACCAAACAGACCCAGGGCAGTCTTTCAGACAGATGTACATGTACTTCCGCCAACTCACACTGATTTTCTCCACCCAGTACATGCCATGGTATGTTGATTGAATTAAATTATATCTAATACCTTATATGTTGTATGGGAAGGAGAGAGGGCAGTGAACTGACGTAAAGTTGGGAAAGGTCGTATATATTATAATCACCATGTTGGATTCTTGTCTATTCTTTGAAGTGACATGCCAAGTGTCTTTATAGGAATATGATACATTATCTGTATACCCGTGTATATATATATCTGTATAGATTATGGGTAATAATATATAGCTGTGAAGCAATATAAGTTCTTTGATATTTACTCCCCGCATTCTTCGCTATAGTTTTAACAAAACATTGTTACATATAAGTCCCTTTATTATGTAAAAAAACACAGGTACTCTGAGTTTGACTTTGAGTATGGTCTTACTCAACACTGAATCTTGTTTTGACTCCGGTTTTCTGTTATTGAAAAAGTTTTCCAACTCTACATACATGTATATGGATACATATATATGTACATAGAGTCTTAAATGTAAGTCATTTATGTGAACATTCTCCCAGGATAAAAACCATTGTACATCCATATAATACTTGAGAATGTAAAAACGACATACGCGGGTACCAAAAGACCCATGTCTTCGGAAATGCCATGATTCACTAAGAAAACTATTATAATCCACAGTAGACGGGACATGGCTTTACCGAGACTGAAGTACCAAGCCATACAGTGTGATATACACACGTCCATCAGCACATGTGGGAAATAACCAACACACGTACTAATATAAAAACTGTATCTACGATAAACGTCCGGCCATCGCCTTGTCCAAATTGAGAGGGCAATTCCTCAAGTACAAAAAATCCTATTACAAACACGAAGACAAGACGGTAAATCCACACGCCGGTCAAGTATAACCATGGTACCACGCAACCAACCATATCCACGTACGTAACCTCTCGATCAGAATCTGAAATCAACAAAAGCAAGTTAGTTTGGAATTTTATTTTGGTTGATACTCATGATAAACTATCAATATTGAATACAAACTTGCAATTTTGGTCAAGCAAATGTAATTTTGAACATTTCATTCTGATCTTTGGCAATCCTGTTATTAATTAATTCATTTATTTATTCATCATTTCGGGAAATGTTGTACAAACACTCTATGATCGTGTGATACGGATCCAATCGCGTATCGTAAATAAATATATACGCGACAAGTACATGTAGGTTATGGTATTATTTGTCTTTATTTGTTATATAGAAGTAAATAAAGTAGTTTATTTCTTTAATATACTTTTAATAGCTCATGGTTTGATATGTTGACAAAAGTAGCATCTATATCTATGGATATGTCAAAATGGACAAAAAAATCTTAATCGAATTATTTATTTATTAGTAACGATAGGGATAATGTTTTATTGGGATGATAAGACTTTGTTATTGGAGTTAAATGCAAAATTAAATATCTTCAATTTAGCTCATAAAAACGGAGACACCGTAAGCAACATCGACCTCACCTCCTTCGTCTGACTCAGCAAATTCCTCATTCGTTTGTGTAATAGTAAAAGTTGGTACGTTACATATTTTTCTGGCTGATAGACGACTTTGATCTTCAAACAATTCTGATAATTTTACAGCTATTTCGCTGGTAATATCTGTGTAATCAGTAGAAAGTGAGCAGTTCTTTTGGGCCGCGATACTGCCGACCACCTGCTGTATCCTTCGTAAACTCACCAACATGCATCTGCATTAACTGGTTTCGCAGGATAACTCCAGCACTAATGACACTCACAGTTAGTATGACCAATAATAGGTGGCCAACAGTATTCATCCTCTCTGCCTTATTATGGTGTCCAGTGTAACTGTGGTAATCAGGGTATCCTGAAGCAATAGATGTAAGTCAAGAAATGGCTATTGACTCCTGTATATGACTAAACTGAATAGGTTTTAATTTATGTACTACTACTATATATAACACAAAAAGTAAATGTGCTCTCTACACGCATATCGAAGCGGTTTGTGATGAGTGTCCATTTGAGTTTTGTGTAATATCTCCATAAATACTAACGATTATTCAATTCAATTTAAGCTGAAGTAGTTCTCAATTGTTTAAATATGTGTTACATTTACAAAATTGGGATTTAAAATTCGATTGCGAAATGATTGTAATAACGTCCCCTACCTTGTGAACTCGCACGATTGATTAATTTCATAGTTATGTACTGAAACCGAGTCGATGGTGATGTTTCTATTTTGTAAAAGTCTTATGTCTCTTGTGACTAAATAATACCGCCTCCATTGGATACTTCACTGTTTAAATAACCATACCAAATTGTATTGCTGGAACTTAAAATAGCGGGCAGCGGTAATTTTGTTAGAAATGCATGTTAGATGGTTATATCTAAATATCAAGCAAAGCTGTTGAATTAGATTTGGTGTATGTTTGCTACACAGGACTGGCAGATAGCTGAAGTTTTCTTGCAATCTTTGTTTATTGTGAAATGTACAGAAGGATTTAATAATAATACAGATTCGTATAACTCGAATTGAACATAATCCCATCAGAGTAAGTTTTGACTATATTGATTTCGCTGTTTCTGACCAAATGATTAATACAAAGCTACCACAATTGCATTTTATGATAATCATATTGCTGCTGGAAATGCCATGGTATCATAGTGATTTTCAACAACTTTTCATGAATATGAATATAAGTTACATACCTCTTACTGGTGTTTTCTTCATTATACCTGATGATGTACACGACATGTTTGTTTACCTGTAAACATGTTTAGTATACCTGTCCCTATGATAATACAAAATCGCTGTATCGCTTCAATCAATAGTTAACATTACGTAATATATTCATTGAATGCCGTATGATAGAAGATATGTATTCAATGATCTGGTCCTTAGTTCGTTTTAACATTAGGCTGCCTCGGTTCATAATTAAACACACTTTTGTTGGTTTATATAGTTTTTTTTTATTCAAATATGTTTTGCAAGTATTGCATATTGAATATGTGTGGAGTTGATCAATACATTTCATTCAAGCAGTTTGTTCTAGTCTTCGTTAATAACACATTTAAAGCTGCCTATTCTGTCTTTGAATATTACAGAGTTAGCTCCCTTGTGGGTAGGTATCAATTGTGACGTCATTATTTTGTGGGCGCAATTCCCGTCGTTTTCTGCGATAAATATGACGTGACGCTCGCAAACACATGACACCACAATCAATACCTACCCGCAAGGGCAGATAACTCTGTAATATGCAAATACGGAATAAATGTGTATAGTCAACAATCAATATAGATTTACCTCACTTCATTAACCTTAGATACCGTGACCGAGCCTGAACATTAAAGGCAAATAGTTAACAAATCAACATAACTAGAATTTCTGTAAATTATATATCTATGGTTTATGAAATGCAAATAATTTAGTTTTATTATTTTGTATCTTTCTGGTGTATTAAGTTAATAATCCTCTTTATCGGGATACTTGAAATAAGCGGTATACGCATAGTACTGGAAGGGGAGCGAACATAATTAATATACAAAAATTCCACATTTTTTATTCTGCGTCTACAAAAATCAGCTAAGAAAGCGCATGTATGTTCATTTAAACGTGAAAAATGCATGTTTTGTCCTTCTTTGTGTAAAATGAGCACACATTGAATAATCAGACTTGTATACTCTAGCTGCTATGTCCGAACAAAAATATGACACATATTCATTGACACGCGAAAACGTATTCTAGTTTAAATTCAATACTTAGTATATTTTAAGAATAATGATCGTCGTCTTCCAATACATATACGTATGAGTATACCTATACCGCTTATTGTAAGTATCCCTTTACTAATTACTCAATGTTAGTAAGACTGTTTGTGTTTATTCCAACATAATATTCTTAAATGGCACAACCGCGTGAACTTATAGCAAGAAAATTTGAAGCAAAGATATTCATATTTTATATGATGAATACTCTCATTGTCAGCCAAGGAATTTTAATCCCTTATGAAATAAAAACTACTCTTTCATGAATGAATCTTAAGAAAAAGATCTTATACGCTGGGTGTCACAAAATTAACAATAATTTATTTTGATACTGAAACATTTCTACACATCAAGAGCGAAATATGTCATTTACATCAAATCATGTTTTATTAAACTTTCTTGTTAAAAGCTATGACATATCGGAATTCGATTTTCGTTAACACTTACAAATATATATACTACGTCGCCAAAACGACAAAGTACAATATATGGAGTGGGCCTTTTTGACCTACTAAATCCAAAATTTTTACTTGGTGTCAAGAGTTATTGTATTTGAAATATAAAGTACATTATAATTAATATCTAACACCTTATTTCGTTTGTCGTGTTACACTTTCAGTGCATTACAGAATAGCTAAAACATAATTGCTGCATAAGTCATAATAGAAATTAGAGCTAAACGGGTCATAGACTTGAAATTACGATTTAAATGATTGGTCGGGTTTTAGACTTAACGTCTTATTAAAGATGCTCCACCGCCGACAAATGGTATTTTTTTCACTATCAAAATCAGAAGCAGACGATTAAGTATTTTTCTTCAGTTACAAAAGTTACTTACTTTACACAATTACCACCACTGAAAAGTTGGAGCATCTAATTTTACTTCAAGTTAAAAATATCAAAAATAATTATTTGCATCCCGAAAAAATTCCGTGACACTATATCCTATATGGAATGAAGTACTGATTGCGCATGCACCAAAGGCGAAATAAATTATTTTATATATTTTTTTGTGTTAATTAGGCATATATATACACGATTAGACACCAATTAATATTCAAATGACGAATATGATTTTTGCTCTGTCAGCGGTGGAGCATCTTTAAGTTTTAAACAGCTAATGTAATTTAATGAAGATTTTTCCTGCATGCAGTTTGTTGTGTGTGTTACGTCTAAATGTTTTAGGAGGCTGTGTTATATCCATGTTGTCTCCCTGAAAAATTGGAAACCATTGCCCACTTCATGCTGCTATCGAGCTGAAGCGTGCCGTCAGGGACACCGAATAATATCCCCATTCATTTTTATTATACTTTTTTATAACCAGCAGCGTTAAGTTTGTTCAAGGATGCGCTCTTTGGATTCTTGATGAAAAACAAAAAATAGCCAATACTGTCACATTTGCATAATTTATGCCTGATAGAGATTTCCTTGTGAGTTTTCACCACAGTGATTCTCGGTATTTCATATGATTATATTCGCCCTTTAAGATGTTTGGGCTTATTGGTTATTGGGCTAATAACAGTTTAAGGACAATTTTTATTAAGATAAAACTATATCTTGTAAAAAAATTGACAAAATTGTATAAAATTGTGTGTATCACATTTTTTACCTAATGATTTGTTTGAAAAAAAAGATATACAGTGTAATCACAGATATTGCAGAAAATAAAACATTTGAAAAGTTCACTAAATATGTGATCACGCTTTTCATCTTTTGAACAACCGAGTCCTGATGGCTAATAGTTTACTATTTCTAGTGAATCTCTGACGATAAGATATATACTAAACAAGCAACATTTATGTCATTCAAGAGACATTTTACTCTAATTGTATGAAGAGTTTAGGGGGTAGTGTGTGAGTAAAAGCCATTGGATAACTTTTAACCAAGGCGAAATTCAAACTGATTTTTATGCAAAGAAAGAATACTTCTCATGCTTCATTGCTACTTTCAAAAGGGGAGTAACTGTGTATATTTTTCTTTCTTGAAAATCAGTTGTGAAAGGGAGATAACCCTTGTAAACTTATCAACATAACAAGAGATCCCAGAGGTATATTGGCGCCCACCAAAGATTGATCTATGTCTGACAAATGAAAGATGGATCTTTTCTCTGCTTTTCAAACTGAAACTTCATTTTTTCTGCTTTTCAAACTCAAACTTCTTTTTTCTGTTTTTCAAGCTTAAAACTTCTTTCTTTTGCTTTTAAAACTTTAAACTATCGAAATCCAAGATGGTGATCGGCCATCTTGTTGACCGATCGGTCTCAAAATGCAACATGCAGAACTAGGGCCCTAGAAGAACCAACATGTACTTTTGAGAATTATCCCTTCAGTACTTTCTGCGGAATAGTGGTAACAAACTTCAACTATCTTGTTAACTGATCAGTCCTTAAATACAATATGCACAAATATGGCTCTAGGAGAACTTACATATGAAATTTAAGAATGATCTCTTCAGTACTTTCTGAGTATTAGCGGTAACAAACTTCAACTATCAAAATCCAAGATGGCTGCCTTGCGGCCATATTTTTTCCGATCAGTCTCAAAATAAGCATGACACTCTGAGTGCCCTTGGGGAACCTACATATGAAATTTGAGATAGCTCCCTTTGGTACTTTCTGAGAATTAGCGGTAACAAACATCAACTGCCAAAATCCAAGATGGCTGCCTGGTAGCCATATTGGTTTTTTTCGATCAGTCTCAAAACAGCATGACACTACGAGTGCCTTAGGGGAACCTACCTATAAAATTTGAGATAAACCCTTTGAGTACTTTATGAGAAATAGCGGTAACAAACATTAATCAGTTAAATGAAGAGGTCCCAGTGGCCTGTACTTAGATGTAGATCACAGTCATTTTCGAGGGTCTCAATCAATCGGCCTTGCTGTCTCAGTACCATACCTCTCAAATCATTCTCAGGTATGTTCCATTTAGCAGATACCTTGATACAAGAAGTTAAAATACATTTAAAAGACGAAACGCAATCTAATTTCTCATTAAATAGTTTTCAAATTTTCAAAGAATAAAGATTGTATTTATTTAGTCACATATCAGTTTTGTTTTTAAATGTTGAATAATTGAAATAATGTTTGAAATAAAGCATTGTAAACGTGATTATTCTGGTGCTGTAAAATTATAATGCGATTATCATGAACAAGTAAGATCCAGAACAAGGAAGTTGTATTGGCTACACTAAGAACATACATAATATTGAATTAATTCAATCATATTATCCCGCAAAATGTCGTATGGATACTGACATCTGATTCCTGCTAAAATATGAATGTTTACAATAATGTATATATACTATATAGATAACAATATCTATTATATATATAGATGAAATAAAGACTTTAACATTTTCGCCGTGCCTAGACGACTAGACAGGGAGAAAACGTTAAAGAATGTGTTGAGTTTTCTTTATTTCATATATTTGTCCATCTGTAAGCAGCATTTTAAATCTATTATCATTATAGATACAGATTAGGGTCATACCTTTCTCACAAATTCTCTGGAGCCTATCAACCCAGAGACAGACGTGCCCATTAATACTTTGAGCTGAATATGCGATCCACCACAGTGAACTCTGACGGTTATTCTACCTATATGTCTTCCTTCCCGGCTAATACCATTTCTTTGATTTGCTGCAATATCCCCGTACCGCATTATTAATGCATTATCTTACATGATATTCAGTTCAAATACACCGTTTGATTTACAAACTCAGTAATAGACACTTCTTATCACTGGATCAAGTGTTTATTTTAATTGAATGTCATTGGATTGGATCATCTTAAACTACATTTATGGTTTTGCATTCAGTAAATATCTAAATTTATTTTGATAAGTATTTGCCAATGATGCATGGATACAATCATACACATAACCATACGTATTACCTGGCTTGCTAGTTCGCTTTTGTAACTTCAGTATGATTGTCAAGTGCTACTATAACTTTCTTTTCATTATGACACTGAAATTATTCTGGCTTGTCATAGGACTTTGAAAAAATGGGCATTAGCATGACTGTATGTTATCATTTAATTTTGATTTTCAAAATTTATATTATAAGCAAATACTAGTATAGATACACTGGATACGAACCGGATTTACCCTACAATTCGTTGTACATTATGTTCTTGTGTATTTGACTTTTAATTCAAATACATATGCGTACATTTTTTATTTGCAGCAGGGTTGTTTTTATATTTAAGTGGATATGTTTACCATCCGAAAGATAAGTATTTCTCCTTTAACCCATTTGTGCCTAATAACAAAAATAACTCAACAAAACATGTAAATTGCAAAAAGCGGGACCACGCCGCGGACTGAGTTTATTAACTACATATACATGTATTCCGTCTTTGCATATTACAGAGTTAGCTCCCTTGCGGGTAGGTATCGATTGTTACGTCATTATTTTGTGAGCGCAATTCACGTCGTTTTCTCCGAAACGTATGACGTTACGCTCGCAAACACATGACGTCACAATCAATACCTACCCGCAAGTGCAGATAACTCTGTAATATGCAAATTCGGAATAATACCACAATACGTATATATTAAACAACTTCACACCTCACTACCGCATTACACAGATAATGTACAATGAAATTCACTACAGCGTACGTCTTTCTCATTTACCACATTAATATCCTAACCTATTATACCTCAAAACTACCTTTAAAATTAACGTGTTGACTATGCATTGTGGTCGCCCTGATCAACACGGATAACATACGCGCCCTCTAGCGGCACACATTCAGTAAAGGAGAAAATAATTCCATTCTAATTCGTATCCTCAAACGACTTAAATAATATTTTATGTTACCTGTATATCCCATGCCGCCATGGTCGCTATGGGCCAAATTGACGTTGTTTTCATCACTCCTATAGTGTACATTCTACAAGAATGAAAGTAGAAAGGACATCAATTAATATTAACTTTGATTTTCTTGGGGGTAGATAAACAATAATATTTATCATCATGATGCAGTCATATTATCCTTGATACCCCAGGAGTTACTTTCATTATTGTAAAATCCACCCCTGGACTACCAATAGTAAAATAGAAGGCAAATTTCCTTTGAAGATCACAGGGAAAGTAATGTCTAACTACTTCAAAGCCACACAGTCCACCACAGTGTACCGTTATTAAATTCTAACTTTTTCTACTGGTTTGCCGTCAAACACAGAACCTTCAGTTTGTTATGACATAGGCCAGGGGTTAATATCACGACAGTTGTATAAACCCATGGAAAATAAACCCTGGAATTTCGAGGATGCAGTTTCATAAGACAAAGCCATTCAGCGATGTGAGGGGCAAAATGGTGTCCAAATGAGGCTGACGTCTGTATCCTAGCACTGCCACCATGGAAACCATGTTTTAACGCGATGACATGCGTGCAGAACGGAGAAGGGGAAATAAAACGATACGTAGCGGTCATGCTTATATCCTTTCAGCGTGACTCACTGTCATTATTCGCCTGGATAATGTCTTAATTAAAGCAACAAGGCTATGATGCAGCTACTGGTCAAATATATCAGAATATGTTTAACCAAAATCAGTAATATAACAAATATCTGACTACGATAATGTAATGCTGTATTATCTTAACAATGTCATGTGATTTTATAGATAAACTATAGATTAAACTTGTGTATTAAACAGCTTGATTAGGTCGTTTTTCTCACCGATATCATTGGTCCAGTACCTCCGTCGATGGTTTGAATCCGAACACGTACAGTTGTATAAGGGTTGTCAGGATTCTGGAAATGGACAGGAAAGACGACCCTCAGTACCCCTTCTGTCTGATAGGCTGGTAGGATGCGAGGAAACACTCCATCATGACGCTGGCCTCCATTGTTAACGTGCAGTCTTGGAGGAAGACGCGCAGGGTAAACAATTATGACATTTTGTACATGTCGTCTATCCAAAAATTGTATAATTCTTTTGTTCTGTGACATGTTAGTATATTCCATGTATGGATGCATACAATTGACAATGGAAGGTTTTGGTTTGATCACAGTCATACTGTTGACCGTCTCTTTGTAGGTTGACATACATAAGTAAAACATCCATATTGCAAAAACAATAGTTATCATTTGGTTTACTTTGTCATGTTTCATCTTGTTGTTTTAATCCTTAAATTGGGCTTTCAGGGGGTACACATTAGTGAAATAATTAATTTACACAATTTTACTAGGTTTTCCTTGTTTATCCAACTGATTAATATTCCAAATGTAAATATATATCATCTGATTTTGTCCACTGAAGTGAAATCGGAGACTTGCCTTCACATACTAAATTCTGAAATACAGAGAAAAATGAATCACATAAATTCTTCACAATTCCAGTTATATATCCACATACAGCTTCATAAATGGTTTCACAAATCCTTAAAGTTTAGAAAGCAATGAACAATAAAATGATAACTCACTAATTCCCAGCACAACTACATATATATATGCGATCATATAGATATTTCATTTTCCATTGTAAATAACTATTCATGGTCCCGTAACGTATCTCATCGATTTACGATTTTCGTATATTTAGTAATAGAGAATTACTTTTATTATCGAAAGCTAAGATTTTAGTTGCGTGCATAAGTACCTTCTTCCACAGAGGTATGCTATCATAGTTTAAAAATGACGCCTTCATTTAAAATGAATCACAACTAGGCAACAACAAATTTGATGAAGCGCGCTAGTTTTTCATGTTGAATATGCCGCTATCCAGTCCAATGATTGCAAACTTAATGCAGTTCAGTGCTTTTGTTTACATTTGTCATGGTAACGATGATTAGATAATGGATAGATATTTTGCATCTATAGTGAATAACCAATTCACTATCGTCAAGAACGGAGCCATTTGAACAGTCATCTTCTGTGCATGTGATCGTTGGCACGACAATTGTGACGGCACTGACTGGTATTTCTGCTTTTTTACAGGTCTCTTCAATACATCGTAAACAGTTTTGAACTGGAGTTTAGAATTAGATACATGTGATGGTAGTGCAATTTCAAAATATTTCAAATTATGTACAAAAATCGATACGGTTATACCTATTGGATATTGGAGAGGTTTCTATGTGAACTTTAAAGAAGTAATTACATGTGTATAAGAATATGTGTACACTGTTATTTAATTCCGTCCATTGGCAGCTTGATAACATATATTTCCAGCTGCAATTCAATGTCAACTTCACTGTCTTTATATGGCAGCAGGTACTTGTCATCACATAGCGTGACATGCAATGAAGTCGACTTGTATAATTAGTTACGTCCACTTGACGAGATAATAATTCGACTTGGCGAGATATTTATGTATGCGTTCATACTGCCGTATACGTCCACCGCTTGAAATGGCCTTTCCAAATTTCAAAATGGGACAAGTCACTTGATGAGTTATCATTTTTCTATAAGATAATTTAATGAAAACGAAAAACATATAATGTTGAGTCGACATAATTTTCTCGCCAAGTCGACTTACTATTTACTTCAGTTGACTATATCTCGCTAGGTGATGGCAGATGCATGCATGCATGCATGCATGCATGCATGCATGCATGCATGCATACATACATACATACATACATACATACATACATACATACATACATACATACATACATACATACATACATACATACATACATACATACATACATACATACATACATACATACATACATACATACATACATACATACATACATACATACATACATACATACATACATACATACATACATACATACATACATACATACATACATACATACATACATACATACATACATACATACATACATACATAAATACATACATACATACATACATACATACATACATACATACATACATACATACATACATACATACATACATACATACATACATACATACATACATACATACATAATTTGTCATTTTATTAAGATCCCACGAACAAGCAGTTTACGGTGATTTAACATAAATACAATTATGTCATTCCGTGTACTGTCAATAGGTAATGTAATACACCCTATCTGACAAAGGCTTTAAATACAGATAAAGGACATATAGAATCAATAGCTAAGATTATATACACAATGCGCCTTGCGTATGTCACACGATTGTCCTATATTTAAACCACCGAACGTACATGTATATGCGTATTATATATAACGACTGTAATCGTGTATAGACAGCAGATTTATTCTTCTTAAAATCTGGAAGTATATGAACGTTTGGGACTTGGAAATTTGACACATCTGCTACTATCGTTTCTAATAAGGTATTGTATTCCAAATCATCTTATATCGGGTCTGAATAACTATTCATACACAATCATTAACAATCTTGTTAATAACAAGATGTTTTTATTATTATTACTATTTTGACTTTGTATGACACTTTATACAAGTGATAGCATGTTCCATTATACTTCAATTTCGTTTATTATCAAAAAGTGAATAATTACAATTTGAAAAATAACTTCAGTTTATTATACCATAGTGTTCTGTGTATAGCTTACATATCAGATCAGCTTAATTGTTTAGAGCTATATGATCAGGAATTTCAACGGTGCGAAATAAGAGTTTTACATTTTATAACACATTAATGTTGAATTCGTCAATATCTATTTGTTTTAAAATTTTGATACGAAATGTAGAACAATGATTTTATATGATAATTTGTATCTTGGTTGAATATGTTTAATATAACTATATATGTGAATATTCGCTTCTCTAAAATTTCTCTTTAAGGCTGTACCTAGCTGAGAAGTAAAAATCTTTCTTGTATTAAACCTTTTTTTTCTAATATAGATTTTTGGAAAATGTAGTCTTCTTTAGAAATTAGCAGTCATGATTAATGAGGATTTTTTCTCTCAAAATAATAGCATAAGAAGAGGTTCAGATATTAAACTTTTGTAAATATTTTGCATACTAGGGAAAAGGTTGCTCTTTCTAAATCTGGCAGAAAAATAGGGGTCGATATGCTTACTTTTTTGCCCCATTGAAATATTTCAGGTTTTTTTTCTAACATTTCAGAGTAAAACAGAAACGTGCGCTATTTACCATTCAATGTAAAAATAAAGTGATAAAAGGGTATCATTTCACACATATATGTTAAATATTTTAATTACCACGAATCTAGTATTTACAGCCAAAATTAGCTCGACACAGCAAACAGTGCTGGCACAGTGATGATAAGTAAAAACAATTAAAGCAAAAAATGGTACAACTTAGGCTATACTCAAAGCGAAAAAAGAAAGATTTTCATTTGTTAAAATCCCCATATTGTTTACAATCAAAATGCTATTGATGACATAGATGATTCAATTTTACAGTTTAATATAGATGAACAATTATTCTTGGAAACTCTGTTAATGAACATTAGAGGTAAAACTATCTCCTTCTCTTCCCATAAAAAAACCCAAAGAAATTTAAAAGAAAATAAACTGATACAGACCATACAAGATTTAGAAAACAGTGAAGATACTGATATTTTAGAAATAGAAGACAAAAAGAAAGAATTAGAAGCTATTCGGTCATATAAATTAAAAGGTAGTGTGATAAGATCTAAAGTTAAGTGGGAGGAAGAGGGAGAAAAACCTACCAGATACTTTTTAAACTTAGAAAATAGAAACTTTGTTTCTAAAATAATTCCCAAAATACAAAAAGAAGATGGAACAGTAATAGATAAACAAGTAGACATCTTGGAAAATACCAAACAGTTTTATGAAAATCTCTATAAAGAGAACAAACATATAAATAATGTTGATCTGGATAATTACCTAAATTTCCCTGATCTACCAAAACTTACAGAGTCAGAGTCACAGTCTCTAGAAGGGGAGATCACTCTCACAGAAGCAAGCTATTTTTTAAAAAACATGAAGAATAACAAAAGTCCAGGATCAGATGGTTTCACAGTAGAGTTTTTTAAATTTTTTTGGAACAAAATTGGTAAATTTGTAGTTCGATCTTTAAATTTTGGTTTTTCAAAGGAAGAATTATCAGTAACCCAGCGGCAAGGAATTATTACATGCATACCAAAAGGTGATAAACCAAGACATTTTTTGAAAAATTGGCGTCCAATCTCTTTGCTGAATATCACATATAAAATTGCCTCTGGGGTGATCTCTTACAGAATGAGAAGTGTTTTAGATAAACTTATAAGTCACGATCAAACTGGGTTTTTATCAGGGAGATATATTGGTGAAAATACACGTCTACTGTATGATATTATGAAATTCACTGAAGATAATGATATTCCTGGTATGATTCTAATGATCGATTTTGAAAAAGCATTCGACTCCGTGTCTTGGAATTACATTCGGAAAGTTCTAAGTTTTTTTGGCTTTGGTAGTGATATTTTAAGATGGTTTAATACTCTACATAACAATGTTACATCTGCAATTAATCAAGGTGGAAATCTTTCTCAATTTTTCGATATAAAACGATCTTGTCGTCAAGGTGACCCAATAGCTCCCTATATTTTTATTCTTTGCGCAGAAGTATTAGCAATTCGACTAAGAAAAAATTTGAATATAAATGGAATCATAACAGAGAACTTTGATATTCTCACATCACAATATGCTGATGATACCTTTCTCACATTAGATGGGTCTGAGAAATCACTTCGTGAGACTCTAACAGAACTAACTTCTTTCCAAAAAATATCTGGTCTAAAAATGAATGTAGACAAAACTGAAATAATTTGGATTGGTAGTATGAAATACAGTAACGAAAGGATGCTTCCGGAATTCAACTTTAATTGGGGAAAAACTAAATTTACGCTACTTGG
This sequence comes from Argopecten irradians, assembly GCF_041381155.1. Taxonomy (NCBI): domain Eukaryota; kingdom Metazoa; phylum Mollusca; class Bivalvia; order Pectinida; family Pectinidae; genus Argopecten; species Argopecten irradians. The sequence continues at coordinate 3,047,787 of NC_091135.1, forward strand.
GATTGACTTTGATATAAATCTGGATAATATACCAAAACTAAATTTTGACAAAAAAATTGTTAAACTAAAAAGTCTGATCAGCTCCTGGAAAAAAAGGAAACTGACTCCTATTGGTAAAATTCATATCATAAAATCACTAATGATTTCTCAATTTAACCACTTATTCATATCTCTTCCCAACCCAAGTGAAAAGGTTATAAAAGAAATAAATACAATTTTATTTGAATTTTTATGGGATGGTAAAACAGACAAAGTTAAAAGAGCCAATATCGTTCAAGAATATTTTAATGGTGGCTTGAAAATGGTAAATTTAAATGCTTTTATTAATTCCCTTAAATTAGGTTGGATCAGGAGATTATACACCTGCGAAGGGAAATGGAAATCTATTTTAAAGGAACACATTGATTTTGATTTACTATTAAATGTTGGTGGTGAATATATTTTAAGATGTATTAACCTTTGTACAAATGATTTTTGGAAAGATACTTTTAAAGCCTGGTATAAAGTGAACAGTTCCAAAGAAGTTAAAGATTTACAAAATAAATCCTTTTTAACAGAAAGTATCTGGCATAACAAAAACATAACTGTTGGTGGTAAACCCGTTTTCTACAGGGCTTGGTATAGATTAGGAGTTCACACAATTGCTGATCTTCTGAAAGATCAAATAAACATAAATTTTTACTCTTTTGAAGAATTTTTACAAAAATATGATAATTTACACACCAACTTCCTTCAATTTCAAGGACTAATATCTGCTGTTCGTAAACGTCTGCCTAACCCTCAGCCACAAAATCTATTACCACTTATACGTCCATATGTTCCCCTAAATATACAGATTTTCTTTTCAAATATAAAAAATTCAAAATTTCTATATGCTATTCTTAATAAGTCAGAAACTGAACCTACAGGTAAGCAGAAATGGCAAGAAGAATTTTTATTAGATGAAGAAGAGTGGAGGCATATTTATAACATTCCTTTTAAAGTAACAAAAAACACTAAACTTCAATGGCTTCAGTTTCGTATTTCTCATTATATTCTGACCACCAATTCAAAATTGTTTAAGTATAGTATAGTAGCTAGCCCTATGTGTACTTTCTGTAATTCAGAGAGAGAAACAATAATTCATTTAATGTGGGAATGTCGAGAAGTACAAAATCTATTGCAAAACTTTGAAACTATTTTAGATGCTCTTTATATTCCTTTTTCAATTAACAAACAATCCTTTCTTCTTGGTCTTACAACTAACAACCTTAATGCACCAGTTGATAATGTTATACTTTTAATCATTAAACAATACATTTACAGAACAAGATGTTTTCATAAAACCTTAAATATAAACACATTGGCAAAAAATATAAAAGAATATTATAATATTCACAGACACATATCAAATGGTCAAAATGATTTTTTGAAAGCAAAATTTATAAAAAGTTGGAGTAAGTGGACACCGTTTATACAATTTGATATATGAACTCTTTTTACGAAAATAAATTAAGAACCAAGGATAATTAATTTTAAATCCTGACAACTTACCGGTATTACTTTCAACAAATTCTCTACCATTAAATAAAAAATACATATTTCCACATCTCGACTCTATCCTCCTATACAACTTTTTCCTCTCTAACCTATCTTTCTTAACCTCTTATAAATGTCATGTATGTCTGAACGAATGTGGGTGTATGGAAACCTTTGAATGTATATAATAATTTAAGTAAACTCTTTGGTATATGTGTGAGGGTGTGTGTTTGTATGTGTAAAAGTATAAATGTGAATGTCATGTAAAATTGATACAAATGAAATACTTTTGTTTTTGTGTTTATGATGTTAAATTAATTGTCTTTGTCTGTATTGTCTGTAAAAATGAAAATGATTTCAAAAATAAAAAAATTATAAAAAAAAAAAAAAAAAAAAAAAAAAAAAAAAAAAATATCAAAAAATATACTAGGAATAGAAATGTAATATTTTGACAAAATTTGCAACTGAAAACTTGCTACATATATTGATGAATTTTATTTGAAATCTCATAACTTCTTTGATCTATGTCGAAACGAGACTTCAACGGGACTGACACATCAGAGGTGTACTATACAAACCATGACATATATAAATGACTTTATTTGTTTGTGGTTACTTATTTATTAAAACAGCCTTTGTTGAAATCAATAACATTACACATTAAATAACTTACCGTAACAAAGACACACTCTTCCAATATTCAATAAAATACTTGAGTGAAAGTCAATAAAAAATGTGACATTTGTGACATGGGCTACTAAACTACCACAAATGTCGGTCACTACGTCGTTAGCCGTCGGACATGTGAATGTATCCAAGTGATGAATTATACAGCAAACACTGATAAAGAAAGCAGTTAAGTATTCGTTAAAGATATTAAAGTTCCTGATAAAGAAAACAATGAAATTTTTTCGTAAAGATCTTGAAGTTAGTTATACCTCGGGTTCTAAGGATTTGGTTCGATTGTCTTTCCAGGAAAACCGGAAGTGACTAAATACATGTAGCTATTTAAATAGCTATGTTTATTACATGACTATCAGGTGTATATAATGATAACAAGAACTTGTACCGTTAGAATTTCTCTTTTTTTTTATAAAACAATTAGAAATGAAACATGTTAAAGTAGTGAGTACCGTTTTTATGAAACAATGAAATAACAAAATCATTTTCATCTAAATGACGGTTTAATCGTAGAATTATCTTTACTTTTACTGGGATAACATTTGATCTGTTTTGCCTTTTAGACCTAGCCGCTTTTCAAAATCATCTAAAATAAGTTATGGAAGGTCGATTATACTTTTAATTTAGATAACTTAAGGTCATGTCATAAAAACATACTAATATTAGGCCTTTTATTGACAGATTATGGCTTATGGCAGATTTACGGCATAAAGTATTTTGATGTTGATGGCATTTAGACTCATTTTAGTTTTTTTATTCCTTATACCGGGTATCATCAAGAAATAAGAGGCTATGCTTTGTAATTTACACTGTTTATCTACACTGTTTTGCGAGTATGTTGAAATTACAAATATGACAGAATCAACTTAATATGATTTAAGTATTCAGCTGTTCTGCGTGTAAACTGAAAACCTATCTTTTGTTTTTTTATAATTGCCAAAGGTACTAAAATAATGTTTTAAGTTAGGTCACATACATATGATTCAATCTTGATACAGACACATGAGTGACCATGTACATGTTCCATCACGTATTTGAATGTCAGGTTTAGATACTGTTAATTGAATGGTGTGCATAAAGACTTGCGTTAAAACCATTTCATACGATTGCGTTAGATGACTGTCTTCTTATTTTATAACACTAAAATGCTGTACAGAAATTTTGTTGTTTTCCTACTTGTAAACGAACCATGTTATTGAATATAAAAATAATGAATCATGTTTTATGAATCACTATTATCTTTGTTCAACTGACTAACCACGAATATTTCTATCTAAACTACGGAGGAAAGTACGAATTAGATGCATGTCATAAAGTATATAAAAACATTCAAAATTGATACTGCAGTATATATGGAGTGCATTTTCACTAAAAAATAACTATTTAGTGATATAATCCATTTGCATATGTGATATCTCTAATGGGAATTATAATTATAGTGATAACACCTATTTAAATCTTGGAGATTTTGTTATTAACTTATACAGCTGTTTTCTTTTAAATTTGGTCCTCTTGGTGAGCAAATGGTATTTAAAAACTTGTTTCATATATTTGACTTGATATACATAAATTCAAATATTATTTGAAGTGTAATTTGCTTCATGATAATCTCCTGTAACTCAGTTATTGCTGATTATCATCTGATAATGGCTATGTCGTCCTTTGTCTATATTTCATTCTTAGGTGTACTTGAGCGTAATTAAGACGATAAAACATGCGCATGGCCCGAGTCTATCATTTGGTATTGCATTTGACTCGTTGTCAAATTGTTGTAAAGCTTGTACACTTCAAGAAAACAAGTCCTCAGATATTTCTGTCACCAAATAACCTTGCCATTCTGTTTACCAGTGTTTACAGCACACTTTTATCAACTTAGTTGTGTTCAAGTACACCGAAGGCGTGCTTTATAGGCATTCAAAACGTTACTAGCTATAGTTATACACACAATACAATGAGGCAAGATTATAGTTTAATTGTTTATCACAGCTAATACTTCGTCCTTCTCCAAAGCAATTAGGGATACAGACCTCTGAGGTTTCAGTCCCGTTGAAGTCTCGTTTTGACATAGATCAAAGAAGTTAGGAGATGTTAAAATATATTTCATCAATATCTGAAGCAAGTTGTCAGTCGCAAATTTTGTCAAAAAAACATTTCTATTCTTAGTAGATTTTTTATAAGGTGATTTTAAGAATTGACCCATTTTTACGGCCATTTTGAAAATGTGCATTTTTTTCGCTTTGCAGCTGAGTGGAACCAAAGTTTCATTAAATTCATTTGTTTTTACTAAAATCATCACTGCGCCAGTATTTTTTAGCTACAAAGAGCTATTTTTGCTGCATTTTACAAGGTTCGTGGCAATTACAATATTAAGCTTTACGTGTGAAATGATACACTTTTGTCCCTTTGTTTTCACATTCAATTGTAAATTGAGCACTTTCATTTTTTACTCTAAAATATTGAAAAATAACAAATATTTAATTAGGTCGAAAAGTAAGCACACAGACCTCCAATTTCTCTGCCTTATATAGAAAGAACAACCTTTTCTCTATTGATATACAAAATACTGCAGTTTAATGCCAGAACTTTTTTTATTTTGGCATAAATGGCTGAAAATGGTATTTTTTTGCTCAAAATTAAGGGTAGGGGTAGCATATGTTGTTATTCTGAGAAAATATATAAGTCAATATTATTAATCATAACTGCTATATTTTCAGAGACGACTACTCCATCCATACACCCATACATATTAAACACCTCACTTACAAAATGTAAGTATCTTTGAGTGATAATAGCTGAAAAACGAGCACACAGACATATGTTGTTTTTTTCCTCCATTTTGCTATGGTAGGATCTCTTATTTCCAAAAAACCTATGTGAGAAAAAAAAATATAGCAAAACTTGATCATACCAAGAGATACAATGTATACAAATAAAAACACTACAACCTGAACTATGACTAAATACATTAGCGTGTAGTTTCTTGGGAGTTACTCGCACTACTACAAACATACGTATTATATAGGTAGGTGTTTACCCTTGAATGTATCAGTTATTTAGCCTTATTTACAAGGGATGACTTACTGGTATCAGGTTATACTTTCAAAGTACTGCAGGTAAACTCTACTATGCATTTTGCTGTGACCTTATTTACCGGAGGTGAACGTATTGGCTAACATTGATGGTGCGGCTAACATGAATGTTGCAGCTAACATGTATGGTGCGGCTAACAGAGTGGTGCGTCTAACAGGAATGGTGCGGCTAACATGTATGGTGCGACTAACATGTAAGGTGCGACTAACATGTATGGTGCGACTAACATGAATGGTGCGGAGCACATGAATATTGCGGCTAATAGGAATGGTGCAGCTAACAGGAATGGTGCTGCTAACATGTATGGTGCGACTAACATGTATGGTGCGACTAACATGAATGGTGCGGATAACATGTATGGTGCGGCTAACATGAATGGTGCGGCTAACAGGAGTGGTGCGGCTAACATGAATGGTGCGGCTAACAGGAGTGGTGCGGCTAACATGTATGGTGTGGCTAACATGTATGGTGCGGATAACATGTATGGTGCGACTAACATGTATGATGCGACTAACATGAATGGTGCGGCTAACAGGAGTGGTGCGGCTAACATGAATGGTGCGGCTAACAGGAGTGGTGCGGCTAACAGGAATGGTATGGTTATCAACAATGAGGGTTATAACTCCGATTCCATGACAGGAATGGTATCCATAACGGTCAATACGTACATAACATCAGTAGTATGGATACAGAACGTTTAGAAGGTAATAATTCGTTTTAGACTTATTATGCATTGCACATATGAGTAAATATATTTGATATTATCCATTATGAAGTACAAAATGATGAAATTTATTAACATGAGATGTAATATACAACTCTAAGTATATGTTTCACCCTTAAATATCCTGATGGTAATACTTTATTTAAATCAAGATAATTTAACATTTAAACAAAATCAATATTAAAACACTGTCTTCAAAGATCTTTACATGTACATTTTAATTATGTTAAAACAATATTCAAGGTAAATATTAAAACATTGAATTAAGATTATGTATAGCCATCATTACATCAGCAACTATTGACCACATTGAATTTCTTTGCATGCTAAAGTCAGTGCATCAACAGATGCAATTGTATTTTTGAATGCTCTTTATTTTCAGCGGGTTTATTAGATGGCAGACATTGTCAAGAAAGACGGAGAGAGTGGATATTTGTTAGGGTTCATTTTCGCAGATCACAGGTTTCATTCCAAGTGAAGAAAAGCACATCAGTGGCCGAGTTTATCCGGTCTGACGAATTTGTGAGGAAGGTAAGGCAATAGTTAATGATCATATAATAAACAAGATACTTCAGTAACTTCAAGATAAAAATTATCAATTCATGTAATAATATAAAATAAAAGATAGAAACATAAACGAATAGCATATCGCCTTTTATATAGTAATGGATGGTATTAGTATTTTGAATTAAAAAAAAATATCACCATGTAATTTATATAAATAATGAAAGCAGATTTAAATGATTTCTTATATGATAATCGTGTTAGTTTCAAAAGTAGCGAATAAAATAATAAATCTAGAAAAACTGCCTTTACTTCGTCTTCAATACAAATGTATATATTTCATTTTGAAGGCAACTGCTACATGAGACATTGCGGAGGATGAACTGGTCGGCATGGTACTGAAACAGTACGACCGTGTGATTGAAACACTGGATACCGACTGCAATCTAAGTTTAGAAACAGGCCATTGGGACCTCTTCATTTAGTAATATCCATGTACATGGTTCACAGATAACTGTTGAAACCCACACCATAGTAATCGGACTAATCGTAATCAGATGGAACTTTGCAGGAACTATCATGTTTCAAGACGAAGAATGGTGAAAGAACAGACACTTTCGCTTTCGGTACAACTTTTGAATAAAATATTTAAGGATTAACTTGAATAGATTTTTTATGTTATGGAGATATAACACAAAAATCTGAGTGTACTCTAAATGGACCGCGAAGCTGTTTATGATGAGAGTACACTCAGATTTTTGTGTTATATCTCCATAACATAAAAAATCTATTCAAATTAATCCTTATAATTCAATTTACTAAAGATAATCTCTTCAATACTCAAAATTCATTTTGGGACTCTTTTGTATATGAAATCATTATGCTGTTATCTCAGCCAATCAGAAGCAACGTCACAGATGGCGACGCCATTTTTTCTTTTATGGGCTGATTAAGTAAATTTTAAAGCCAATGAAAATAATCGTAACAAGCAAAATTGAATTATAATTAAATATTTTACAAATTCATCGATTTGAACCTTTACCTTTATCTAGTTATAACATATTTCAAAACATTTTGCGTTAAAACATACTCTTCCAAATCCATATGGGGAATTGTTCTTCCCCTGTCCTTAAGTACAATTGTAAACCACTTCAAAAGAGGATGCCATCGCTGAACTAAAACATATAATGATTATGAACCAACAGATTCCAATCATTGTAAACTATGTTTCCTATAAATGCTAGCTAATTAATATGACGTATCATAACAAATTGATCTCAATCTTTGTAAGCTTGCTATAAATGCAAGCTAATTAATATGACGTATCATAACAAATTGATCTCAATCTTTGTAAGCTTGCTATAAATGCTAGCTAATTAATATGACGTATCATAACAAATTGATCTTAATCTTTGTAAGCTTGCTATAAATGCTAGCTAATTAATATGGCGTATCATAACAAATTGATCTCAATCTTTGTAAGCTTGCTATAAATGCTAGCTAATTAATATGACGTATCATAACAAATTGATCTCAATCTTTGTAAGCTTGCTATAAATGCTAGCTAATTAATATGACGTATCATAACAAATTGATCTCAATCTTTGTAAGCTTGCTATAAATGCTAGCTAATTAATATGACGTATCATAACAAATTGATCTCAATCTTTGTAAGCTTGCTATAAATGCTAGCTAATTAATATGACGTATCATAACAAATTGATCTCAATCTTTGTAAGCTTGCTATAAATGCTAGCTAATTAATAAGACGTATCATAACAAATTGATCTCAATCTTTGTAAGCTTGCTATAAATGCTAGCTAATTAATATGACGTATCATAACAAATTGATCTCAATCTTTGTAAGCTTGCTATAAATGCTAGCTAATTAATATGACGTATCATAACAAATTGATCTCAATCTTTGTAAGCTTGCTATAAATGCTAGCTAATTAATATGACGTATCATAACAAATTGATCTCAATCTTTGTAAGCTTGCTATAAATGCTAGCTAATTAATATGACGTATCATAACAAATTGATCTCAATCTTTGTAAGCTTGCTATAAATGCTAGCTAATTAATATGACGTATCATAACAAATTGATCTCAATCTTTGTAAGCTTGCTATAAATGCTAGCTAATTAATATGACGTATCATAACAAATTGATCTCAATCTTTGTAAGCTTGCTATAAATGCTAGCTAATTAATATGACGTATCATAACAAATTGATCTCAATTCTTGTAAGCTTGCTATAAATGCTAGCTAATTAATATGACGTATCATAACAAATTGATCTCAATCTTTGTAAGCTTGCTATAAATGCTAGCTAATTAATATGACGTATCATAACAAATTGATCTCAATCTTTGTAAGCTTGCTATAAATGCAAGCTAATTAATATGACGTATCATAACAAATTGATCTCAATCTTTGTAAGCTTGCTATAAATGCTAGCTAATTAATATGACGTATCATAACAAATTGATCTCAATCTTTGTAAGCTTGCTATAAATGCTAGCTAATTAATATGGCGTATCATAACAAATTGATCTCAATCTTTATAAGCTTGCTATAAGTGCTAGCTAATTAATATGACGTATCATAACAAATTGATCTCTATCTTTGTAAGCTTGCTATAAATGCTAGCTAATTAATATGACGTATCATAACAAATTGATCTCAATCTTTGTAAGCTTGCTATAAATGCTAGCTAATTAATATGACGTATCATAACAAATTGATCTCAATCTTTGTAAGCTTGCTATAAATGCTAGCTAATTAATATGACGTATCATAACAAATTCATCTCAATCTTTGTTTGATCTCAATCTTTGTAAGCTTGCTATAAATGCTAGCTAATTAATATGACGTATCATAACAAATTGATCTCAATCTTTGTAAGCTTGCTATAAATGCTAGCTAATTAATATGACGTATCATAACAAATTGATCTCAATCTTTGTAAGCTTGGTATAAATGCTAGCTAATTAATATGACGTATCATAACAAATTGATCTCAATCTTTGTAAGCTTGCTATAAATGCTAGCTAATTAATATGACGTATCATAACAAATTCATCTCAATCTTTGTAAGCTTGCTATAAATGCTAGCTAATTAATATGACGTATCATAACAAATTGATCTCAATCTTTGTAAGCTTGCTATAAATGCTAGCTAATTAATATGACGTATCATAACAAATTCATCTCAATCTTTGTAAGCTTGGTATAAATGCTAGCTAATTAATATGGCGTATCATAACAAATTGATCTCAATCTTTGTAAGCTTGCTATAAATGCTAGCTAATTAATATGACGTATCATAACAAATTGATCTCAATCTTTGTAAGCTTGCTATAAATGCTAGCTAATTAATATGACGTATCATAACAAATTGATCTCAATCTTTGTAAGCTTTCTATAAATGCTAGCTAATTAATATGACGTATCATAACAAATTAATCTTAATCTTTGTAAGCTTGCTATAAATGCTAGCTAATTAATATGACGTATCATAACAAATTGATCTCAATCTTTGTAAGCTTGCTATAAATGCTAGCTAATTAATATGACGTATCATAACAAATTGATCTCAATCTTTGTTTGATCTCAATCTTTGTAAGCTTGCTATAAATGCTAGCTAATTAATATGACGTATCATAACAAATTGATCTCAATCTTTGTAAGCTTGCTATAAATGCTAGCTAATTAATATGACGTATCATAACAAATTGATCTCAATCTTTGTAAGCTTGCTATAAATGCTAGCTAATTAATATGACGTATCATAACAAATTCATCTCAATCTTTGTAAGCTTGGTATAAATGCTAGCTAATTAATATGGCGTATCATAACAAATTGATCTCAATCTTTGTAAGCTTGCTATAAATGCTAGCTAATTAATATGACGTATCATAACAAATTGATCTCAATCTTTGTAAGCTTGCTATAAATGCTAGCTAATTAATATGACGTATCATAACAAATTGATCTCAATCTTTGTAAGCTTTCTATAAATGCTAGCTAATTAATATGACGTATCATAACAAATTAATCTTAATCTTTGTAAGCTTGCTATAAATGCTAGCTAATTAATATGACGTATCATAACAAATTGATCTCAATCTTTGTAAGCTTGCTATAAATGCTAGCTAATTAATATGACGTATCATAACAAATTGATCTCAATCTTTGTTTGATCTCAATCTTTGTAAGCTTGCTATAAATGCTAGCTAATTAATATGACGTATCATAACAAATTGATCTCAATCTTTGTAAGCTTGCTATAAATGCTAGCTAATTAATATGACGTATCATAACAAATTCATCTCAATCTTTGTAAGCTTGGTATAAATGCTAGCTAATTAATATGACGTATCATAACAAATTGATCTCAATCTTTGTAAGCTTGCTATAAATGCTAGCTAATTAATATGACGTATCATAACAAATTCATCTCAATCTTTGTAAGCTTGCTATAAATGCTAGCTAATTAATATGACGTATCATAACAAATTGATCTCAATCTTTGTAAGCTTGCTATAAATGCTAGCTAATTAATATGACGTATCATAACAAATTCATCTCAATCTTTGTAAGCTTGGTATAAATGCTAGCTAATTAATATGGCGTATCATAACATATTGATCTCAATCTTTGTAAGCTTGCTATAAATGCTAGCTAATTAATATGACGTATCATAACAAATTTATCTCAATCTTTGTAAGCTTGCTATAAATGCTAGCTAATGATATAATGGATCATTTGTTCATCTTCATCAATTTTCACTGTTATCTGTTCAGTAAGAACCATATCTACTTTTTTTTAATTGAATAACATATTTTATCTTAGCCCTCGTTAGTTAATTTTCAAATTTTCAAAAGACACTCGCTAAATCTCATGTCTTTTTGAAATTAAAAAAATTACTAACTCGAGTTTGATAAACATGATAAACAACAGCCACTTGTTGGGGAATCTTTATTTACAGCTCAGAATATTTTAAATTAAACAGCAGCCATTGGAGACCATATATGGTTTACTTTTTTACTGAATATTTATTTCATTACCTTACCTTATTTTTCCTGCATTAGTTTTGCCCTAATACCTTTAGTTGTACCATTGATAACTAACAAACTAAACAAACTAATCAAATCACTTTAGTATGTTCTAGTATAAGCATTCAAATGTTCCTTTTCATTGCTTTATAGATGAAGTTATGAATGTTTACTCATCTTCAGTTTACATTAATGTTTTATACCTAGCCACCACAAGTGTAAAGTTGTACATAAATTAGATTTTGTAAACATTTCACAATGTCTTATTGCCGTGTTTTATATTGAGTATTATCTCTGCATTTAGTTCCAAACTAAGTACTTGAAGTAGAATGTACTGTGTACTTTGTAATAATACGGATTTAAGTCTTACCAACCTCATATCAACAAATCTGCACCTCCCGTGTGTATTGCATATACCCTGAAAACATACTTTATGTCATATAATAGACCACAGGTATTTGCAATTCCTGATAAATGTAGGTCAGTCGTATAAGTACCACTACATGTTATCATTATATCACGTTGTCTTTTTAAAGTACAAAAAGCATGTATATGCATGTTACTATGTGCAAGGTTACACTGAACAAACATATACTGGGGGTATATCCAAAACGGTTCCTAGTAAGCATTTAGTGTTATTGGATCGGTTCAATTACTGTATATGGATTTAGGCTAGAAATAATCAACCAAAATGTGTATTGATCATTATCAAGACAGATGCAAATGTAACAGTTGTTCGAACATCCTTAGTATTATACGAGATAGGTTTAATGTAATGCGGTTACCTATATGTATGCAACGCCTTAAGTAAATTAAAATAGATTTTATAGGCTATAAGTTTCTATTGGAGTCTCTGTAGTGTTCTTCCATAATCGTTAATTTATGTTGTTGGTCAATGGAAATATATCAATGTTAATTACATTATGAATGTATAGGATTCGGACAAGAATGTATACATTTTGTCATTAATTTAAGATTGACACATATTTTACAGCAGAACAACATCATATAGTATACAGTTGTTGACTGGGGGTGAGGGCAACAGACGATTTGTTGGACCCGAAGACAAACTGTTAACAGTTTGTTTGAGGGTCCAACAAATCATCTGTTGCCCGAAAACCCAGTCGATAACTGTTTTGTTATACCCCATTGTGACGTCACTCCGGTCCAACAGCACATTTTAACAGTCGATTTTAACAGTTCTTTGGACCGCTCGACGGAACAGTTCATTTGTTGGCATTTTTGTTAATAGAGTTTATATAGGAACTATTTTATAGGGGTATAACAATGTTTATTGTTTTCTAACGCTAACGTGAAGCTGATGTTATTTTTTTCAAAATATCTATAGTGTAAAATCAAAACCAAAACAGCCTATAGAATTAGTTAAATTGTAGAGCCAAATATACGCCTGACAACTCTAAACACAGGTTCAATTATATATCACAGAAAGAGAACACATAGTACATGTATTTACAGATTTGTGTTAACTCATACAAAGTAAATGTATTTCTAGAGAGATGAGTAATATCTATACAGTGTGTTATACAGATTGTATGCGTAATATGTAAGTATTAGATATACACATATAATCATAGGTACGAACAGCACATGAGGTACACATGATAATGCATGCACTACGTTAATGATTTCCGACAATAAACATGAACTGTGTTGTTTGAAGTCCATTAACGCCTCAAAACAACCGTAAATTAAATTAACTAAATTAACCGTAAGCATTGATCTTGACAGTAAGTTAAACGACTTAAGTATGTCATCAATAATATACGGGTGTCATTCATTTCAACTATAAAATAGGTTTATATACAATGTATACACACACTGATACAATTGCACTTCGCACATTGGAACCACGCTAAAACACACACCCCTTTTTAGTCGTTTGAAGACAAATAAAACGTAAATTCAATCTGTATGTAGAATTATAATTAATTGAGTACTTATTATAATACTAATTATAATAAATTATCACATACCTTCTGAACACAAAGAATTTGGTCCATTATATAACCTTTCGCTTCCACAGTCACTTTAAAAACATCTGTTCACTTTACCGAAATCTTCCGCTTAAAAAGTAGCCCTTGACTTCATTGAACAAACTTCTAATTGTTATTTGTCTCATGGAAAAATCAACTGCGATGGAAAGAGGGTGCTGATAGCAGAAGAATAATTTTCTCGCCGTTCGGTGACCCAGGGGCATTAAGTATGCGGCGCATGAATATCGTTTAATTATCGTAACTGTGGATGACAAATGTAATCTGCCCTACTTTTCTACGCCTGCCGCTTACTCTCATAAATTAAGTGATAATGAATTTTTAAGCATATTTAAACATCATTTCCCTGTCATAACACTAAATTCACTTTTTGCTTTTTTTATTCATCAAGACCAAGATTCCCCATATTCATCGAATTGATACATAATGTACATACTCTATCGATACTATGATTCCCTCGGGTCATCATAGTGATGCATACTTCAATCAATACCATGATTCCCCAGGGTTATCGTTCTTATTCAGATTCTAATAATACCATGATTCCCCAGGGTTATCGTTCTTATTCAGATTCTAATAATACCATGATTCCCCCGGGTTATCGTTCTTATTCAGATTCTAATAATACCATGATTCCCCCGGGTTATCGTTCTTATTCAGATTCTAATAATACCATGATTCCCCCGGGTTATCGTTCTTATTCAGATTCTAATAATACCATGATTCCCCCGGGTTATCGTTCTTATTCAGATTCTAATAATACCATGATTCCCCCGGGTTATCGTTCTTATTCAGATTCTAATAATACCATGATTCCCCCGGGTTATCGTTCTTATTCAGATTCTAATAATACCATGATTCCCCCGGGTTATCGTTCTTATTCAGATTCTAATAATACCATGATTCCCCCGGGTTATCGTTCTTATTCAGATTCTAATAATACCATGATTCCCAAGAGTCATCGTAGTTATATGTTATAGGTATATAATTACCATGATTTCCCCAAGTCATCATAGTCTCAATATCATGATTCACCCGGGTCATCGTGGTTATACAGACTCTATCAATAAAACGATTCGCCGGGGTCATCATAGTTATACAGACTCTATCAATAATACGATTCCCTGGGGTCATAGTTATACAGACTCTATCAATAAAACGATTCCCCCGGTCATCATAGTTATACAAACTCTTTCAATAAAACGATTCCCCCCGGTCATCATAGTTATACAGACTCTATCAATAAAACGATTCCCCCCGGTCATCATAGTTATACAGACTCTTTCAATAAAACGATTCCCCCCGATCATCATAGTTATAAAGACTCTATCAATAAAACGATTCCCCCCGGTCATCATAGTTATACAGACTCTTTCAATAAAACGATTCCCCCCGGTCATCATAGTTATACAGACTCTATCAATAATACGATTTCCCCGGGTCATCATACTTATACAGCCTCTTTCAATAATACGATTCCACCGGGTCATCATAGTTATACAGACTCTATCAATAAAACGATTCCTCGGGGTCATTATAGTTATACAGACTCTATCAATAAAATGATTCCCCAGGGTCATCAAAGTTATACAGACTCTATCAATAGAATGATTCCCCAGGGTCATCATAGTTATACAGACTCTTTCAATAAAACGATTCCCCCCGGTCATCATAGTTATACAGACTCTATCAATAATACGATTTCCCCGGGTCATCATAGTTATACAGACTCTATCAATAAAACGATTTCACCGGGTCATCATAGGTATACAGCCTCTTTCAATAAAACGATTCCCCGGGGTCATCATAGTTATACAGGCTCTATCAATAAAACGATTCCCCGGGGTCATCAAAGTTATACAGACTCTATCAATAGAATGATTCCCCAGGGTCATCATAGTTATACAGACTCTATCAATAAAACGATTCCCCGGGGTCATCATAGTTGTACAGTCTCTTTCAATAATACGATTCCCCAGGGTCATCATAGTTATACAGACTCTATCAATAAAACGATTCCACCGGGTCATCATAGGTATACAGCCTCTTTCAATAAAACGATTCCCGGGGTCATCATAGTTATACAGGCTCTATCAATAAAACGATTCCCCGGGGTCATCATAGTTATACAGACTCTATCAATAAAACGATTCCCCAGGGTCATCATAGTTATACAGATTCCATCAATAAAACGATTCCCCGGGGTCATCATAGTTGTACAGTCTCTTTCAATAATACGATTCCCCAGGGTCATCATAGTTATACAGACTCTATCAATATCACAATTCCCTCGGGGCATCATAGTCACACCATCATGCCCCCGGGTCATCGTAGCTATATACTTACTTAAATAATTCATCTATTATTATCATATTTTAAAATATATACTATTATGGAGATACTGACACACATTTTGATTATCTATATAAATAACTTTCTTTTCAGAATGTTACCATTGCACCACATCAAGCGATATCTGTATCTTTACTGCCACTACAGACATTACTCACAAACTTTTCAGATCTTTTAGAAAAAAAAATCAATACTGAACTACAAAAACAATTGATCTGGTATATATATATGAAATTAATTGCTTGCTTTTATAGACACCAAACAGACCCAGGGCAGTCTTTCAGACAGATGTACATGTACTTCCGCCAACTCACACTGATTTTCTTCACCCCAGTACATGCCATGGTATGTTAATTGAATTAAATTATATCTAATACCTTATATGGTGTATGGGAATGAGAGAGGGCAGTGAACTGAAGTAAAGTTGGGTTTAGGAAAGGTCGTATATATTATAATCACCATGTTGGATTCTTGTCTATTCTTTGAAGTGACATGCCAAGTGTCTTTATAGGAATATGATACATTATCTGTATACCCGTGTATATATATATCTGTATAGATTATGGGTAATAATATATAGCTGTGAAGCAATATAAGTTCTTTGATATTTACTCCCCGCATTCTTCGCTATAGTTTTTACAAAACATTGTTACATATCAGTCCCTTTATTATGAAAAAAAAGCAGGTACTCATATGTTAATTTTCACAAAAAAACAATTGTTATCGATAATTCTTTATCAATAAACTGGTGCACTTTTCAATCCCCCAATTGATGTTTATCTGAATTTTTTTTAATGAAACACAAGGAATTTTTAGAAAAAGTCTATATTACTTCTTATACAGTATTCATATGTTTCATATCTCTTTTTAATATTGAAATTTAACATTTTTTAGGATTAAGGCCAGATGCCAACCATGCATGTGCACGCCACCAAAGCAAAGGCAACATCAAGAGAAAACTCCAGTCAACAGGGTGCTAAATCCAGTCAACAGGGTGCTAAATGATGATGTGAGAGATGTAAGTTCATCTGTGAGAGATGTAAGATCATGAAGTTATGTACTTCATAATCATTTGTAATAAGTTTTGTGTACAGATACAATGTTATTAGTTATAGTAACAATAAAAGACTGTCTTCTTCAAAACATTAAATATTAGAATGATAAGTACTGAGTTTTAAAGATAGGAAAAGATCAAGCACCAAGAATATAACATGGCCTTGTTAGCTCACCTGGCATGAAGGCCAGTTAAAATCCTTCTTCTTTTGTAGGAATTAAAGAATCTCTTTCTAATTTGGTCCGAAACTTATATTATTTATTTTATTTCCTTGTTTTTAAAACATTGTAGAGTTGGAATAAACATATGCAATATAACAATGCAGACAGTGTTGGACAATCATTACTACATTTTGCATAGCAAAACAGTACATTGTATGATTATTTATGTAAATATGCCATTTCAGATCATCAGACATACTATTATTGAATGACAATGCATTCCTAATGAACATTTCAAAAACTTGCAAATGTTAATATAAGTTCACTTAAATTTGATATTAAATTATCTCGTCGCTTTACATTTGTCATTTGAACATTTGTCGAGTAAGTACCTAGATAAATGATTTTGTTTAGTCTTTACAAATAATTTTAAAGTCAAATGAGTTAATAATTTGATAATTTAATAATATGTAGTAAGATGTAGAGGATCTTTTAATATGTGAATATAGATTTTAATACTAATGTTATGTGAATATACAGTGTTCCAACGTATCCTGCATTGGAACCCGATATGGGGTAAAGTCTCTCTGTGAGGACCTAATGAAAGCCGAGAACAGATGCCGGAAGGTCTCTGCACAGCTGAAGAAGGCTAGAGATTAAATTCAGCAATTGAAGAACAATGGTATTATTAAAACATGCGATTTAAATGTCACCTTATAATAATCTTTAGTTGCATTTTTATGATCAAACCATGTAGTTGAACCAGACAAATCTTTGGCCATTTCCGAATTACTGAGATATCTTAATATAGGTGTCAGTAAAATTAAGACACTCACTTATACAGAATAGCCTAAAAACTGTTTCCCAAATTTCCTCTATTGCCTAGTGCAATACATGTACATGTTATGGATACTGAAGTCAATACCGTTTCCATAATGTAAAGTATAGATACCATTACCATGTGACATTCACTTAGAGTGATAACATTGAAGTATTATTTTTATGGTGTACATAGATACTTAAAATGTTAGTTATGACTATTTTGACTTCACAGATGAAAACACATACCAATGAAAATGCAGGTATGGAACTGTGATGTATACCATTAGTCAAGCATACCAAGGTATATGAAGTTAACTCTTCTGAAGCTTGATAATAATATTTTATTATGATTATGTTAAAGAGACAATTCACTCAGGCTAATTCTTTTACATAACCAAGAAGCCAAATATAGCATAAATGTATTGTTCTACATTTCTTATGAAATATATAACGTAAAACATTGACAAATTCCTCGACATTGTTAAGTATTTTAATTAATATCGTTCAAATATCAAATCGTTGATCAATACAATTAAGCAGGTACAATATGGACGCTGTACCCATACCCGAGTCAAAGGCACGCACGTTAAACAAATGAACTACATAACCACTGAGAAGGTGATAAAATGATTTTTAGGCAAGACAATTCACCTAACAAGGTAAACACACTACCGTCAGAGCGATTTGAGCAGTTCTGGACAAAAATTGCATTACTCTACGAGCAAGGGACAGGGTTCGGCATACAAGAAGTTTGACCACAATGTGTAATGGCGGACAGCGAGCGAGTTTGAACATTTCACACACATGTCACCATCATGGGCATTTCATGCATATCACAGTAAAACCGACTGATCTAATTTCCATTAGAACTAGTTTTTTCCGATATATGTACAAATTTTAATGTTCTCTTAGACTGAATTGTCCCTTTAATGTTTTTCTGCCTTTTGTAGATGATTGAGCATTTGCCACGTACCGGTGCATATGTGTACCCAAAACACGTCAAGATGGCACAAAAGAAAGTAAAGGGAACCCAAGTAGCGCGGTACGCTATATCGGTATTCTATACGAATGCAGAGTTGGTTGCTCTTGGGAACTTGTCTGGGGTCCACAGTAAGGAAGGTATGAACCCTACCATTGCAGGAGTAATTGTTGGTAAGTGAAAGAAAGAAATGTCTTTTTAGATATGCAGCAAAACAATATACATGTATAATGATATCACATTTTTCTAATCATCATTATAGCCTACAATCTAATATGACTGAGTATATGTATAGAGAAATTGCACTGATAAAAGAAACAAACATTAATAATACATAAATCGCTATGAACGGCAAAGCCTCAGTGGCAGAGGTGAAGTATTCTATGACAACGAAGATCCGTGTTCTGGTGAGCTTGGAGAGAAAGAAGACAGCAGATATATTCTGATGTATTTTATATGTATGTGAATATGAAGCATTTTTGATTTGTCAGACTATATTTACCATATTTTTGTTCTTATAATTATATATACAAAGTTTTCAACTTAAACTTTTAGTTTAAAATCCTTATGATTTACAAGTAAAGCTATATATAAAAATAGGAATGCATATCTGTCATATATATTATAGATAAAAGTTGTGTAGTATTAGTTATAGTAATTATATCAGATATTTTCTTTCTAAACAATTTAAAGTAAAAATAAAAAAGAATATTCATTTGACAAAAATGATTAAAAATAAATAAATAGAAAAATAAACATACATGTGTACTTTCACACAAGAAAAGCATTGACCAGTAAAATGTGCATAAATATAATTTTTGTTGAGAGCTGAATATATAGTAGGTGTTGCATAGTGACCATAAATGAATTTTATTTTAAAAGTGTATTTATATGTAATAGTAACTATTCAAGATTATCAAGTCATACATAATTATGTGTATACAGTGTACAATATATTGATGTAAAAAAACCTTTAAGAATATATTGATGTAAGAATGAAATTTAAGAGTGTAATTTAATCTAAGAATATATTGATGTAAGAATAAAATGTAAGAGTGTAAATTAAGAATGTATTTATGTAAGAATGAAATTGAGGAGTGTAATGTAAGAGTGCATCGATGTAAGAATGAATTTTAAAGATTATTTTACTGTTTCTGTAAGGTGATCTAGTAATAACAGTAACTAATTTTAAGTAAGTTAATTTTAAGAGAGTATGATTTTATTAAACTATTTTACATGATTTATTGAAATGATTAAATCTTACTTTTATTTTTATAAATATTTAATAGTTACTTTTCACGATTATTTATCAAATCATATTTAAATATATGCAATGTTTTAGTAAGAATGACTTTTAAAGATTATTTGTATGGTTCCGTATAAGGTCTCCTAATAGTAAATATTTCACATTTATTTTACACATTTGTCAAGCAAATTTTAAGAGGGTATGATTGTACAGTTAAATGTTACCTTTTCAGATTATTTAGTTAATGGTAATGGATTTCAGAAATGTGAATTCCAGTTATTCAAACATTCTCTATTTTTCTAACACTTTTGATTTTTTCTTAAAATAGATGTTTATGTATTTTATGACTGGCATATATATATCATAATTATAGTAAATTGTGAAATGCACAAAAAGTTGAACATTTACTGTTCATTTTAGATTTTTTTACTGTCATAATTAAGGGGTATTATGGTATACCTTTTTGTGCTTTTCTATGATTCAGTACTTGAATTAAGACTGGGCGAGTGTACCTTTTATGTGCCTATTTTCTGCCTTTGTAAAATTGTACCTAAATTGTGTTGTTTTTTTACTGTAATAAAATAACTGATTAGATGATCATGACATGTGTTGATTGTAATTCTTTTTTCTTTTTGGTGCCTTTTTAGTGCTAGGTTGGAACCCCTAACCAGATATGGTATCAATCTAGCATTAAAAAGTTATGACTTTTTGTGCCTAAATCAGTATAATTTTTTGTGCTTTTTGGTATGGGCAGTCCTCACTCCAATAAAACAAATGATGACACATTGCATATAACAGTAGTATCATTAGGTCAAGTTTATGATCAGACCGGGAATATGTCACTGGAAATGAATTAGACTACCCGGGGTAACAATGATGGTTCCCCGGGGGTATCGTGATATTGTTACAATATGTCAACTACGATGTCCCGGGGAGCTATTATATACAAAGTTTATAACAATCATGACAATTATAGTACCGATAGTATATCTATAACTACGATGCTCCAGGTAAATCATAGTACTGATTGAGTGTGTATATGACTACGATGACCTATTGGAATCATGGCATTGATAAAGTATTATCAAAAAGATGACCCAGGGGTATCATGGTATTGATAGAGTAAATATCAAAACAATGACCCTGGTGAACCATGGTATTGATAGAGTAAATATCACAACGATGACCCTGGGGAACCATGGTATTGATAAGAGTATATATCACAGCGATGACTCTGGGGAACCATGGCATTGATAAGAGTATATATCACAGCGATGACCCTGGGGAACCATGGCATTGATAAGAGGATATATCACGACGATGACCTAGCTTGATAACATGGTATTGATAGAGTATATATCACAACGATGACCCTGGGAACCATGGTATTGATAGAGTATATATCACGACGATGACCCTGGGAACCATGGTATTGATAGAGTATATATCACACGATGACCCTGGGAACCATATTGATAAGAGTATATATCACACGATGACCCTGTGGAACCATGGTATTGATAAGAGTATATATCACACGATGACCCTGGAACCATGGTATTGATAAGAGTATATATCACGACGATGACCTGGGGAACCATGGTATTGATAAGAGTATATATCACAACGATGACCCTGGGGAACCATGGTATTGATAAGAGTATATATCACAGCGATGACCCTGTGGAACCATGGTATTGATAAGAGTATATATCACAACGATGACCCTGGGGAACCATGGTATTGATAAGAGTATATATCACAGCGATGACCCTGGGGAACCATGGTATTGATAAGAGTATATATCACGACGATGACCCTGGGGAACCATGGTATTGATAAGAGTATATATCACAACGATGACCCTGGGGAACCATGGTATTGATAAGAGTATATATCACAACGATGACCCTGGGGAACCATTGGTATTGATAAGAGTATATATCACAACGATGACCCTGGGGAACCATGGTATTGATAAGAGTATATATCACAACGATGACCCTGGGGAACCATGGTATTGATAAGAGTATATATCACAACGATGACCCTGGGGAACCATGGTATTGATAAGAGTATATATCACAACGATGACCCTGGGGAACCATGGTATTGATAAGAGTATATATCACAACGATGACCCTGGGGAACCATGGTATTGATAAGAGTATATATCACAACGATGACCCTGGGGGAACCATGGTATTGATAAGAGTATATATCACAACGATGACCCTGGGGAACCATGGTATTGATAAGAGTATATATCACAACGATGACCCTGGGGAACCATGGTATTGATAAGAGTATATATCACAGCGATGACCCTGGGGAACCATGGTATTGATAAGAGTATATATCACAACGATGACCCTGGGGAACCATGGTATTGATAAGAGTATATATCACGACGATGACCCTGGGGAACCATGGTATTGATAGAGTATATATCACAACGATGACCCTGGGGAACCATGGTATTGATAAGAGTATATATCACAACGATGACCCTGGGGAACCATGGTATTGATAGAGTATATATCACGACGATGACCCTGGGGAACCATGGTATTGATAAGAGTATATATCACAGCGATGACCCTGGGGAACCATGGTATTGATAGAGTATATATCACAACGATGACCCTGGGGAACCATGGTATTGATAAGAGTATATATCACAGCGATGACCCTGGGGAACCATGGTATTGATAAGAGTATATATCACAACGATGACCCTGGGGAACCATGGTATTGATAAGAGTATATATCACAACGATGACCCTGGGGAACCATGGTATTGATAAGAGTATATATCACAACGATGACCCTGGGGAACCATGGTATTGATAAGAGTATATATCACAACGATGACCCTGGGGAACCATGGTATTGATAAGAGTATATATCACAACGATGACCCTGGGGAACCATGGTATTGATAAGAGTATATATCACAACGATGACCCTGGGGAACCATGTTATTGATAAGAGTATATATCACGACGATGACCTGGGGAACCATGGTATTGATAGAGTATATATCACAACGATGACCCTGGGGAACCATGGTATTGATAAGAGTATATATCACAACGATGACCCTGGGGAACCATGGTATTGATAAGAGTATATATCACGACGATGACCCTGGGGAACCATGGTATTGATAAGAGTATATATCACAACGATGACCCTGGGGAACCATGGTATTGATAAGAGTATATATCACGACGATGACCCTGGGGAACCATGGTATTGATAAGAGTATATATCACAACGATGACCCTGGGGAACCATGGTATTGATAAGAGTATATATCACAACGATGACCCTGGGGAACCATGGTATTGATAGAGTATATATCACAACGATGACCCCGGGGGAACCATGGTATTGATAAGAGTATATATCACCCGATGACCCTGGGGAACCATGGTATTGATAAGAGTATATATCACGACGATGACCCTGGGGAACCATTGTATTGATAAGAGTATATATCACGACGATGACCCTGGGGAACCATTGTATTGATAAGAGTATATATCACGACGATGACCCTGGGGAACCATGGTATTGATAAGAGTATATATCACCACGATGACCCTGGGGAACCATGGTATTGATAAGAGTATATATCACAACGATGACCCAGGGGAACCATTGTATTGATAAGAGTATATATCACGACGATGACCCTGGGGAACCATGGTATTGATAGAGTATATATCACAACGATGACCCTGGGGAACCATGTTATTGGTAAGAGTATATATCACGACGATGACCCTGGGGAACCATGGTATTGATAAGAGTATATATCACGACGATGACCCTGGGGAACCATGGTATTGATAAGAGTATATATCACAACGATGACCCTGGGGAACCATTGTATTGATAAGAGTATATATCACAACGATGACCCTGGGGAACCATGGTATTGATAAGAGTATATATCACAACGATGACCCTGGGGAACCATGGTATTGATAAGAGTATATATCACAACGATGACCCTGGGAACCATGGTATTGATAGAGTATATATCACAACGATGACCCTGGGGAACCATGGTATTGATAAGAGTATATATCACAGCGATGACCCTGGGGAACCATGGTATTGATAAGAGTATATATCACAACGATGACCCTGGGGAACCATGGTATTGATAAGAGTATATATCACAACGATGACCCTGGGGAACCATGGTATTGATAAGAGTATATATCACAACGATGACCCTGGGGAACCATGGTATTGATAAGAGTATATATCACGACGATGACCCTGGGGAACCATGGTATTGATAAGAGTATATATCACAACGATGACCCTGGGGAACCATGGTATTGATAAGAGTATATATCACAACGATGACCCTGGGGAACCATGGTATTGATAAGAGTATATATTATCACAACGATGACCCTGGGGAACCATTGTATTGATAAGAGTATATATCACCACGATGACCCTGGGGAACCATTGTATTGATAAAAGTATATATCACGACGATGACCCTGGGGAACCATGGTATTGATAAGAGTATATATCACGACGATGACCCTGGGGAACCATGGTATTGATAGAGTATATATCACGACGATGACCCTGGGGAACCATTGTATTGATAAGAGTATATATCACGACGATGACCCTGGGGAACCATGGTATTGATAGAGTATATATCACGACGATGACCCTGGGGAACCATGGTATTGATAAGAGTATATATCACAACGATGACCCTGGGGAACCATGGTATTGATAGAGTATATATCACAACGATGACCCTGGGGAACCATGGTATTGATAAGAGTATATATCACGACGATGACCCTGGGGAACCATGGTATTGATAAGAGTATATATCACAGCGATGACCCTGGGGAACCATGGTATTGATAAGAGTATATATCACAACGATGACCCTGGGGAACCATGGTATTGATAAGAGTATATATCACAACGATGACCCTGGGGAACCATGGTATTGATAAGAGTATATATCACAACGATGACCCTGGGAACCATGGTATTGATAAGAGTATATATCACAACGATGACCCTGGGGAACCATGGTATTGATAAGAGTATATATCACGACGATGACCCTGGGGAACCATGGTATTGATAAGAGTATATATCACGACGATGACCCTGGGGAACCATGGTATTGATAGAGTATATATCACAACGATGACCCTGGGGAACCATGGTATTGATAAGAGTATATATCACAGCGATGACCCTGGGGAACCATGGTATTGATAAGAGTATATATCACGACGATGACCCTGGGGAACCATGGTATTGATAAGAGTATATATCACAACGATGACCCTGGGGAACCATGGTATTGATAAGAGTATATATCACAACGATGACCCTGGGGAACCATGGTATTGATAAGAGTATATATCACGACGATGACCCTGGGGAACCATGGTATTGATAGAGTATATATCACACAACGATGACCCTGGGGAACCATGGTATTGATAAGAGTATATATCACAACGATGACCCTGGGGAACCATTGTATTGATAAGAGTATATATCACGACGATGACCCTGGGGAACCATGGTATTGATAAGAGTATATATCACGACGATGACCCTGGGGAACCATTGTATTGATAAGAGTATATATCACGACGATGACCCTGGGGAACCATGGTATTGATAAGAGTATATATCACGACGATGACCCTGGGGAACCATTGTATTGATAAGAGTATATATCACGACGATGACCCTGGGGAACCATTGTATTGATAAGAGTATATATCACGACGATGACCCTGGGGAACCATGGTATTGATAAGAGTATATATCACGACGATGACCCTGGGAACCATTGTATTGATAAGAGTATATATCACAACGATGACCCTGGGGAACCATGGTATTGATAGGGTATATATCACGACGATGACCCTGGGGAACCATGGTATTGATAGAGTATATATCACAACGATGACCCTGGGGAACCATGGTATTGATAAGAGTAGTATATATCACAACGATGACCCTGGGGAACCATGGTATTGATAAGAGTATATATCACACGATGACCCTGGGGAACCATGGTATTGATAAGAGTATATATCACAACGATGACCCTGGGGAACCATGGTATTGATAAGAGTATATATCACGACGATGACCCTGGGGAACCATTGTATTGATAAGAGTATATATCACAACGATGACCCTGGGGAACCATGGTATTGATAAGAGTATATATCACAACGATGACCCTGGGGAACCATGGTATTGATAAGAGTATATATCACAACGATGACCCTGGGGAACCATTGTATTGATAAGAGTATATATCACGACGATGACCCTGGGGAACCATGGTATTGATAGAGTATATATCACGACGATGACCCTGGGGAACCATGGTATTGATAAGAGTATATATCACAACGATGACCCTGGGGAACCATGGTATTGATAGAGTATATATCACGACGATGACCCTGGGGAACCATGGTATTGATAAGAGTTATATATCACGACGATGACCCTGGGGAACCATGGTATTGATAAGAGTATATATCACGACGATGACCCTGGGGAACCATGGTATTGATAAGAGTATATATCACGACGATGACCCTGGGGAACCATTGTATTGATAAGAGTATATATCACGACGATGACCCTGGGGAACCATGGTATTGATAAGAGTATATATCACGACGATGACCCTGGGGAACCATTGTATTGATAAGAGTATATATCACGACGATGACCCTGGGGAACCATGTTATTTGATAGAGTATATATCACGACGATGACCCTGGGGAACCATTGTATTGATAAGAGTATATATCACAACGATGACCCTGGGGAACCATTGTATTGGTAAGAGTATATATCACGACGATGACCCTGGGGAACCATGTTATTGATAAGAGTATATATCACGACGATGACCCTGGGGAACCATGGTATTGATAAGAGTATATATCATCACGACGATGACCTTGGGGAACCATGTTATTGGTAAGAGTATATATCACAACGATGACCCTGGGGAACCATGTTATTGATAAGAGTATATATCACGACGATGACCCTGGGGAACCATTGTATTGATAAGAGTATATATCACAACGATGACCCTGGGGAACCATTGATGATAAGAGTATATATCACGACGATGACCTGGGAACCATGTATTGGTAAGAGTATATATCACAGGATGACCCTGGGGAACCATGGTATTGGTAAGAGTATATATATCACAGACGATGACCCTGGGGAACCATGGTATTGATAAGAGTATATATCACGACGATGACCCTGGGGAACCATGTTATTGATAAGAGTATATATCACGACGATGACCCTGGGGAACCATGTTATTGGTAAGAGTATATATCACAATGATGACCCTGGGAACCATGTTATTGATAAGAGTATATATCACAACGATGACCCTGGGGAACCATTGTATTGGTAAGAGTATATATCACAACGATGACCCTGGGGAACCATTGTATTGGTAAGAGTATATATCACAACGATGACCCTGGGGAACCATGTTATTGGTAAGAGTATATATCACAACGATGACCCTGGGGAACCATTGTATTGGTAAGAGTATATATCACCACGATGACCCTGGGGAACCATTGTATTGATAAGAGTATATATCACAGTGATGACCCTGGGGAACCATGTTATTGATAAGAGTATATATCATGACGATGACCCTGGGGAACTGTGTTATTAAACAGTAAGGATATATTAATGAGGTGACCCCTGGTAACCATTGATTGCATTAAACAGTGAAAACTTTTAAGCACGAAAGTAAAGTTAGGTGAACCGGGGAATCATTGTTTTAAACATTTATTATATATGGTGACCCCGGGGAACCATAGCATGAAGCGGCGTCTATGTAAATGCTTTAAGTGATCCAATATCAACTCCTATAAGATGTACTCAAATTTAATAATCAAATTCTGAAAAAAAAACATTCAAGTTATACTGTTATTCCTATGAATTACGTATGATTATAAGGTACTACAAAATACCGCGCAATGCCACAATTTCCTAGTGATCGGTGATACGACAACGTGAACCGGAAATATATCATTTTTTCAAGAATAAATCAATGACGTCACAAAAAAGTGTCGTCACAAGATACACGCATTTACATAACCTTATTATACAGCTGTGCCATTTTCTATTATGGTCTAATGAGATCATTAAGATTTAATATTTTTTAAGCTGATTTTCTTTGTTTAAAGATAAATTCACCGGTAAAATGTATCCGAATAACATCGAACAATACGTAGACATAAGCAATTAGCGCTTTCGTTTTAAAATCTTTAAGATGCTTATAATGCCTAGATACACTGTTACTGGACGGTAATTTATGACGTCATACCAAGGCGACTATGTGACGTCATAGCTGAATAGGAGATAAATATACCTATTATATCAAACAATACTGTTTAATTTAGGTTTGAACAGTTTTTTTTCTCTTCTCTCAATTAAATTTTCAGAATATAGTTTATCAAAAGGAAATATGTTAAATTCTTTCCCTCCGCAAATGTCCAACTTTTCGCTTAATTCAATTTTCCTGTACTCTGGAGATTGAATGTGCTGTTTGTGCAATCTAACCTGAGCTCTTAATGTACCATTTTCTCCAATGTAGTACTCGTTGAAACCTGGGCATGATATACAGTATATCATTTTTTAATCAAAAGTTATATTCGCATTCACAGTGAATTGAAGCCTTTAAAACATTATGATCCTCCTTCAACTAGATACTGACAAGTTCCACAGCGCAGATCTCCACATTTTTTTTACCTTATGTTGAGTATATTCTTTAAAGTTTGATTTGCATAATAGCCTTTACAAGTTTTTAGGTTGTCTTTTGCTGTTGATATATTTAGTTGTCTTTAATATTACTTCCATGGTTTCATCATGTTTAGCATGTTAAGCATGTTGGTTCACCGGTAGAAGATATATTTTTATTTCGTGGTCGTTACCAGTGTTATTACGGATTCTTTGTTTGTTGTTCATTCGGGTAGGATTGATTCGATCTGTTCTATCTAGTTCTGTTGTCCGTTTGATTCCATCTTCAATAATGCGTTCTTGATATCCTTGAGGTGTAAGATTATAAGACTCTTTCATATGTGGATATGAAGGATAGGGATATTCTACCCGAGGGTCACAAAATGTAGTAAAAGCCGAGGCTTGCCTAGGGTTTTGCAACACTTTGTTATACCGAGGGTAGAATATCCCTATCCTTCATATCCACTTATGAAAGAGTTTTTTCTTTCATACCTCAACGTTTTATTGCATTTACAATAATAGTAGTAGACCATTTGAAATAAATTCGAAGAAATCCAAGACTGAGAGTCAATTTTCCATACATGAAAAATTACGTGACATTTTCAACAAAACTTCCGTTGTTTGCATCTTTTATAGTAAAACCAGTTAATTTTGTGGGAAAAAAATGTTAAAATTTTACCGAGGAAATATAAATTTTATTGTCGCCATGACGTCACGAGGCTTTATTGAATGGGTAGCCATGCAATACAGCCTCAGGCGACATGAGTGTATTGTCCTAGACCAGCAAGTATTACACTCCTAGGTATGAAAGAAATTGCTTTAAGTCATTTAATGGGATTGGCTTTTGGAATCGTCGCTTATGTCCGTACATACATGTACAGTATTCTACTGGCTAGATTGTAAGGTATCGACCTTAAAATATATGTCTTTACATATTTAGCTGTTTTCCATTGTCAATTTAATACTTTTATCCAGCGTATTTAGCAAAGTCAGTAACGTATTGAACTTTTCTTTTTCCATGTTCCAAATTAGGACACAATCCATGGTTTTTAAACAAATGCTTTTGCTTCCGCGCTCCAAAAGTCACTGATTTCTTGGTAAAGTTGGTATTCCAGGTAGCCCAGTATGAGTTTAGCATACGTTGGCGCCATTTTTGTTCCATGGCAGTACCCTTTATCTATTCATACTATTCTTCATTGAACGAGAATGAGTTATTCTTCAAAATTCCGTTGCTTCTAACCAATATTCTGATGCTTTAAGTCCAAGTTCGCTTGTGATGTTATCGTGAGTATCCAATATTTCTGGATGATGGCTAAAAAAACCAAATCATTACGCACATATAGCTTAGCATTTTTAAAATAGTACACAACGATTTTAGTAGCATATCTAATAAATTACTTAATCATTGTGTAGGAGAATTTGAATCTCCTACAATTGGTGTGAACTTGAGTTTATCCGGGCTAGGAAACGTAACGTATACAGCATTTTCAGACTCAATAGCTTCTTTGATTTTGCTTGAATTATGACTTTTTGGTAGGCCGTAAAAATACTCTCTCTGGTAAAATTTGTTAGGTAATCCTGTTCATTGTGCGTTAGTGATGAAAATCTTTCACAAGTTTACAAATTTTGGCCATTGCTTTTTTGTTGTTGTTTTCATTGATTTTTGTTGTAAAACTGTGTATCCATTAACATTTCCGTAATACGTCTTCAGTGACATAGCACTATAAAAAGGGCAATAGTTCCACTATACAAGAAGACACAACACGAACATACCGCAGTCTCCCAGTACACTCACCTCGCACAACATACACACAACACACCGCATACATGGGAGTCCGTCCTTACATGACCATAGCTGTTAATAGGACGTTAATAAAACAAACAAACAAACAAAAAATCTTATAAAAATCTGCGTTCATTATGACATTGTCAGCCTCCTTATTACTATACTATCATTGGTGGATAAGTCCTTCGGTGCCTTCTCTTCTTCTCTTGTCAAATTACTTTTGAAATTTTGATTTCTTAGGTTATTTTCTTCAGATGTGACCTTTTCAAGACTTTCACAGATATAATCTAGTACTTTGTTCCGACTTTTGTTTGGATTAAACTTTGATTTATTCCTTACCAAATCCACGTGGTGTTCATTGCTGTTGCTGTGGACGAATTCTTTTAATTTTGACTTTCGAGTGTATTCCTTGACATCAGTTTTCAGTTCTTGTGGATTGGATTTTGGAGTTGGTGTATATTTGAGTCCCTTTATGAAAGTTAAATTTCCGTTTCGTTCAAATTTGTGTTAGATAGATTGATGGTTTTGTGGTCGATACGTTTTTCTTTTTGAGATGTTACAATTAGTTCATTTTGTATCTCTGTCCTTGGCTTGGTTTGTTTCCGCGTAATAATGTCTGATATTTCTTCCTATGAATGTTGTTCCTCTTTGACGGACCATATTTTTTGGTTTAACATTATACCTTTGGTTTCTTGCGATTTTTCGACTGTATGCTTGTGGTTCATTCGGAGTAAATCTGCCTTTCCTAGAGGTAATATTGATACTTTCTCTCTGATTTTGTAGATAGAGTTGCCGACGCGATACTGGTTTTTGATGCAGTCGTCGTTATTATTGTTTTAAAGATATTTTTTTTTATTTTTGTTTGTTTGTTTGGGAAAGGTAGATAGTGGGCCTTTAATTAAAACACGTGATCAAAATTAAAAAAATATAAAATCTTATAACCGTAATAGTAGTTTGAATGTGAACGACACTCGTCAAATTGAGCGCTATGTAAAGAATATGAGAAGTTCAACGTGACCCAGTTTTTAACCATTGAATATTTTTAAAAGCTGCGTTTAAATTGACTAAGTAGGCAAACCGGTTTTATTATCAAGCTATCTTTTATGTAGTGTTGGCATCCACCTGTCAAATGACACTCGAAGTATACAATAACCTTTGTATATGTAAATGCAGAAACATGTTTCTGCTAAATAGCAGACTCACAAGCAGTCAAACCATTTATATGTACAGGTTGTCCCAAATCGAGAACGCGACAGGCTTCTTTTTCAAACCGCAGTCACAAGTCTATTCAGATAAAGTAACGATCTCTGCACGGTGTTAAGCATCCTATTCCACATAGATTATATCACACATTATAGATGGTAGCACCCCCCCCCCCCAAACCTCCGTACCAATATTTTTCTGAACCCTTATGAAATTATTCAAAAATCATTGGCGTGTTATGCAACAATGATCATTTCTACGCAGGAAATTAAGCTCATGGTGGATTTTTCAGCAAATTTTTCATATTTTGTTTGACGCAGCAAAAATGTTTCCCAACAATCTATTATTTCAAAAAAGTTTTTTGACCACTTTATCAATCAGTTTAAACAACAACAACAACAAAAACCAATGTTAACATTGTATAGGTTCCGGTTATGACGTCATCAAGATGGCCACCATCTCGAATTTCACTTAAAATGAAGAATAGTCAAAACACTGATATTTTTCAACTAAAGTAGACAAATGTGGTATCAAAATGACCACAATAGAACGACAAATACATATCAGGACCAAATAATCCAATATGTGTAGTGATATGTACGGAAAAAAATAAAAAAATAAGCTTTTAAGCTCAAAAAATGGTGATTTTTTCAGCAAATTTTTCATACTTGGCTTGACGCAGCAGAAATGTTTTCCCAACAACAAATTATTACTCGTATTCAGTTATTTAAACTCCTATCAATCAGTAAAAACAAAAACAACAACAACAATATATAGAAATGCAAAAAAAGAATTATTGTTATACCCTCAATTTTGTAGATTAGCAGCGTCTCAAAAAAAACACAACACCTACTGACAAATGTAACCTAAGCTAAGCCTGTGTTTCCGTTAATATCATTAACGGTTCCCAAAGCGTTTGTGTCTTCGAAAATGAGCACATTCAATGTTTATTTCCTATGCATAGCATAAGCAAAATGTCAGATGGTTACTACAATGTCACTAATATGTCTTTCACTGGTTCTCAATGATAACCATTATCATTGTGCGTGCTTTCTCGCCTCATTGACCTATCCATTGAAGAGACACGGCATACTGGTAGCTGGTACATGCAGCCGAATCAGAGTACTCGAGATATCAGTATCCAATTCGTCGAAAGCCAGATTCGACGTCTTCGATGTCGATGAGCTCATGTGACACTGCATTACCAGTGTTTTTCTAGCCTTTTATGACCCATCCACGGCCAGAGTTCATATCAGGAACAACAGGTTCAGGGATGTGGGATCTCTTTCAGATTCTAACATATCGTACGTATATGCTGTTTCAGACTTCTCCAGCATAATGGAAATTACACCAGATGCACATTCTTCCAATGGTGGATTGGTTCTCCTTAGCACATAACTCCATAATTCGTATGAAGAATCTTGTGGACCCTCGTGCAACCATAAATGACACAGGTGATATCATCGAGGTCATTAATGAGGGCATAAATGTTAAATGTTTTTTCATTGGTCTGACTTCTCTCCCACTCCCTTGAAGGTGCTGGTTGTGTCACATCTGGTGTATGCGCAAAGAGACCATTGAAGACTCTCCAGTAGAGAGTTCTCTAAAGTGCTTTCCAGACTTGGCAAAGAGTGAAACTTCACTGCATACCTCATTTATGACCTCAAAGAATCCACCTGTGCCACTTATGGTCACTGAGGTTCACAAGAATGAGGAATTGTGCTTCATACGAATTAAGGAGAACCAATTCAACCCTCCGCAGAATGTTGATCTGGTGTATTTTCCATCATGCCAGGGAAGTCTGGAACATCATATACGATATGTGAATCTAGGTAAACTACGTTGGAAAAAGGAAGAGCTCCCACATCCCTGAAGCCGATGTTTCTGATCTTAACTCTGACCATGGATAGTTGACAAGTTAGAACCACGATGGTAACCCGGTTAATGTAATGTCACATCAGGTCACCGAGGTCGAAGACGACACTCTGGCGAGAAAGCACGCACAACGAAAATGATTACCATTAAGAAATATGTGACACTGTAGTAACCATCTTATATTTCCTTGCGTTATACACAGGAAATAAACAATGGATGTGCTCATTCTAAAAGACACAATATGTTTAGAAAAGTGTCATGGTATTTACGGAACTTTAATTTGATACCCTATAGCTATTAGTTAGCGTTTTTGCTGTAATAATTCAGTTTGAGAGGCTACTAGTCTACAAAATTTCGAATATGAAAATGGATTATTTTGAAGTCCCACTTAGATATTCAGCCAACTTTAAATTCAAATTTGTTAAGATATAAATCGTCAATAGCCAATGTTATATTCAGGAAATTCCAAGACACCCACGAAAATGTAGTGTTAGCGGTTTGGAAAAAATAACAATCATATGCCGCATCCGGTGATGTTTTCTAAACCAAATGATGGTATAACAATTCTCTTTTGCATTTCTATATATTTTTGTTGTTGTTGTTTTAACCGATTGATAAGAGGTCAAATAACTGATTGTGAATAATAATTTGTTGTTGGGAAACAATTTTTGCTGCGTCAAGCCAAATATGAAAAAAATGCTGAAAATTACTATTTTTGAGCTAAAAATATTATTTTTTTCATTTCCTGCGTTCAAATCACTACATATATTGGATTATGTGGTCCTGACATGTATTTGTTTGTTCTATTGTGGTCATTTTGATACCTCATTTGTCTACTTTAGTTGAAAAATGTCAATGTTTTGACTATTGTTCATTTTTCAGTGAAATTCGAGATGGTGGCCATCTTGATGACGTCATAACCGGAACTTACACGATGTTAACATTGGTTTTGGTTGTTTCC
Organism: Argopecten irradians; assembly: GCF_041381155.1. NCBI lineage: Eukaryota > Metazoa > Mollusca > Bivalvia > Pectinida > Pectinidae > Argopecten > Argopecten irradians. The sequence continues at coordinate 3,082,648 of NC_091135.1, forward strand.
GTTGCTTACACTGATTGATAAGTGGTCAAAAAACCTATTAGAAATAATAGATTGCTGTTGGGAAACATTTTTTGCTGCGTCAAACCATTTTTGAGCTTTAAATCCGATTTTTTAATTTCCTGCGTAGAAATCACTACATATATTGGGTTTTTTTGGTCCTGATATGTATTTGTTGTTCTATTGTTGTCATTTTGACACCTCATTTGTCTACTTCGGTTGAAAAATGTTAATGTTGAGACTATTTTTTCAATTTTTAGTGAAATTCGAGATGGCGGACAGGCTTCTTTTTCAAACCGCAGTCACAAGTCTATTCAGATAAAGTAACGATCTCTGCACGGTGTTAAGCATCCTATTCCACATAGATTATATCACACATTATAGATGGTAGTATGAAATTATTCAAAAATTGGCGTGTTATGCAACATGATCATTTCCATGTTAAAACTTAGAAAGGCAAAACAGCATATTCATATTTTATGTTTGATAGAAATACAAACCATGTCTATTAATCATTTATTATCTGTGTTCTATGTCCAGTCCTATATTGCTTCATAACCAAAAGGATAAGCTTATATATATATTTATATATATTTATGATAGGAACATTTAACAGCTGAGTGAAGTTTGCTCAACCAGAGGCTAGTAGCTCTTGATATACGGACACCTCTATATATGTGTAATACTGCTACACATAATTGTATAGAGGTGTCCATATATATATATATTTCTTTCATACCTACGGGTGCAATACTGGCTGGTTTAGGGCAATACACTCATGCCGCCAGAGGCTGTATTGCATGCATGGCTACCCATGCAATAAAGCCTCGTGACGTCACGGCGTCAACAAAATTACTATTTACTCGGTAAAATTTTAACACTTTTTTCACAAACTTGACTGGTTTTACTATAAAAGATGCAAACAACGGAATTTTTGTTGAAAATATCACGTAATTTTTCATGCATGAGAAATTGACTTTCAGCCGTGGATTTCTGTGAATTTATTTCAAATTTGCGGGATATTACAGTTGTAAAATTGCAATAAAACGTCGAAGTATGAAAGAAAAATACTTTTTCATAAGTGGATATGAAGGATAGGGATATTCTACCCTCGGGATCACAAAATGTTTCAAAACCACCGGCAAGCCTCGGGTTTTACTACATTTTGTGACCCTCGGGTAGAATATCCCTACCCTTCATATCCACATATGAAAGAGCCTTATAATATACTAAAACTTTTTAAAGACGTTGGGCATCAGTAGATACTGAAAAAAATATCAACACGGCATTCCTTTTCGCTTTTCGAAGTCTTGTAGAATCGTTCAATTCATGGCCTAAGATGAAGTTATAACACCGAAAAATGGACGATTTCTCTTGGGGTAACGATTGTCAGCTACCGTGTGGAATAAGTACCAGGGGCATAGGAAGAAGGACGGGGGGGGGGCAAACATGTCTTTTGCCCCCCCCCCCCCCCCCCCCATTTTCGCCTAGTAAAATGTTCTAAATATGCACATTTGAAAGAAAAAAGGGTCCTCCTACATATTTTTGTACTTCATTTTTGAAATTTTTCCGCTGCGCGGCACGTTTCCTAAAACGTTCAAGCACGTAATGTTCAAACCTTTAATAATGGAAATTCAATACACACGAACTAGACTAAAAATTTCCATCAAGAGATTATACTATTTCAAAAAATGCTTTTAAAAAGATTATTTTGTTAATATATCTTAGCAAGACAATTAATTTATTATTATTTTGAGTTACATAACAATGTGCCGGTGGTGTGAATCCGGTGTGTTCAGATCGAGCTCGGTTGCATAATGATATGACGACACTCAAAATTATCATTTCTAAATGCAGGTAACTTTAAATCGAAAAATTACCGTGTTAAGAACGCTTTAAAATCATCAAAATATATTGTAAAACTCATCTCAGTCATTCAAAATCGTAATATTTTCCCCGGGGGAGAACCCAGGACCCCCAGAACAACAAAAGCTCACGCCTTCGGTGCTCGCAAATACAACAAAATGCATCGTAAAACGCATCGCAACCATTCTAAATTGTAAAAAAAATTCCCCGAGGTGACCCCCGAACCCCGTAAACACCAAAATCTCGCGCCTTCGGCACCCGCAAATTCAACAAAATGCATCATAAAACTCATCTCAGCCATTCTAGATTGTAATTTTTTCCCGGGGTTGACCCCCGGACCCCACAAACACCAAAATCTCGCTCCTTCGGCGCTCGCAAATTCAACAAAATACATCGTGAAGCTCATCTCAGTTATTCTGAATCGTAATATTTTTCCAGGGGATACCCCGGACCCCCCAAACTCGGACGCTAATTTGCGTATTCATTAATTCCCTGTTAGCGACGCCACTGTCTATAGATGTGTGCAAGGATTATATGTAATGATATATGAAAAACGTATATCAAGTATCTCTCACCTCTCTCGCGCGAGGGGGGTTGTTACGAAATATTGAGGACCTTTGCCCCCTCCCTCCCCACCCATTACGTTTCATCTTCCTACGCCATTGAGTACCATGGCGGGAACTATAGGGCAACCCGCGTAATGGAAATAATCATCTGATACGTCTATTTACTATTTAGAATGGTTTACGAATAAGTCGCTCCACTGCAACGTCCTTGTTCCGGTTACAACAAGTCAACTTCTACCCGCCTTTAGATTAGAAACGAATATTACTTCCTTCTTCTTTCTAAGTACGGGTTTTGTGTGTGTTTAATTCTTTTCTATACAATAGGTTTCGTTTTTCAAGACAGAGGTACAACTCATGTGTATGTATTTTTGTAAATGATATTCCCAAATACATAGAAAATATTTCACCGTATGCTAAACTACACACGCCTACTAAAACTACTTTTCCAAATCACGACAATTGGGTTGGGTTCCCTCACTAACAAGTTAGTCCGTAACTAAAGTCCAACCAGTTTTTATGGGATACTACTTAACAAATTGCATCCTAAAATAATTATGTGTCAATTAAATTTTTCAGTTGTAATTGCGGTTCCATCAAAGTTAAGATATATTTTTTTATGTTTGTCTTCGTTCATAATGCGTGCACATATAGAGCTAAACTGTTTAAATAATTGAACATTTTCCTCGACCAAAATGTGTAGTTTGTCTTTTTTGCCAAAATATAGCACATAAATAACTTTATGTTAAATAAGAAAAAAATAAATAAAATGGCTACAATGAAAAAAGGTCAGGATCAGAAATTAAATATTTGCATTAAACGTGATTCTAAGATATGAATGTAACGCTAATCTGCCTTTACTTTAATTGCAGTACAACACTTGTGTTCTTTAAATAGTCTCCTCTGTTAGCTATTGTATAAATTAATGATGTTTGGTTCATGCCTTATTTAATGATACGTTTCGCTCAGTATTCGCTCAGTTGACATCATTGGTAAGCGAAGGCTAGCTTGTGGAGATGTATTAAAATTTCTTCAAACAATGGCATAGTGTACTCCTAATGCCATCCTCGATAGTCCAGGGCTTCCGATCGCTTACGATCTCAACACCCCTGGACTTTCTCATAGCGAAATTGAAGGCAGCTCAGCGGAAAACATTTGACCAATCACAGGGTAGCAAAAATTTCCTTTGAAGACTACAGAGAGACCAACGCCTTACATCAAAGCCACAAATTCAACCACAGTGTACCGATATACGGCTCTTTTGATGTACATCAATGACTAAGTTACCTTTTTATTCTGTTGCCTCCAGTTTTGCTATGAATTAGTCCAGGGGTGTAGAGATCGTAAGTGATCGGAACCCCTGAAGTATCGAGGATGTCCTAACGCGTACTTTGGACTTCCGGTTGCTGTAAATAATGGTAGTGTCATTGGCATCAAAAAGAAGGAAAGTACAACTCGGCTAAGGAGAGAATACTAAATGGGTGTACATCAATTCACTACTGACTCATACAGAAGAACTGTAGGTCATCTTATTCTTTTATCTAAAAGTAAATGGTTGGTTCGAAACCAATACAACCCAATGAAGCAATTGTAGACATTGTGTACCTATCAAGGATTCATGTGACGAGGTTTATTCTGTTTTGTTAGGATTTTATGACCCTTCAGGTGTACCTTGCTGCTCAGCTGTAATTTAATAGAACTTGATAGATATACAAAATATATTTCTGTCACTCGATCTAAAAAGTAAATAGCCTTGACATGTCGCCGAGCGCTACTAAATATATGGATTCAATCCATTATGTTGGTGAACCAGACGATGTGTATGTAAAAAATAACAAAAAAAGCCATTGGAGAATTGAAATGCGTTCATCGTTAATTCAGGTTGACGTTATGTTATAAATAGTTTCCATTATCATGTCGTTAGGCGGCTACGTTTAAATTATTGAAAGTAGTTCCGAATGATCTCACACGTGGTTTTGGAACCTCGCGTTGACACACGATAAAGAAAAACTGTCAGTGGGTCTGATTTTGTCTTATGTGAGATCGGTTGTCACAGAGACTTTTTGTATATTTTTATTAAGTTCTAAATCAAATTTTATTCACAAAATCATACTTACAATATCTATTATATAACATAAAGTGTCCTCACCTACGAGGAGATTCATTTAACACAAAGCGATATAGATCTACTTTCCATATTTTTATTTTGTTTAATATAAAATGATCTATAATCATTGTATGCATAGATACCTCTCAACTACAGGAGGATACCGGATAAAGTATAATCATATCATTATGGCTGACGAGATTTTGTTGTGACAGAGAATATCGCTTAATTCACATATATTATATAATACAAATAAAAATGTATATTAAAAAATCAATGAATACATAATGACTAAAGGCTAATCAAATGAATGATGGAAATTGAATGTGCACAACACTGGAATACTCTTCCTTCTACCGTTTGCCGGTATGATAGGGGTAGATTAATATAATCATATACGGGTCTGACAAGTGGACAGGATTATGTCAACCCGACTGAAAGATTTTTTCTGGTCAACCTGAGGGATGGCGGCCAAAATCTTCCATGAAGGTTGAGGTATTACTGTCCACTTGAAAACCAATGCTTGATTATTTTTCTCTCATATTGTAAAGAAAAAATCAGTTGAGAATATTGAGAATGTAATGCGTCATGAAAAAAATAATGACGTCTTCTGCAATAGTCTTCGTATGTAGCGAAGCAACCACAGGATTAAAATGATCTTTCCTTACCTTGAGGGTGGGGCAGGGAAATCTACCCAAAGAGAAGATTCTCGACATTTACCTGTCCTACACTGTAGGTAGGTAATATCCTTTTTCTGCCACTGTGAAAATTCCAAAAATTTTGCAAACTATAAATACGAGATATAAAAAAGCGAACATATAAAATATATTTAATAATGAACTGTACCAAAATGAAATATTGTTTTTTGTCAAAAACTTTGGTAAACTGTTTTCATAGTGACAAACAAAAATCTTTATATTTTTTAAATACTTAAATTCAAAGAAATATTTAACATAGATTGTCATTTCAGATATATAATTATTCAGAATAAGACGATTGAACGAAAACTGAAGGAGATGACTTTGATTTTATCGAACATGCGCAATCAGACAAAATTCTATGAATGGTAGAAACCTGAATAGAGTCAATGTTGTCTAGAAGTCCGCATATCAGGTATATCAGGTATGTAGATTCTTTGAGTGACTCCTCAAATCCACTGTACGTGAGACATTTGATATTTCATACAGAAAATAGATTTTAAAACTATTCATCGTAGATAGTAGAATGTCTGCAGTGCAAGGTATGTATTTGAAAGTGTTATATCAAATTTGCAGCCTTTGATCATTTATAACATTTAAATACAAAGCAAAAATGTGATGAAAAAGCTGAATAAGTTGGAGGATATTTTCCACAAAGAATTAAATGTACTTAAATACCGAATGGGATCGCACGATCAAGAGGTGGAAGGAACTGCATTAAAGGTATGTCTATTATAACTGCTGAGATTTCTGTGACATATATAATGTCACTCTATACCAGAAGCTGATAGAATATACATATCATTCATATCTACGTTAGAAAGAATATCATACTTCAACGTTTTTATTAAAGACTATACATGGTTTGCCCCAAATCCGTCAAATTTATAAACCTGTAATTTTATGATTGATTTATTGAATCTAAAGTATCTACACTACATCCCTGATACAATAAGTGTGATAGTAATGTATCATTAGAGTTGTAGTTGCCTTGGTAACCATCCTAAATATGCATAAATTAAGCGAATCACTGTCCATTTCATACATGTATCTAAATATATATTTCATATTTAGTAGACGACGGTTGGGCTAAGTCTTGAAACAGATTAGTAAAAACAGTGGAAGCATCATACAATGTATATACTGTATTATATTATATACATGGTCCAGTATTTGCTATACACTTATTTTATGTAATACATATTTTTTCGACTTGATATAACTACAAAAAACACTTTCATAGAAAAATCCAAAATGCTAAAAGTTGCGGTAATTAAAATGTCATTGACATGCATTGTTAGTCATAGTTTGAGACCGTACACTTTGACTATCGATGATCGATCGTGACCAACCTCGGATGAATCGAATACCCTGTATTCCTCGAGCTATTGATCTGGTCCCCTGCTGTTCAAGTTATAGGGTTTTGCAGTATTCTAAAAACATACTAAATGTTTGAGAAAGAAATGATCATAACATCACACTATTGGTTTTTGATTGGGTTATGAAGAAGGCATATCTGAAACTCTATAATCTGATGACAATGGTATTCTTGTATAACCTCCTTCCTCGGGGACGCTTATTGTTGGTATTTTCCTGGATGTAATTAGTTTCACAATATGTAAGCAACATATTTAAAATATAAGTATCACTTTTATGGTTTCCCATTTCGCGTGACCTACCTCATTATTTAAAATCAGGAAGCTGCAATTGCCCTCTTCTTGTTTAAGTATAGAGATAAACGGCTTTGCGGCGTGTCGGGGAACTTATGTCAGCGACATTTATAGGGTCAAGAAAATGTTAAAATAGCAAGTTGTATCGCAAACCCTTCAATTTTTATATAGCGTCCAAGGTAGAGCAAATTAACAAACAACACAGATTTATAACATTTTCAGATAGGATTACACGGATATGCCTTTTCCAAAATATTTCACTTCTATATATAGTTACATTTGTATATAAGAAACAGAATTATTACTGCTTACTGCCTCCAACTGTGAGAGGTGCCGGGTACAGCATATCGTCAACCTTCGCTGTACATTTTATTACACTTTCTGGTGTTATATGTGTAACGCAACAACTTAATTATGTACAATGAAGCTCAACTCAAATGAATGTGGTTTCTTCAGGGTTTATAGAAGCGAAGTTAATCTTGAGATTCCAAAACTTTATCGCAAATAAATGCTACGTAGTTCGCGATTCAGCTAAATCATGGAATGAAAGAGGTATCTGTTTCGAAACTCTCTTAAACTCTAAATAAGATGGATGTATTCCGGAACCCTCTAAAGGTGTCAGAAAGAGCCGACTAGATTCGGACGCTCGGTGTACACTGACTGCACTAAAACTCCCACCGATCTAGAATCGAGTATAGCTACACCCGCGGCCGGTGTACACTGTCTACACTTCCTACAGGGGTAGAGCAGGAGTAGAAGGAAAACCAGCATGGCGTCATGAATGGTACAATACACGTCAGCGAAGAAATATATGTTCACGCTTCACTGAATATGTCAAAACTTGTATAAGATCATGATACCAAAATTTCACAAAATTAACGCTGTAATGCAATATGTGCATGTATATAAAGTGAAAGTAAAGAACCGAGACTGTACTGTAGGCATATTTTTCAGCATTATTTATACGACAAACTTTGCATGAAAATCATTTGAAAAGCATGTGGAGGTCTTTTTTCCTCATTTGTGGCAAACTATGACATGTTAGGTGTAAGAAACAAGCTGCAACATAACGATGTCACTCCATCGTCACAATTGTTTACACCGTAGGCCTTGATTCGGACGCTATATTGTGATAAAGTGTATCCCAAAAGACTTATTCATTAGACTTAGTAGATAAAATGTCATTTAGTACGGCGAGGTTGACAAAATAAATGAGAGACACGACTAGGTCCAAATTAAGTTTGTGACATCTGAGACCATGTGGACAATATATACAATATACTTTACATCTGTATACGGAAATATGTGTACTACATTCTGTGCATAATCTGATCATTTGTTTGTAAACAATTCCCTTCTAAGTGTAGATCTTTTTGTCAAGTAAATATAAGCTAATTATTTCGGATATTGCGCCCAATTTTCATTTTGCGCAGAAAATTTATTGAAGTGTTTTATTTTTTCTCAGTTGTATACTACATACACATTGTGTTAATAGTAACTTATAAAAGAAGTACACGTAGTTACAATTAATTGATTTGATTTATTATGATTTTGAAAAGAAAAAAAGGAAAATAAAGAGACATATCATATTTAATAAGGTATGATAAGAATTATCTAGTAGCTCGCAGTATACATTGTAAGGCATTGAATTAGAATTGAAATTAAAGTGGTATGCGGGAATCTATCTTTCATCCACAAACACATAAAAGCCACCCGCTATACTGTAGTAGTACTGTATGACTCGCGATGGCCATATTGTAGTAGATCTGGTTTTGTTTTTCTTTATGTCGAATGGGTCTTTTTCGTTCCCTACGCTGAACATGTACAATAACCACTCTTATTGTGACCATTAACATAGCTTTATATGTGTATGTGTGTATGCTTTCCACCAGTTACGGCTATACAGTGAGGCGTTACGGCCGTATCTACAAACCCTTAATACTGTCTCATCAGGGAAGCACAGCAAGGTAAATATTTTTGTCTCGATTTCCTTTCGTTTTGCATTTTGCATAGTGGAATTATTTTATTATTGTTTATCAAATGTGTACCTCGATGTTAAAGTACGGGATCGTCTCATACATAAACACTTCCCTACTTTTGGATGTTCGCTGTAATTAGCTACAAGATGAATGGTATCCTGCCACTAAGAATTTAATTGTATAAACTACCAAATTTTAACTGCAATAATAATAATAAAAAAGGGAGTTTGCATTGGTCCGGTCTTTGGATTTGAATGATACTTTTGAAATTAGAAGGAGATCGAAATAGATCGTGTATTTGTACAGTTTCGTTTGTCCTAATAACTAAGAAATGTGCATCGTATGTGTACACGCAGGACTCGTGAAGACATTCTATATAAACCCAAGGTTATAAACGAAAGTATGAACCTATTGAATAGTGTTACCCAATGCTAGATTTTAGTTAATGATAAACACATTCATCAAACCGGGCTGTAGACTAGGTTTATGCATTATTCATCATTTATTCATAATGCTTCCCACTTACTTACACACTGTTATCAAATCTTAAATCGTCTTATGCTTTTTGCATGTACATGTGATATTCAATGGCGTGAAACTATCTATTCGTTGTATAATAACTCATGCGACACCTTGGTATAGGTCTTTGCTGATGGAAATGTTTAGTAAAATATTAACCTGGGATGAAGCAAACCGTTTACACTGGTTTATTTTATTATGATAATTGCTCTGTTGTATTTTAGGTGAATTTTTTTCTTGATTTGTTTGAAATTTGAGGAGATTTATTGGCGAATCAGCCTGAAAAACGTCATTTAAGGGACATGGTGTTTACAAACGTAAACCCTCGAACAATAATCTTGCGACGCATTAAATTTCGAGAATGTTTAGAAATCCGTGAATTGGTGATTGGTGGGGCTATCAATATAATGTATGTATACTGTTGTTATTTATGATATCATGGATATTATCTCTTGAATTTATCTTTTGTGTTGCAGCAAAGCAAAGAAACCAAACATCCCACAGTTTTACAACTCTCTAACTCAGACGTAAGCTAGCACAACGCGTGCAAATACTGAGACGGTATTACGTACAGTCTGAACGGTCCAGATTTATCTGGATCGTATGGGGGTAACCTCCCATATAACGTATCAAATATTGTTAGAATAAACTGATACCTAACATACCATCGTGCTATCAAAACATTATACTTACAACGGTATTAAAGTCTTTGATAGGATGACTTCCTATAGTTCGGTGAAATATTTATCTATTAAATCAACAAATGTATAATTAATTGTTTGGGCCAAAATGGTTCACTGAATGATTCATAATGTACTTCCAAACACCGCACCCCATAACATATAATGGTGGATGAGGTATATATTGAAGTGTTATAGACCGACACATGTATTAACGAGTTTTCTAAATTAATCATAGCCATGATCTACATGATGTATTTTAAGAATTGTTACTGTATATTGTGAAACTAAGCTGATGCAAGCAATATTTTAGGTGATTCCAAAAAGTCACCACAATACAACAAATGCTGCTTACATTAAACTCATTGCTTTTGGTATCTGAGTAGTGAATAATCATGCTGTACCATGCATGTTTATAACTGTTGAATAACGTCCTATTTAAATAGACTCGTCTGCTGTTTGATTCTACTAATGTTTGTTATGAACAAACACCACAGAGAAATGACATAGGCTTACACACATGAGCAATGGAGCGGAAAAGCTAACATAAAAAGCTGTCTGATATGAAAATTAACAAATAGTTTAGGGGTGAAAAAACATGTCAACGACCCAAGACACCAATGATAAAATTCCGTGTGTATATCGACTTTCTTGTTATATTAGATATAATTTCAGTAATACTACTAAAAGCCCATCGCCGCGACAGGATCGTGAGTCAGTGATAAAGACATTCCCAAATTAGAAAATTTCGGAGCAGTTTATGCACCCGACACATATTGTACCGCAAAGTTACATCGACGCTGCAGTATTGGGTGTCACCACGAAACTAGGTCACAAAGAAAATGACACAAACCGGCTCGTCAATAGAATATATTTGTGACAAGACGCCGTCGTCATTAAATATGTCAAGGTGAATAGCAGGAGTCGACGCGCCTACTTACTTCTACGTCAAACGCTTTATTCAAAACTAGAACTTGGATAAGCAACACGATCCTGTGTCCTCTATGTGAGAAAAGAGACATCGACAATGATTTCTTTAATATAATTTTCAGATTAAGGTCGTGTATGATGTGTAACACATACTGCAATTCGCCTTAAATGCATTTGTCTAATTATAAAGCTACTGATAATTGTTGTTTTGTTTCGATGAAGCAAGAGTCGAACGTCCTAATATACGTAACTACATTTGTAACGAACTGCAAAACTTTCAGTTCCATCGTGCCAAGGTGCTGATACCTTATATAGACGTAATGGTAATTAAATACGTGAATAATTATAAATTATTTTATTCAGTTAGGGTTGCATAATATAGACTTTGATCTAGTTTTCAACATGACCCTGTTCGGGACGTATATATGCAACAATGAAACACTTGACTTACATGACAATACTGACAAATAAACAAAACATATTTCATTAGTTTGTACGTGATTCGGGTACTTTGATTACACAGATAATTACAAGGTACTATAGTGCATGTTTAAAGAACCGAAAACAAAAGTGCATACTAATGAAAGAAGTATCATAGATTTGTAATCACATGAAACAGATCCACTTTAAAGTTTATTAACGACAAAAAAAACCCAACAACTCTCCTGTCTCCATTTCATGATTTCGTTAGTTCTACCAAATGTACGAAATTTATATTTTGTCAGTGAAAAATGATGAGCAAAATATAAATAAAAAAATATTCAAATACAAAATACACATAATCAATGTAAACAATATAAAAAATTAACAAATTGCTTTGTTTGTCCAAATAACGTATTTAATAGATTATGTACAGTGCGGTACTGTTAGATACCAAACATCCTATCGGGTCGTATGGTACTGAGAACTAGCAAATCCAACATACCCCGAAAAACACAACATTCAGCAATATCAAACGAGAATTAAGGCATGCATACTAAAGAATGACCAATAGGATTATATGGGTCGAGTGTTGTGAAATCCAATAGCGATGGTACATATAGGTACATGTATTACATGTATATATACCGAATTAAAGGAACTGTTTTATGATGTGCTAAAAATAATTACTCAAATCGTCTCCTTCTTGTTATAATGCATTTATATTTTCTGAAATTGCAGGTTCAGACTCGTTTTTCAAAATGTCGACTGCAGATTCTATGCAGGGTTCTATGCAGGGTTTGACTACGTCCAAGTTAGAGTTTAAAAAGGGCAGCAGTCGTGACCGGCTAATTTTGGGGTTGATCATCATAGGCGGGCTCGCCCTGGTGATTGGTTTAGCCGTGGGGATACCTTTGTCCAAACGAGCCGCTGTGCCCGGTCCAACGCATGATCCAAACATTGCATTCGCCCGAACGTTCCTGCAGAGTAATGTGTTAATTGATGGGTAAGGTGAAAAACAGGATCACAAATATAAACATCTATAAATCTAAAATTTAGAGAAAAGAAGCGCAAGAAAAGTCAAGATTGTAAAATTTTCTGAGGATATTGATAATCAGTTCCACTTTTTCAAAGCTGCTGATGTTGTTAACACCATGCTGATATATCATCAAGAAGCAAGTCCACACCACATATCCAATCTTTCATGACAAGAAATTAACTGTACTGGATTTACACATTGTATAAAATATTGTTTTTGATATTTCTCCATTTGATATTGAAATACCAACAAACTGCGACGCCGTTTAGATACGTAACGTGTCAGATCTGGGACGGTTGTCAGGTAGTTAAAGAAGCTTCACCAGCAGAACACCCAGCTAGTGTCTGACCATTAACTTTTCTCCTCTCTTGTTCTAGATTAATATGTACTTATAATGCTTTTGATCATTTGCGTTTGATTCTGATTGCAGCCACAATGATCTGCCATGGCAGTATCGTCAGTTTTCAAAAAACCACATTTACAATGTTAGTCTGAATGAGGACACGAGGATACAATGGCGTAGAGATATGGAAATGACAGACGAATCGTTTCCATTTCTCCCTCCGCAGACGGATATACCAAGGTTACGGGAAGGTGGCGTAGGTGCCGTGGTAAGTACGAGATATCTTGTTTCAAGTATCCGATATACCAGGGTTACTGGAAGATGACTTATATGGCCCGTGGTAAGTACGATATATCTTGTGTCTGGTATCCGATATACCAAGGTTACTGGAAGATGACTAAGGCCTTCATCCTTTTGGATACTAAACATTACATATAAAACGTGGCATTTTGTGTAGGGAATGAATTGCATGCTTTTAAGGAAAAAAAATTGTGTGTTTTTAGTGGTGGGCGGCTTTCGTGTCCTGTAGTGCCACGGGTAAGGATGCAGTTAGACAAGGCTTTGACCAGGTAGATGTTATTCACAAGTTTACTGCAAAATACCCAGAAACGTTTACACTGGCTTTGACTGCACACGGTAAGTTAGTGTCGTTAAAGACCCACTACCTTACCGACTTTAATTTTTAAAATGGGAACGTAAAATGAGACCGAAAATTTTGTAAAGTTACAAAAGTTATTAACTTACCGTTGATATTACACTCATCATCATCTTCGGGAAAAAAATAATTAAGATGAATAAAATGTCAACTTTTATAACGCGGGTCCTCCTATGTTTCCTGCCGTCGTCCTAAATACCACGCGGTATTTGACTATTACTACGCTAGACGGCAAAACAGCGAAATAAATTTTGACAGTCATCACATATAACGCAGGAAATCTTGCATTTGTCTGGTGTTGTTACCTAATCTTAGTTTAAACAATATTTTATTCAAATATATACATACATATACACCAATACATACAGACAGCTAGGATGGGAAAACAAGCTAAGAGCTTATATTAACCTCATCTTAGGTCATCGATATGTATTTTTATGTTGTTAATATTTTCAGGAAGCTTTTTAATTTTGCTCCGGAAAGGTAGTGGGGGTCTCTTATGGTCTAACTGATCAAAAGTTCATATAACAATAAGTCATTGTTTGATATTTAATTAAATTGAAATTGGGAGTTGAATGAACAGTAGCCAACGGTTTAATATCTAAATACAAATGCTCAAGTGGAGACAGTTAATCAATAAAATGGTTTATCATTTATAACGAAAACACATTATACTTATTATTGTAGATATTGAAACGACATTTGATGACGGCAAAATCTCGAGTCTGATTGGTCTGGAAGGGGGGCACACTATCGGAAATACACTCGGAGTTCTCCGGATGTATTATAGAGTTGGTGTTCGCTATATGACCTTGACCCACAGCTGTGACAATGACTGGTAAGCGATTACGTACATGTATCTGTCACGTGAATGGTTACCAATTTTCGGTATTAAATTATTAGTTTAAGCTACACGTATAGATATATATATGTATGTTTATTAAAGTGTAGTAAATAGCAATAATAAATGACGATTATGCATGGAAAAATTATTATGTAATAGATGTTTGATGCCTAAAATATTTTTGAATTGTACTGCATAACTATATTAATTTAATCATTGCACTTGTCTTTAATCACACGAACACGGTGCACCTTTCTTGACATATTTTAAATGAAGATACCAAATGTGTTCAACGAAAAAGTCAGTTGATGTCAAGTTAAAATAGTTCGAATTTAGGTTGGCAGGAGAACATGCCTCAGTACGCTTTTTAAATAAACACAGAATTATGTGGAATCTAAGATATAAATTTCTCATATGTCAACTACAAATCAATGCTTTAGTAATATTCCTTTAGAAAAATCACATTTAATACAATTATGAAAGCAAGCTAGGTCATATATGGTACAAAGGAAACACTTAGTTTTCCATGGTCTAGATTATAATAACATTTTATATTTTTGTCAGGGCCGACAACTACAAGGCTGACCTAAATGGTGGAGTATCGACGGGGTTAACAGATTTCGGCAGGGTAAGGTCATCAATCTGCATATCAAACATTTTTATCATTCGTGCTTTTATTATCAGAACTCGGCAAACGAAATGAACTTTGTATAAAAAAATGGGTTCAGCGTCCAGACAAAATGGAGGGTATAAAGGTATTGGATGTCAGTGACAGTTTATAAATCATAATGTATCGATAAGCGAAATATCTTTAGAAAAGGTCTCTATAGAAGGCTAAGTCATTTAGGATATCTTCGTATATAAACTATTGGAGACTTAGTCAAACGACCCCAAACAAAAACGGGCCAGTAATTAATCAACCCAGTAAACACGACATAAATGAACTATTTTGATACTGTTGTTGAAATAGCGATTAATCTAATAAAACGGTTAGTTGGTCCAGAATATTTAATTGATGACGTGGAAAATAAAGAAAAGATATCAGTCGCTTCAACTTTTCGCTGGATCTACATATTTTTTTGAATTGTTGACAATTGTTACAGTATCTAATGTGCATTTAATCCCAAAATGCAAATATAACTTGATACATCCATGGACAATGGAATCGAATAAAATATCTTAACAATTATGACGTACTGTCTATTATTAATAGGAGGTTTTCAGTTGACCTAACATTTTAAATAGATGAATTAAACGATCATTTTCTTAACGCGAGTCCTCTTATTTTCCCCTATAAACCAAACCGTAGTTTACTCTCACTACGCCACACCGCAAAACAGTTAAATGACTTCCTTATTAACATGGTGTTTCACAGGTAATATTGCATTTGTCCATACCATAGATGTACCATTTAATATTATGATCATTATTGTTAAACTTTATTTTTCTTAAAACTATAAGAAAATGGTTGTACTGCTTTTATCTGTGATTTTGATCCAATGTGATATTTGTAGACCGTGGTCCACGAGATGAATAGGCTGGGGATGATTATAGATGTGTCCCACGTGTCCTATCAGACTATGAAGGACGCAATACTGACATCGGAGGCCCCCGTCATCTTCAGTCACTCCTCAGTGTTCACTCTTTGTAACCACTACAGAAATGTCCAGGATGATGTGCTCTTGCTTCTCGTAAGTTTTAGATACATCTGACCACCAAACAAAGGGTCCAATAGCTACCTAAATAATGATTCACCGAATTAGATATTAAATTGTGCAAGACGGACAATTAGCTAGATGGATGAAACGACAACCAAACAGACGTATACAACACAAGCGAGCGAACTTTATATATCATTCACTGATATGCATATGCTTGGCTTGAACTTGGTTACAATGGTTTGATGATTATTTGGCGAGTTAAAAGTCACTTTGCCATAAAGATGCCCGCATGTAGTTCGACGACGCGTAGCTTATTGTTAAAATACCTATATAAATATCGATTCAGTAAGTAGAAATGCATGGAATAGTTATTCAAAATCAATAAGATTCGTTATCAAAGCTACTATAAAGATTTTTGAATGTTAATGAGTATCTTTTTGCTTATGCAGATATCACTACACTTTATTTGAATTGGCCATGAAAAAACATCCATGTGAATCTGGTCTTCTTATACATGATTTAGGTGTGGTAGTAACAGGTCACACAAATCGGAATTGTTGGATATAGAAGTTGTTTTTACAGATACATTGTACTAAAGACGCTCGTTTAAGTTTCGTCTTTTGTAACTTAAAAGAAAGTCATTCGCATGAAATAAATTCCATATCCAACAATAACTAACCTCTATTTATCTGATTTTCAGAAACAAAATGGCGGCATCATTATGATCAACTTTTACACGGGCTACATTCAATGTACCGACGACCATGCCAATACTACGACTGTGGGACAAGTAGCAGGTAAGAAGCATTTCACATATACATATTTTAATTGTTCACAATTTTGTTATATTATATATATTTGTTTACTACGAACATACAACTAAATTTAAATTATTTAAGCATTTATATCTGAGCAGCGTCACATTACAGAATGAAAGTTTATGGTTTGTTGTATTGGCTTAGAAAAATATTGCATCGAAATATAAAATTGAGTCTACTGGCGAGGGCTTAAATGTATCATATCAGTGCTGTTATGTTAATCACAATCCACATGCTAGCCTAAAACAATAATACTACTGGTCTCCTTAGGTACAACCTTATAGCCATAGCTGAGGGAGTAGTAGGCCAATCACATGGAAATTGTTACGCTCCAATACAAGATCTAACAATGCCCGTTCAGGATCACCTCAGCATGACCCCAATCAGCGTGTCGCCTACGGAATCTTCGGACGGGTTCATTCAGTCGGAAATATAAATGGCTAACAGTACGTCCAGATATGTTCCGATTCTAGGCCATGGGTCATGCTGAGGTGACCCCGAACGGAGCATTGTTAGATATTGTATTGAAGCGTAACGTAGCATCGTAGTGGAGCGGAATTACAAGTCTTATTTTAATTAACTTACATTGGTTAGATCACAATTACACGGTATCGATTTGAAATCAAAAGTGAATACAGAATATGTCATAGCAATATCACTAGGAATATGAAAAAAATATATATCTGTTTAATGGTATTGTTTGGTTATAGATCATTTTGACTATGTGAAGAATCTCATCGGTATTGACCATGTCGCAGTAGGCGCAGACTACGATGGTGTTCCATCGTAAGTAAAGTAGGGCTAGACTATAATGGTGTTACTTCGTAATTATAGTAGGGTTAGACTATAATGTTGTTCCTTCGTAAGTATAGTAGGGTTAGACTACGATAGTGTTCCTTCGTAAGTATAGTAGGGTTAGACTATAATGTTGTTCCTTCGTAAGTATAGTAGGGTTAGACTATAATGTTGTTCCTTCGTAAGTATAGTACTATAATGTTGTTCCTTCGTAAGTATAGTAGGGTTAGACTATAATGTTGTTCCTTCGTAAGTATAGTAGGGTTAGACTATAATGTTGTTCCTTCGTAAGTATAGTAGGGTTTGACTATAATGTTGTTCCTTCGTAAGTATAGTAGGGTTAGACTACGATGTTGTTCCTTCGTAAGTATAGTAGGGTTAGACTATAATGTTGTTCCTTCGTAAGTATAGTAGGGTTAGACTATAATGTTGTTCCTTCG
This sequence comes from Argopecten irradians, assembly GCF_041381155.1. Lineage (NCBI taxonomy): Eukaryota > Metazoa > Mollusca > Bivalvia > Pectinida > Pectinidae > Argopecten > Argopecten irradians. The sequence goes on from NC_091135.1 coordinate 3,100,672, forward strand.
TAAGTATAGTAGGGTTAGACTATAATGTTGTTCCTTCGTAAGTATAGTAGGGTTAGACTATAATGTTGTTCCTTCGTAAGTATAGTAGGGTTAGACTACGATAGTGTTTCTTCGTAAGTATAGTAGGGTTAGACTATAATGTTGTTCCTTCGTAAGTATAGTAGGGTTAGACTATAATGTTGTTCCTTCGTAAGTATAGTAGGGTTAGACAATAATGTTGTTCCTTCGTAAGTATAGTAGGGTTAGACTATAATGTTGTTCCTTCGTAAGTATAGTAGGGTTAGACTATAATGTTGTTCCTTCGTAAGTATAGTAGGGTTTGACTATAATGTTGTTCCTTTGTAAGTATAGTAGGGTTAGACTATAATGTTGTTCCTTTGTAAGTACAGAATAGTAAGTATAGTAGGGTTAGACTATAATGTTGTTCCTTCGTAAGTATAGTAGGGTTAGACTATAATGTTGTTCCTTTGTAAGTATAGTAGGGTTAGACAATAATGTTGTTCCTTCGTAAGTATAGTAGGGTTAGACTACGATAGTGTTCCTTCGTAAGTATAGTAGGGTTAGACAATAATGTTGTTCCTTCGTAAGTATAGTAGGGTTAGACTATAATGTTGTTCCTTCGTAAGTATAGTAGGGTTAGACTATAATGTTGTTCCTTCGTAAGTATAGTAGGGTTAGACTATAATGTTGTTCCTTCGTAAGTATAGTAGGGTTAGACTATAATGTTGTTCCTTCGTAAGTATAGTAGGGTTAGACTATAATGTTGTTCCTTCGTAAGTATAGTAGGGTTAGACTATAATGTTGTTCCTTCGTAAGTATAGTAGGGTTAGACTATAATGTTGTTCCTTCGTAAGTATAGTAGGGTTAGACTATAATGTTGTTCCTTCGTAAGTATAGTAGGGTTAGACTATAATGTTGTTCCTTCGTAAGTATAGTAGGGTTAGACTATAATGTTGTTCCTTCGTAAGTATAGTAGGGTTAGACTATAATGTTGTTCCTTTGTTAGTACAGTAGGGTGAGACTACGATAATGTTCCTTCGTAAGTATAGTAGGGTTAGACTATAATGTTGTTCCTTCGTAAGTATAGTAGAGTTAGACTATAATGTTGGTCCTTTGTAAGTATAGTAGGGTTAGACTATAATGTTGTTCCTTCGTGTAAGTATAGTAGGGTTAAACTATAATGTTGTTCCTTCGTAAGTATAGTAGGGTTAAACTATAATGTTGTTCCTTCGTAAGTATAGTAGGGTTAGACTATAATGTTGGTCCTTTGTAAGTATAGTAGGGTTAGACTATAATGTTGTTGTTCCTTCGTAAGTATAGTAGGGTTAGACTATAATGTTGTTCCTTCGTAAGTATAGTAGGGTTTGACTATAATGTTGTTCCTTCGTAAGTACAGTAGGGTTAGACTATAATGTTGTTCCTTCGTAAGTATAGTAGGGTTTGACTATAATGTTGTTCCTTCGTAAGTATAGTAGGGTTAGACTATAATGTTGTTCCTTCGTAAGTATAGTAGGGTTAGACTATAATGTTGTTCCTTCGTAAGTATAGTAGGGTTAGACTCCGATGGTGTTCATTCGTAAGTATAGTAGGGTTAGACTCCGATGGTGTTCATTCGTAAGTATAGTAGGGTTTGACTATAATGTTGTTCCATCGTAAGTATAGTAGGGTTAGACTATAATGTTGTTCCTTCGTAAGTATAGTAAGGTGAAACTGCGATAGTGTTCCTTCATAAGTTTTGAATTATAATAAAGGCAGGATACGGTGGTGGTCTTTTGTAAGTATTAAACCATTATAGTAAGATGCACTAATTAACATTACTATGCTGATCACATACAGCAATATTGGTAATTGTTATCACATTTTTACTAGAAAATTCTACATATACATGTGATTTTGTTAAACATTAAAGTCTCATTCTCAACAAACCAATTTTGCGTTTGTATGTTTGGGCGGATTGACTACCGTATAACATACTTGAATGACCGTCACTATTGCATGCATGCACAGTAAATGTATTTGAAAGTAAAAGTATGTAAAAGTATATACATGTGAAAAGATAGGGTTATATTATTGAAATCATAGTCATATAAATATATTAGCCTACAAGATTGGGGTCTTTAATCTTTTATCAGAGCAATAACTCTGAACAATGTCACCATCATGAACAGGTCGGAAATCCATATGATATTAATAAGTTACAATAAAAAATATAGGAGAGTAAGTAAAGGGAAGTAACTCTTACATCTGACATCTGCACCATTGACCTTAACTGATTGCCCTAACTATAGGATGCCGTTGACACTGGAGGACGTATCTACCTACCCCATCATAATAGCAGAACTGCACAAACGAAACTGGTCGATAGAGGAGTTGCAGAAAGTGACTGGCCAGAACTTCTTAAGGGTGTTTAGAGATGTAGAAGAGGTAAGTGTCTGCTCCTGGTTTGTCAATTTGTATTCAGAAATAAGCATTTGTACCTCTTCCTGTCGAAACTTCGTCATTTGTAAATGATAAAAGAGGATTTGGATCAGGTTCCTAATAGATTTGTATGTGAATCAAAAATCACTATTTTTTCTCTTTTTTTTTTCCTGCAGGTCAAACGGAACAAATCAAACATGTCACCGTACGAAGACATATTGAATGATGAAGCTTACATACAGGCACATAATTGTACCTCTAGCTTCTAGGAAAAACTGTAGGCTGGAATTGTGAGATTAAGACAACCGACTGTTATTTTCGAACAACACTTGTTTTCCGATAATAAACTCTAACTTTTGAATCCACACTTATAGAAGTGATTTGATATATGTCAATCAAATTATTGCAAAATCTTCCGAAAGTGACAAACTATAACAACAATTGTGCAATGTGAAGAATAACATTTCTATAATTAGTTTTTCTTAAAAATAGTTTGTTCATATACAAAATCCTACTTTCTGATTGGTCGACTCTTTTTCTTCATACCTCTATGAAGAAAAAATCCGAGAATGGCGCGAAAACGTCGACGTTGGGTCTTGATTTGAAAAAAAAATAATTTAATGGAAAGCTATGGAATCGTACTTTTAAACGTAATTTTTTTTTCAAATAGTTGAAAAAAAGTAAGTCACTATTTTTTTTAATTTCATCGGGTTATGTAATAAATTTTGTTTGCTAACTAAAATGAACAACAAAGCCAATGACAATATTTAGACTATTATGACTGATTTTTACTTTTCAGCTTTATGTATATGCATTAGATGACACGAGTTAATTTTGTACTAACTTCTGTGTAAATGTTCTTATTATGTATCAGTATTAATGTGTATTTATAACATCTATCAATGAAATGGGGAATAACAAAGTTCATTAATATGTTTATATTTTGTAACAATTTTGTACTTTATCATTTTTAACATGATATAATCCTTAGATTTGAAATCAATGTAATTATTACTATCCGAATTAAATCCAGAATAAAAACAACTTACGGGCGCCATTCTATTTATCTTCCTTCAGGATGGGCTTCATGTCAACTATATGTTCAATCTAGTAACAGAATATTGCTTTAGTATACCTGTAGTATCATATTTGTATTTTTGTATTATTATTTCATTCTATCATGACAAATGTGTTACTGTACTTGTGTATGCAATTATTACACGGATTGTGTTATAACCCTCTGACATTGGAAAGGAATTCATCATTGAGTATTGGGTTTTTTTCTGAATCGAGACAAAAACGCGTTTCAATATATGGTTTTACTGATTTTATTCAGAAATCCGTTGTTTGATTCATTCATATCTCCGTAAACAAAGAGTCACATGAACAAATAAGAAAACAAAATATGTGCATGGTACTAACAAAACAAAAAAGTAAGATAATATATATCAAGAAAAAGGAGAACACAAGGCAAAAAATAATGATATAAATAAAATAAAAAAAGAGATAGATATAAAAGTTTCAGAAATACTATCATTTATTGAATTATATTTGAATGTGAAAGAAAGTATAAGATTACATGTTGGCTACCAACAAATATGCTGAATTGCAACTACCGTATAAGCACTAAGTAAGTATACACTTACATATACAGTTATAAGTAAAGACATTGAATTGCTACACTCGATATACTAATGCATTGCAACCTGTGTAAAAATATCACATGGTTAGCAGAACAGTTTTAAGTAAAGACATTGAATTGCTACACTCGATATACTGATGTATTTTGTAGTTTTGACCATTGACTTTTTACCTACATACATGTAACCTAGGTTTGGACACATCTATTTGTGACCCCCTAATCTGATATTAAACCATCAAACAATTACACTACGTTGACTTGTCAATGAAATTCTATTCGGGTACTAATGACTTTTTCACTCCTTGCAAGAGTTTTAACGGATTCTATAATCACCTTTCGATAATATGAATTGACCCGTGTATTCCGTAACGTTAAAACAGACATTGTTCAATGTCTAAAAACACAAAAAAATGTTATTAAATAAATTATGCAAATAACAAGATATTTCCCTTTTTCTCACAATGTTTTCCATACTTGGTTATTTACTGTTTAACACTCTCATTTTATTGCAGATATAAACAGCACTTACACGTTTATACCTCTCAGTCATTCACATTCGTTCAAAATAAATATTTTATATTATAAATTAAATTGGAATTTTTATGATATACACTGTATGGGAGATAACTCTTGTATAAAATAAGAAGAAGGGAGACAATGCCGTTTCACACATTCTAATATTCAATAACACGTTTAATACATAAACCTATAAGTTAAAAAAGTTAATTTGAAGTTATTATAATAACAGCTAAATTAAGTACTTGTAAGGCTAATTTAAGTATCCAAAGATTAATTATCTTGTTTAAATTAAGTTTGAAAATGTCATTCGTTATCGGTTTTAACAACACAGTGCATGAACCATTGTTATAGTTCACGACATTTTTATAGCATCTGATTGCCCAAAATCACAATTGTAAGTCCATCTGAGAGGATATGGAATTGGTTAAACGTATTGTTCAGTGATCTAAGACATACTTAATCTCCATTGCATATCAATTTATGGATTTTATGTAGCTAAATGTAATATGTTATACACAAGGATATATCTTACATTGTTTTATTCAACATGTCAATTTATCTGTGGAAACACATACTATAATTATTAATATAACACCATAATATGCTTTACCAATATCTTTCATCCGATCAAAAATTGTTTAATTCATGAAACTTAATGTCGCTGTAAATGTGTACATCGGAGCTCCTTGTTCATGACATCGACACCAAATTAAATAGTTACGTTAACCAGTGAGACCATAAGTAATGTGTGCCGTAATTGGCATACTCACGATTCTATAAGAACCTTTAATTTGATATTAACCATAAAAATACTAACATTTTGAGAATTACAGTACTTAAAATACAAAGGTTTTAGTTTTTACAAAGTCAAATAAAAGCTTAAAAAATGAATTCACTGTCGAAATCATGATATTTACGTCTACAGTACAGTAAAATGAGAAAGCATGGTCAATCCAATAAGTCGTGGCTAACCATTTCATCTCACATTTTCACATTGATATTTGTAACTATAAAGTAACAATTGCAGTCATTCTAAAGCTAGCATCTACACAGACATGTTCGTTCATCCAGACATTTTAATATTAAACCTATACAAAAGGATTTGAGCGTACACTGCAAGTGATGATATTATTCTGTTTTACATAGTGGATGTATCAATAATGTCTCAACAGTCAATACCATTGAATTTTAAACTTAGATATATTTGGATCTAGATATATGTTTAATGTTAACTATATAATGTTCTTTAACCTATACACCTATACTTACACTTACAACTTATATGATATAGTACCATATTTACCGAGTCCATAAATAAAGTACTAAAACAAACTTATTCCCGCATACGGTTCCTATTTGCATCTCATGGGTTGTAAATACCGCGAAAAGTAATTTCTGTGAAAAATATCCTTCGACTAAAAAACATGAAAACACCATATCATGTAGTATTTAAATAAAAGAAAAGATTCAAAAAGGAAGAAGTAGCAAAACCACATTTTTGAGACTTTGGTCAATACATAGCCAAGTAAAAGGGGATTTGTAACACTTCCTGCCATTGTAGAAGTGAAAAAGATGGATGAAATTTTACCTGTGATTTTCACAAAGGTAGTATTTGTCGATGCCAGTGTTAAAGGGAATATGACAGATTAAAGAAATCCAAAAAGTGAAGCCACTACCCAAATACCACCGGAAGACGAATATGTCATACTTAATGCTAGAATGGCGAAGGAAAGGAACACTAATACCACCTGGGTTCCTTCGTAAATAACAAATGACGTCATTTTACTCATGACAGTTCCATAAATCCCACCAATCACAACACTCACAAAATACGCTGACGTCAGCAATACTGCCGTCACGTCATCTCATCACCCACCAATACTGCCGTCACGTCATCTCATCACCACCAATACTGCCGTCACGTCATCTCATCACCACCAATACTGTCGTCACGTCATCTCATCACCCAACAATACTGACGTCACGTCATCTCATCACCACCAATACTGCCGTCATCTCATCACCAGCAATACTGCTGTTACGTTATCTCATCACCCAACAATACTGCCGTCACGTCATCTCATCACCCGTAAATACTGACGTCACGTCATCGCATCACCCAACAATACTGACGTCACGTCACCTCATCACCACTAATACTGCCGTCATCTCATCACCACCAATACTGACGTCATCTCATCACCACCAATACTGACGTCACGCCATCTAATCACCACCAATACTGACGTCACGTCATCTGATCACCAGCAATACTGACGTCACGTCATCTCATCACCCAACAATACTGCCGTCACGTCATTTCATCACCACCAATACTACCGTCATCTCATCACCCGCCAATAATGACGTCACGTCATCTCATCACCCAACAATACTGACGTCACGTCATCTCATCACCCGCCAATACTGACGTCACGTCATCTCATCATCCGCCAATACTGCTGTTACGTCATCTCATCACCCAAAAATACTGACGTCATGCCATCTCATCACCCGCCAATACTGCCGTCAAATCATTTCATCGCCCATCAATAGTGCCGTCACGTGATACATATGTATCATCACCCATTAGTACTGCCGTCAGACCATCTCATCGCCCATCAATACTGCTGTTACGTCATCTCATCACCACCAATACTGCCGTCATCTCATCACCACCAATACTGCCGTCATCTCATCACCCAACAATACTGACGTCACGTCATCTCATCACCCGCCAATACTGACGTCACGTCATCTCATCACCCAACAATACTGACGTCACGTCATCTCATCACCACCAATACTGCCGTCACGTCATCTCATCACCACCAATACTGACGTCACGTCATCTCATCACCCAACAATACTGACGTCACGTCATCTCATCACCACCAATACTGCCGTCATCTCATCACCAGCAATACTGCTGTTACGTTATCTCATCACCCAACAATACTGCCGTCACGTCATCTCATCACCCGTAAATACTGACGTCACGTCATCGCATCACCCAACAATACTGACGTCACGTCACCTCATCACCACTAATACTGCCGTCATCTCATCACCACCAATACTGACGTCATCTCATCACCACCAATACTGACGTCACGCCATCTAATCACCACCAATACTGACGTCACGTCATCAGGCCCCGATTTCTCGAAACAAACTTAAGTTAAAAACTGACTTAAGTCTAAAGTATTCATATAAGTTACATAAGGAGAAAAACTTAAGTTATGACTTAAGCCTGCACTTTTGTTTCGAGAAATCGGGGCCTGATCACCAGCAATACTGACGTCACGTCATCTCATCACCCAACAACACTGCCGTCACGTCATTTCATCACCACCAATACTACCGTCATCTCATCACCCGCCAATAATGACGTCACGTCGTCTCATCACCCAACAATACTGATGTCACGTCATCTCATCACCCGCCAATACTGACGTCACGTCATCTCATCATCCGCCAATACTGCTGTTACGTCATCTCATCACCCAACAATACTGACGTCATGCCATCTCATCACCCGCCAATGCTGCCGTCAAATCATTTCATCGCCCATCAATAGTGCCGTCACGTGATACATATGTATCATCACCCATTAGTACTGCCGTCAGACCATCTCATCGCCCATCAATACTGCTGTTACGTCATCTCATCACCACCAATACTGCCGTCATCTCATCACCACCAATACTGCCGTCATCTCATCACCCAACAATACTGACGTCACGTCATCTCATCACCCGCCAATACTGACGTCACGTCATCTCATCACCCAACAAGACTGACGTCACGTCATCTCATCACCCAACAATACTGACGTCACGTCATCTCATCACCAGCCAATACTGACGTCACGTCATCTCATCACCCAACAATACTGACGTCACGTCATCTCATCACCACCAATACTGACGTCACGTCATATCATCACCCAACAATACTGACGTCACGTCATCTCATCACCCAACAACACTGACGTCACGTCATCTCATCACCACCAATACTGACGTCACGTCATCTCATCACCCAACAATACTGCCGTCACGTCATCTCATCATCCGCCAATACTGACGTCACGTCATCTCATCACCCAACAATACTGACGTCACGTCATCTCATCACCACCAATACTGCCGTCATCTCATCACTACCAATACTGCCGTCATCTCATCACCAGCAATACTGACGTCACGTCATCTCATCACCCAACAATACTGCCGTCACGTCATCTCATCACCCGCCAATACTGACGTCACGTCATCTCATCACCACCAATACTGCCGTCATCTCATCACTACCAATACTGCCGTCATCTCATCACCAGCAATACTGACGTCACGCCATCCAATCACCACCAATACTGACGTCACGTCATCTCATCACCAGCAATACTGACGTCACGTCATCTCATCACCCAACAATACTGCCGTCACGTCATCTCATCACCCGCCAATACTGACGTCACGTCATCTCATCACCCAACAATACTGACGTGCCGTCATCTCATCACCACCAATACTGCCGTCATCTCATTACCCGCCAATACTGACGTCACGTCATCTCATCACCCAACAATACTGACGTCACGTCATCTCATCACCCGCCAATACTGACGTCACGTCATCTCATCACCCGCCAATACTGCTGTTACGTCATCTCATCACCCAACAATACTGACGTCATGCCATCTCATCACCCGCCAATATTGCCGTCAAATCATTTCATCACCCATCAATAGTGCCGTCACGTGATATCATCACCCATTAGTACTGCCGTCAGACCATCTCATCACCCACCAATACTGCTGTTACGTCATCTCATTACCCCCACAATACTGCCGTCACGTCATCTCATCACCCACCAATATTGCCGTCACGTTATTTTATCACCCACCAATACTGTTGTCACGCCATCTCATCACCCACCAATACTACCGTCATTTCATCACCCACCAATACTACCGTCATTTCATCACCCACCAATACTGTTGTCACGCCATCTCATCACCCACCAATACTACCGTCATTTCATCACCCACCAATACTACCGTCATTTCATCACCGACCAATACTACCGTCATCTCATCACCGACCAATACTGACGTCACATCATTTCATTTTTGCCGTCAAGCGATTTTAACATGTACAACCTCTTTCAAACATGTTTATTTTATGAATTGATAAATTACAATTATCATTTTAGCTTTTATTATTTTACCTAAGCATTTTGTTGTTGATCATTTTCCGTGACATTTCTTGATTTCGATATAATAGTTAAGATTTTTATTTTTATTTTTGATAAAAGAATATTCTTGATTTTATTTATATCACTATCGACAACTAAATAAGTATTATAAAATGTCTAAAAGAAGTACTAAGATTAGTTATATACATATATCCAGCGTGAACTATTTCTCTGTATAATATTTTAATTTGATCTTTACATTACTGTATCCAATAATTTTATGTTTCCACACAAGTTGGAAATCAACCGACATTGTTAGATTGGTGTGTCCCATTGCGGTGCTAATTAAGATAGAATATGAATTCATATAAAAGGTCTTTATTTATAACAACCGAAAATAGCATAAACCATACAAACAAAGTCCATGATGTTATTTATAACTTGCTGATCAGGTCAATCGCTGCCTTCCTCACAAATTTCCAAACATGTCGAAGCAAGTCCATCAATGGGAGAGTTGCTGTATTTACTACTGTACACCATTTGATGCAGATCACACGGAAAAGACGCTGGTATTCCAATCCGCCGTGGTTTATTTACCCATTCCTGACATGAACATGAATGGTAACATATCCTCATCAATCATATTTGTAGCCATCATCATTGGGAGAAGGTTGTTTCCTCCAAACATTCCTTTCTGAGGTTTCCTGGGCATCATGAACGGAGGCATTCTCATTCCAGGCCGAAAGTTCATAAACGGTCGAGGTGGTAGTGCACCTGGTCCAGGCCAATAATCTGACGTAGAGAAAAATAGTGTCGCATGTTCGTTTTAATACTGAAAACCATTAATTATCAGACAAATTTTGTATCAACAATTTAAACACAGATTTGTGAAAAGAGAGCTTTCATGTTTACTATCATCATCTTATTCTGTCTCTAAACTAAAGACACGCCCCTTATGTATGATTAGCTATTTCAGCTGATATATTCAGAACGTTGGTTCAAATCGAGATAGAATAGAGTCTATTTCGTTGATAGATTGTAATTTTAGTGTTATTAGCAGTTTAAATATGGATACAAACACACAGTATTGATCAAGCACATTAGTAGGCTTGAAAACACCAACAAAAATGTAACTAAAAATTGAAAAATAATTGCAAATGTTTTCAACTGAAACTGAGAAATATCATGACCTGGCACTCAAATGAATTCCACCCACAAACTACATGAATTTTACATGAAAGAACTTCAGGATCAATGTCAGGTCAATTACACTTAATGTGAATTCATATCAAAATCACATACATTTTATATATGTTATGTCAATTTAAATTTAAATTACTTACTCTCTTCAGGTAAATGTAACAAGTGCAAAAAAGTTACCTGTAATTGACCTAAATGTACTTAAAGACATTTTGCCTGTGCATAAGTGAAAGCTGTCAAGAGCCAGTAAGCGGGACTAGGGATGGTTCGTCGTTGTTGGTGAATATGTAAATTATCTTATTTGAATTCATTCATTCTCGTTCCATTAATGTAATAATAATAATCTATTTAACGTTGTATGGTCTGTTACTTGTTGTATTTTTGGCAAAGAAAAAGTATTTAGAGTGTTTTACATATTTTTCCACCTCTCTACATTTTATACTTTCGATATTTACAGACTTTTGTGAAGTTCGCATTCGCAATGTTAAACAATTAAATTAAAATATTGATTTTTAACGTGTTCACATCATGAAAGATTAGTAGGTCATTCACCTATCATAGCCAACTATGGAATTATACCAAACCCCAATAGTCTACTAATTATATAAGCTACCGTCTCATCATGTAAGGGTCATAGGTCATTCACCTATTATAGCCATCTATGGAATTACATATCGAACCCGAATAATCCCTTAAATTACCGTCACCTATCATAGCCAACTATAAATATTATCTAACCCCAATAGTCTATTAAGCTACCGTCACAATGTAATTACGTAGTGAAACTATTGGAAGTAACTTAGATCCGTTAGAATGGCAGAAAACGACACATTTAAACAGGATATGGAGTATAAAGAATTCCTAATTAGTCGTTCGGAAACATAAATATTCATTTGTCATAAAAAAGACACAAAACTTTTTCTATTACGTATATTATGATTAGGACATAAATATTTTTATTATTATTTTTTATTCCCGTATTTTGAATGTGTCAAGTGTGCAGGATATAATTCTACAGAATATTTCGTCCTTCTTTCGTATGTAAAAATATGCGTTTATTAGCGGCCACGGAGTGTTTCAAAGGTAACACCATAACAAAACCATTCAAATGAAATATCGGTCCGGTTTGTAGATATGCAATGTTCATTTTGATACACTATATACTTGTCCTTGTGTGTTTGCATTGAATCGACCGGTTTTTTTTTTTTAAATGTTCTCGGACTTCGCCAATTTATATTTAACCAATTTTTTTACTATAAAAAAATGATCCCTGATAACGAAATATGTCTTACCTTTGGAGGGCTTGGGGGCGACTGCATTGAATGGTTGGACGGGTACATTCTGTGCTTGCGTCACTAGCACCATGGCTACCATAGTAACCAAAAGGACCAATAAGGATCTCATGTTTTCTGTTGGGGAAAATAATACACCAATCATTTGAGAGTTATATTTCAGAACAAACAAACATCTTTTATCTCTATAGAGATCAGAATTACTTATCCATCGCATAAAAAAACAAACACGTTCAGTACTTTTATATGCACTTGCCTTTCCATTTTACATATCAATGGCTGTAATGTTTTATTGATCAACTGATATTATTGAAATAATGACCCAATGTTAACGCTCCCTACAGTTTGTCGGTATGAGAGGCGAGATCCGATGGTTCCGTCACTACAATGTAAGACAGGTGGACGCCGTAATAATAGTGTTTATGACATAGCTGTATGACTTGGTCAGTTAGTTATGTGGTAAAATGAAATACGAAAGACTACCGTTGAATAATCAATATCTAACACGGTTACATATAACAGTGCATGGACAAAAAATACACTAAAACTATTTGTACAAATGTAAACAAGTTATTTGAACTGTAATATTTTGAAAATGTTTTACACAATCTATGCCTACAGTATACGTTTTATCTATATTTCAATTGATATCACATATGTGGTAAGAAACTGTATTAATTCTAAAATTAGAAATAAACAGTTACAACATCAAGCGAAGCGTATTCTGATTGCATTATAACCAGACATATATAGAGCATAACCATTTGGATTTCTGATTATTTCATGAAAAGGCTTTCATAATTCAAAACAGCCTATGACTGAACAAAACCTTACAATGATGTTGGTCGATAATAACCAATTTCTAATTTTCCAGATGTGTACAATGTTACCTTTTAGAAAGTCTAACAAGGAAGTTCGTGATTACTTATCGAACCACTAAAACCGTCGGATCTAAATATGGAAATTGGAACATAACCACAAGAAGTAGATACTGAAAATGAGTATTAGCCCACTTACCTTTCAAGGTGTCTGTTGTTTTATAACAAATCTGATCGTCAGCCTTTATATATCCTCTATGGTAACACGACGTGGTCTCCAAAACAGGCCACAAATTATTGGAGAGCAACACCCACATATTTTAGTGCAAATTTTTCTCCATATTCGTTAGGTTTTAACTCCTGATATTAATAATTGTATTGTTGTGGGATGTGAGTAGAAGAGTTGCCTATCGGTTATCTAATTTAGATGATAGTTCATTTTGTGTTTTGCCATTTAAAATTTGTTCTAGTACAAAAACAGCCAAACAATACCTATCGCAATAAGCGACACGACGACACCATTTCAATTAAATTGGTTTTAGTTGGAAATAACAGCACACGCTGCATATTTGTTAAACTTTTTATAGATTAAGAAGGAACGTGGAGCAATTCTTAGAATTCAACTTTTCTATAAAAACTTTGATTGCATTGTTTTAGTACAACGTGGAGAGGAGACGTTTAGTGGGGTTCTATCTTTTAGTGCAACGCGGGGAGAAGGGGCGACATTACCCATGATACGAACATGCGACAATGTTATCATAACGATACGTGATATGCCCATGGAATAGTCGGCTCTCTGGTAAGAAAAGAAAACATAAATTAATAGCATTAACGATGACATGGGAAATTTTCGTATTAAAGACAACTGTTTGCGGTGAAACAAGGTCGGAAATAGTAATATAATTAATATTTCGATAACAATCAGCAAAATCTAAAAAATAAAAAACCGACATCACTACTAACCGAAACAAACTGTCTTATTTCATCGATTTCATAACTCTTAATATATTCTTAACGTAGACCGTCCCTTCTGTGACGTCATACGTTTGTTACGTCGCTATCCGAATCCCGGCAAACGTATTTTATTTCTCCGTACCCACCTATTACAACTCGCTTCTTAAATCGGCATTCGAGCAAGTATTTCGTCTAGAACCTTTTCGAGTGTTTACTTGAAGTGTATAAATATAAAGGTGTGCAAATCGGTAAAAACTAACAAGGGTAGATGAATAACATAAAACGTTGAAAAGTGCTACAGATTCGCCTATTTTTTTAACATTTTCAGACCAAAATTTAAGGGGTTGTAGGAAGCAAATCGGTCATAATTTGAAAAATAATGCGGTGAGGTATACTTTTTATTGGCTTTTCGTATTGCAAATAAGCCAGTCTTCATGGAAATTCTAAAAAATCGATTTTTCCTGAGATCATTTTTTTCAGAAAAAAAAGAAAATATTACTATTTTTATGCAACTTTTCACTAAAATTGGGTCCGGACTTAATTTTAAAATAACGATATTTCGTTTTATTGTGGAAAACCCAGCTTATTGGATATAGTAATGAATTCTATATCACCTACTGAAGGTATGAACATGTTACAGGTATATTATTTATATGTTAACGGATGCTACAGGGAGGAAATATTATTTATTTAAAAATCCTTAAAATCCGGATTAATAAGTCATTTGTACATATCTTTAAGCAACCCTGGAAGAAAAATTAACCCGGTGACATATGATTTTTATGCGGTTTTTGTGATCAGGGTATACTTAAAATCAAAATATCAAAAAATGAACGAAATCCATGAGAGGAAACCAGAAGGGACGGTCTACCTTAATGTAAATGTACTCCCCAATCTACGCTATTACATTTTCCAGGTTTTTAGCCGAAGCTATATGTTTCCGTTTGGAAAGAGAAATAAGGACATGCGCTGTCTTGAATCAATCGGAACTCCTCGGGCTTTCTCGTTTACAGAAAGTGCCGAAGGTTCCCGATTGGTCTTACATATTACAGAGTTACCTCCAGTAAGGGTAGGTATCCATTGTGACGTCACTATTTTGTTAGCGATAATTACGTTGTTTTCTCTGAAAATTGTGACGTCACGTATTCCGTTTTGCATATTACATAATTAGCTTCCTTGTTGGTAGGCATCGATTGTTACGTCATTATTTTGTGGGCGCTATTCACGTCGGTTAGTTTTTTTCTCCGAAACGTATGACGTTACGCTCGTAAACACATGACGTCAGAATCAATACCTGCCCGCAAGGTCAGATAACTCTGTAATATATGCAAATTCAGATTTTGTAGATACTCATCTCTAAATCGGTATTTGTTTAGCATCCTCACTCGTGTTGACTACGCCGGTGTGATATAACTTTGTGACCTGCATGCCTGGGGTACTTTCCCCATAGTTACAGATGAGGACTCTCAACCTTCTAACATCATTGGAATGCTTGAAACAGAGTTGATTTTTTACGAGGTGAAGCTTGCGGTGGTACGATAGGATAAGATAAGCCAAGGTCAAACGCATCATCCGAAGTGATTAACAATCTCAGCTGCATCAAAGGCGCGAACCAAGCGCCCCCTAGCGGTAGGTGAAACGGGCGTAATGTTTATTCTAGTTTGAAATAATAACGTTTGTATCTGTCCTTTCTTCTACGTAGTACATGTACTTCCTTTTCACAAAATGAATCAATATCATTAAAATAAAACCACGCAATGTAACTCACAAGCTTGTGCAATTAAAATAGCTGTAGAGAAATAATGGAAAAGAAATAGGTTACATTCTAAAAATACGTGCTAAGTAACGTAAATCTGTCTATAAATGAGTATCAAAAAGATGAATATTTTCCGACAGCTCATTTAAAAATTGATAAAACCAACGTGTTACCATAAATAGAATTTGCATATGAAGTTTTGAAATGAAGTAGAACAAGCGTGACCCTATGTAATAAATTATATAGGGTTACATGTACCACGATAGGCTGGGAACGAGTAATTTTAAACAGTGGTCACTGCAGCTAACTTTGTTAGAAATAAAATAAAATTGTTATACATTAAAAGAGAAGTCAAAGTTTCAAACAAATCTACTTCCTGCTACTTTAAGTTAAATCAGACACAAATATATTTTACCTCATTGATTATGGTGTTACATGTAAATCCAGTCCCTGTTCATCTTTAAGTCACTTTTCTGTAGCGTGACTGTTTCAGTACCTATTCTAGTACCTTCTTACTACTTAGTTTTCTACGCTCTTCATACCACATCAAAGTATTCATCTGGTGTGTTGGTATAATTGATCATGTTTCTGATGTGCCAAGATCTACAAATGCTGATATTATTATTCATAGAGATATCAATGTAAACAATGAATAATATTCAGTCAAACTTTCACATTATTTAAAATAGGATTCGAATAATTATGTGAATATTCCATCCCAATTCATGTTATCTTCATTAAAAATAATACCTTTGTTGAAATGGTCTGGTATCATCTCCTCGAATCTGTGTTGACCATTTAGTTATCAACTGACGTACAAAGAGAAAAGCTCAATGAATCTTCGCAGGTATGATATTGTAGACATTTTGCCGATCAAAACTCGAAGAAAATTTGATCCCGAAATGTTTAGAAATTAATAAGTCATATACATCGTTAAAGCCACATATCGAAAATATGAATTTGCTCAGATTTAATTCCATCGTTTTAGTTCAAGTCTCGAAAAAAACCGCAAAAATACCCGATAATACGATTTCATATTCATACTTTTATTATACCTTTACTACTATACTTTATTTTTACTCAACGTAATATATTAATATACATGTTTCAATTGATTAAATATGAAATATTATATAGTTCCTAAGTAAAGTAGATGTTTATAAAACAGTAAGAACAATATCAATATGGTAGATTCATTTAAAATTCCATAGTTCAAAATGATTTATAATATATAAATAATGAGAATCCATTGATAGTATTTATATATAGTGTCTACATTAAAGATACAGATATTTTATTTGTCATAACCTCAATTTAATATTCATGATTGGCTTCTAATATACATGAGTGGACTGACCAAAGGAGAACAAGCTATTATAGAGATTCCAGGTATGTATGCTTTGATGATTTGGAATATAACTAGATTAGTAATGCGGTGTGTATATGTCTCCGTCATACTAGCGAGCGATTCGGAAGTGACACTTCTGTCCATAAGACAGTCTTCGTACATTTGTATATTATGTACGTATATCGAGTAGGTATGGGAAGTCGTGTAATTATGATTTATAGAGATAAGGTGCCAGTTATAACCGTACTCCTGACCCCAGATCACAGCCAGGTCACGTAATATATATACAGCTACTTCGTCAGCGTACGGCGTTTATTTCTTATTTATTGTAGTAGGCACCGATGTGCATCTATGCCGAACGTGCATAGATATAGCCCATTACACCTACACCAGATATATTCATTAATGAATAAAAAAGCTGTAAACAAAATCCCGTGTGTTACCTTTATTTTGATTGGTTTGAAGTGTGTAATTGGTATATTTTGATTGGTTATATGAGTAACATCGTGTTAGATGTTCGACTCCACCTTAGGAACCAATTACAGAAATATGTCTAGTGTTTACACCTGACAATACGTGCGCTAGTTTTTTGTTCCGGCCGATCGTCGTCACAGCCAACCTGTCCACTTACGGTCAAGCTGGTCATCCATCAAACATCGTGACCGCGGAAAAAGGGTCTTTCGCCATCACCTATAGTTAGTCAAGAATCATGACTCGTTTTTCACTCTGATATATGGACTAGGGATTTCCTTTCTGGTAAGTTTAAACATTTTCACTCTAGGGCCTATTTAATTAGACACGTGTTTCTAACACGTTCAGTTCTCGGAACCTAAATAATGAGAGTGTAAAAGGTGGGTAAAAAGTGTTACTAATCCCGTGCGCCCCAAGCGATGTTAATTATTTATTAACACTATCTCCATGTATGTTATAAGTAACGCCAAATTCATGGAAGAAAATCACTTATTTGTATTTTTAGAGATCCTTGTTTGTTCACCATTCTCATTAAAATCATATATTTAAAGTTTCTGTTGGCCTCATTGGATACAGACACTCAACTATCCTTTTCATAATAAAATAAGGAAAACAGCAACCATTATTTAAAACTTATATGAATCATGATTTCAAAATATTCATATCTTAATATTGTTTGGAATTTTAAAAAACAAAAACAAACAAAAAACCTATAGAATGATTTCATTTTCGATCATCAAGACATAAATATCATATATCTTTTGGACACATATGTTTTAAGCATGACAGTTTTGTCTAAAGTAGCAATTTACTAGTGGTATATCATATTATAATGATCATGTCTTTATCACTATAGTTACCGAGGCAAAAGCCGGTTATGACAATGTGAGCTATATATGTATTGCATCCTCTAAAACATCCGACAGACAGTTTGTTTTACAGAGTAAATTACGTTCTTACATATAAGTATCGTCAAATCAGTGCGGATAAAATAACACAATGCATATCGCCAAAATGTTTTCAGTAGCAAGGATATCTGACTATCACTTCAGTTTTGCCATGGGTTCAGGGATGGATATAACGACAGTGTTAGTAACCAATAGATTATAAAGGATGTCGCTATCCCTACTGCCGATAACGCTTGTAGTGAGGAGTGTTGCTATTTATCAAAAACTCAATGTACATCCGTCTGTTGTCTCCTTGGACAGATGGTCAAATCGTTGACTGCTATTTATAAATGAACCGCGCGTATTACATTGTAGAACGCTTCACATAAGAGAACCACTTCGATAGAGAACAGTATGATAATAGCTGTGATAATGTATTGAAGTACAGTTTTATCCACTCGATATCGTATCAAGGAATATTTGATTATTATATATCGACATTGCTGATATGGTGAATATCATTGACTTTAATACCATGTTTCAGGATACATATATATATATATGTATGTATTGTGGAATCACTTTTAGATCTATTTATAACCCAAATGCTATTTTGTGGTCAAACCATTTTGTATAATTTATAAAACTGCTTTAATGTTAGGATATCGCAGAACAACTTTGACCCCAATTGGTACTATTTTGTGATAAAATATTGTTGAACTAATTTTTGTTTGTGATACAGATCAATGTCATGCTGTGGGATAGTAGGCTATATATTTATTGCATTGATGAAGCACTATATATATGACCCAAATTGATTCGGTAAATCCATTTTAATGATGACCTTGCCCTTGTAAACTTACATCATCGCCGATCCCGATGTCTTTATTTATGATACCCAGCCACAGGTCCTTTTATATTAGATAAGGCGTTTGTTAAATCATGCTCATAGCACAAAATGAACAATGCGACATCAAAACTCTTAATCATCGCTGTTATACATTCTCTTATTTTTCGATAATTTTCATCGGATTATACATTGTTATAGGAGGTCGATGTTTAGTATTTATGTTTGATAAAGAAACGAGGAAATTTACTCTGATTAAAACATATCAAATCTATGGTGGTTACTTCATATAATAAACTACACATACGAAACTACACATATGTCATAGGGACATTATAATGTATACGTGTCTTTTGCATTATTATATTTCTTTGTCTATTTTTAACAGCGATATTTGCTCGAAACAGTATCTTTTCACACTTGTGCCACGTTGATGCCATGACGTTGTCTCTTGAACTCTACGTACTGCTTTGGCTGTCTGTGGCGAGTCTGACAGCAGGACTAGAACAGGCCCAGGCCAGATGGCCGTTTAACAAGATGGAAGGACAAGAGGGTACACAGTGTAGGTATTACGGTACTATTGTATTGTTATAACAAGATGGAGGGACAAGAGGGTACACAGTGTAGGTATTACGGTACTATTGTATTGTTATAACAAGATGGAAGGACAAGAGGGTACACAGTGTAGGTATTACGGTACTATTGTATTGTTATAACAAGATGGAAGGACAAGAGGGTACACAGTGTAGGTATTACGGTACTATTGTATTGTTATAACAAGATGGAGGGACAAGAGGGTACACAGTGTAGGTATTACGGTACTATTGTATTGTTATACAAGATGGAAGGACAAGAGGGTACACAGTGTAGGTATTTACGGTACTATTGTATGTATTGTTATAACAAGATGGAAGGACAAGAGGGTACACAGTGTAGGTATTACGGTACTATTGTATTGTTATAACAAGATGGAAGGACAAGAGGGTACACAGTGTAGGTATTACGGTACTATTGTATTGTTATAACAAGATGGAAGGACAAGAGGGTACACAGTGTAGGTATTACGGTACTATTGTATTGTTATAACAAGATGGAAGGACAAGAGGGTACACAGTGTAGGTATTACGGTACTATTGTATTGTTATAACAAGATGGAAGGACAAGAGGGTACACAGTGTAGGTATTACGGTACTATTGTATTGTTATAACAAGATGGAAGGACAAGAGGGTACACAGTGTAGGTATTACGGTACTATTGTATTGTTATAACAAGATGGAAGGACAAGAGGGTACACAGTGTAGGTATTACGGTACTATTGTATTGTTATAGGATGGAAGGACAAGAGGGTACACAGTGTAGGTATTACGGTACTATTGTATTGTTATAGGATGGAAGGACAAGAGGGTACACAGTGTAGGTATTACGGTACTATTGTATTGTTATAACAAGATGGAAGGACAAGAGGGTACACAGTGTAGGTATTACGGTACTATTGTATTGTTATAGGATGGAAGGACAAGAGGGTACACAGTGTAGGTATTACGGTACTATTGTATTGTTATAACAAGATGGAAGGACAAGAGGGTACACAGTGTAGGTATTACGGTACTATTGTATTGTTATAACAAGATGGAAGGACAAGAGGGTACACAGTGTAGGTATTACGGTACTATTGTATTGTTATAACAAGATGGAAGGACAAGAGGGTACACAGTGTAGGTATTACGGTACTATTGTATTGTTATAACAAGATGGAAGGACAAGAGGGTACACAGTGTAGGTATTACGGTACTATTGTATTGTTATAACAAGATGGAAGGACAAGAGGGTACACAGTGTAGGTATTACGGTACTATTGTATTGTTATAACAAAATGGAAGGACAAGAGGGTACACAGTGTAGGTATTACGGTACTATTGTATTGTTATAACAAGATGGAAGGACAAGAGGGTACACAGTGTAGGTATTACGGTACTATTGTATTGTTATAACAAGATGGAAGGACAAGAGGGTACACAGTGTAGGTATTACGGTACTATTGTATTGTTATAACAAGATGGAAGGACAAGAGGGTACACAGTGTAGGTATTACGGTACTATTGTATTGTTATAGGATGGAAGGACAAGAGGGTACACAGTGTAGGTATTACGGTACTATTGTATTGTTATAACAAGATGGAAGGACAAGAGGGTACACAGTGTAGGTATTACGGTACTATTGTATTGTTATAACAAGATGGAAGGACAAGAGGGTACACAGTGTAGGTATTACGGTACTATTGTATTGTTATAACAAGATGGAAGGACAAGAGGGTACACAGTGTAGGTATTACGGTACTATTGTATTGTTATATAACAGGATGGAAGGACAAGAGGGTACACAGTGTAGGTATTACGGTACTATTGTATTGTTATAACAAGATGGAAGGACATGTGGTGACAAGAGGGTACACAGTGTAGGTATTACGGTACTATTGTATTGTTATAACAAGATGGAAGGACAAGAGGGTACACAGTGTAGGTATTACGGTACTATTGTATTGTTATAACAAGATGGAAGGACAAGAGGGTACACAGTGTAGGTATTACGGTACTATTGTATTGTTATAACAAGATGGAAGGACAAGAGGGTACACAGTGTAGGTATTACGGTACTATTGTATTGTTATAACAAGATGGAAGGACAAGAGGGTACACAGTGTAGGTATTACGGTACTATTGTATTGTTATAACAAGATGGAAGGACAAGAGGGTACACAGTGTAGGTATTACGGTACTATTGTATTGTTATAACAAGATGGAAGGACAAGAGGGTACACAGTGTAGGTATTACGGTACTATTGTATTGTTATAACAAGATGGAAGGACAAGAGGGTACACAGTGTAGGTATTACGGTACTATTGTATTGTTATAACAAGATGGAAGGACAAGAGGGTACACAGTGTAGGTATTACGGTACTATTGTATTGTTATAACAAGATGGAAGGACAAGAGGGTACACAGTGTAGGTATTACGGTACTATTGTATTGTTATAACAAGATGGAAGGACAAGAGGGTACACAGTGTAGGTATTACGGTACTATTGTATTGTTATAACAAGATGGAAGGACAAGAGGGTACACAGTGTAGGTATTACGGTACTATTGTATTGTTATAACAAGATGGAAGGACAAGAGGGTACACAGTGTAGGTATTACGGTACTATTGTATTGTTATAAGGATGGAAGGACAAGAGGGTACACAGTGTAGGTATTACGGTACTATTGTATTGTTATAACAAGATGGAAGGACAAGAGGGTACACAGTGTAGGTATTACGGTACTATTGTATTGTTATAACAAGATGGAAGGACAAGAGGGTACACAGTGTAGGTATTACGGTACTATTGTATTGTTATAACAAGATGGAAGGACAAGAGGGTACACAGTGTAGGTATTACGGTACTATTGTATTGTTATAACAAGATGGAAGGACAAGAGGGTACACAGTGTAGGTATTACGGTACTATTGTATTGTTAAAGGGACAAGGTAGTTACGGTACTATTGTAGTTAAAGATGGAGACAAGAGGGTACACAGTGTAGGTATTACGGTACTATTGTATTGTTATAACAAGATGGAAGGACAAGAGGGTACACAGTGTAGGTATTACGGTACTATTGTATTGTTATAACAAGATGGAAGGACAAGAGGGTACACAGTGTAGGTATTACGGTACTATTGTATTGTTATAACAAGATGGAAGGACAAGAGGGTACACAGTGTAGGTATTACGGTACTATTGTATTGTTATAACAAGATGGAAGGACAAGAGGGTACACAGTGTAGGTATTACGGTACTATTGTATTGTTATAACAAGATGGAAGGACAAGAGGGTACACAGTGTAGGTATTACGGTACTATTGTATTGTAAGATAGGGTACACATTATTACGGTACTATTGTATTGTTATAACAAGATGGAAGGACAAGAGGGTACACAGTGTAGGTATTACGGTACTATTGTATTGTTATAACAAGATGGAAGGACAAGAGGGTACACAGTGTAGGTATTACGGTACTATTGTATTGTTATAACAAGATGGAAGGACAAGAGGGTACACAGTGTAGGTATTACGGTACTATTGTATTGTTATAACAAGATGGAAGGACAAGAGGGTACACAGTGTAGGTATTACGGTACTATTGTATTGTTATAACAAGATGGAAGGACAAGAGGGTACACAGTGTAGGTATTACGGTACTATTGTATTGTTATAACAAGATGGAAGGACAAGAGGGTACACAGTGTAGGTATTACGGTACTATTGTATTGTTATAACAAGATGGAAGGACAAGAGGGTACACAGTGTAGGTATTACGGTACTATTGTATTGTTATAACAAGATGGAAGGACAAGAGGGTACACAGTGTAGGTATTACGGTACTATTGTATTGTTATAACAAGATGGAAGGACAAGAGGGTACACAGTGTAGGTATTACGGTACTATTGTATTGTTATAACAAGATGGAAGGACAAGAGGGTACACAGTGTAGGTATTACGGTACTATTGTATTGTTATAACAAGATGGAAGGACAAGAGGGTACACAGTGTAGGTATTACGGTACTATTGTATTGTTATAACAAGATGGAAGGACAAGAGGGTACACAGTGTAGGTATTACGGTACTATTGTATTGTTATAACAAGATGGAAGGACAAGAGGGTACACAGTGTAGGTATTACGGTACTATTGTATTGTTATAGGATGGAAGGACAAGAGGGTACACAGTGTAGGTATTACGGTACTATTGTATTGTTATAACAAGATGGAAGGACAAGAGGGTACACAGTGTAGGTATTACGGTACTATTGTATTGTTATAACAAGATGGAGGGACAAGAGGGTACACAGTGTAGGTATTACGGTACTATTGTATTGTTATAACAAGATGGAGGGACAAGAGGGTACACAGTGTAGGTATTACGGTACTATTGTATTGTTATAACAAGATGGAAGGACAAGAGGGTACACAGTGTAGGTATTACGGTACTATTGTATTGTTATAACAAGATGGAAGGACAAGAGGGTACACAGTGTAGGTATTACGGTACTATTGTATTGTTATAACAAGATGGAAGGACAAGAGGGTACACAGTGTAGGTATTACGGTACTATTGTATTGTTATAACAAGATGGAAGGACAAGAGGGTACACAGTGTAGGTATTACGGTACTATTGTATTGTTATAACAAGATGGAAGGACAAGAGGGTACACAGTGTAGGTATTACGGTACTATTGTATTGTTATAACAAGATGGAAGGACATGTGGTGTACAAGAGGGTACACAGTGTAGGTATTACGGTACTATTGTATTGTTATAACAAGATGGAAGGACAAGAGGGTACACAGTGTAGGTATTACGGTACTATTGTATTGTTATAACAAGATGGAAGGACAAGAGGGTACACAGTGTAGGTATTACGGTACTATTGTATTGTTATAACAAGATGGAAGGACAAGAGGGTACACAGTGTAGGTATTACGGTACTATTGTATTGTTATAACAAGATGGAAGGACAAGAGGGTACACAGTGTAGGTATTACGGTACTATTGTATTGTTATAACAAGATGGAAGGACAAGAGGGTACACAGTGTAGGTATTACGGTACTATTGTATTGTTATAACAAGATGGAAGGACAAGAGGGTACACAGTGTAGGTATTACGGTACTATTGTATTGTTATAACAAGATGGAAGGACAAGAGGGTACACAGTGTAGGTATTACGGTACTATTGTATTGTTATAACAAGATGGAAGGACAAGAGGGTACACAGTGTAGGTATTACGGTACTATTGTATTGTTATAACAAGATGGAAGGACAAGAGGGTACACAGTGTAGGTATTACGGTACTATTGTATTGTTATAACAAGATGGAAGGACAAGAGGGTACACAGTGTAGGTATTACGGTACTATTGTATTGTTAATAGGAGATGGAAGGACAAGAGGGTACACAGTGTAGGTATTACGGTACTATTGTATTGTTATAACAAGATGGAAGGACAAGAGGGACAAGAGGGTACACAGTGTAGGTATTACGGTACTATTGTATTGTTATAACAAGATGGAAGGACAAGAGGGTACACAGTGTAGGTATTACGGTACTATTGTATTGTTATAACAAGATGGAAGGACAAGAGGGTACACAGTGTAGGTATTACGGTACTATTGTATTGTTATAACAAGATGGAAGGACAAGAGGGTACACAGTGTAGGTATTACGGTACTATTGTATTGTTATAACAAGATGGAAGGACAAGAGGGTACACAGTGTAGGTATTACGGTACTATTGTATTGTTATAACAAGATGGAAGGACAAGAGGGTACACAGTGTAGGTATTACGGTACTATTGTATTGTTATAACAAGATGGAAGGACAAGAGGGTACACAGTGTAGGTATTAGGTACTATTGTATTGTTATAACAAGATGGAAGGACAAGAGGGTACACAGTGTAGGTATTACGGTACTATTGTATTGTTATAACAAGATGGAAGGACAAGAGGGTACACAGTGTAGGTATTACGGTACTATTGTATTGTTATAACAAGATGGAAGGACAAGAGGGTACACAGTGTAGGTATTACGGTACTATTGTATTGTTATAACAAGATGGAAGGACAAGAGGGTACACAGTGTAGGTATTACGGTACTATTGTATTGTTATAACAAGATGGAAGGACAAGAGGGTACACAGTGTAGGTATTACGGTACTATTGTATTGTTAACAAGGATGGAAGGACAAGAGGGTACACAGTGTAGGTATTACGGTACTATTGTATTGTTATAACAAGATGGAAGGACAAGAGGGTACACAGTGTAGGTATTACGGTACTATTGTATTGTTATAACAAGATGGAAGGACAAGAGGGTACACAGTGTAGGTATTACGGTACTATTGTATTGTTATAACAAGATGGAAGGACAAGAGGGTACACAGTGTAGGTATTACGGTACTATTGTATTGTTATAACAAGATGGAAGGACAAGAGGGTACACAGTGTAGGTATTACGGTACTATTGTATTGTTATAACAAGATGGAAGGACAAGAGGGTACACAGTGTAGGTATTACGGTACTATTGTATTGTTATAACAAGATGGAAGGACAAGAGGGTACACAGTGTAGGTATTACGGTACTATTGTATTGTTATAACAAGATGGAAGGACAAGAGGGTACACAGTGTAGGTATTACGGTACTATTGTATTGTTATAACAAGATGGAAGGACAAGAGGGTACACAGTGTAGGTATTACGGTACTATTGTATTGTTATAACAAGATGGAAGGACAAGAGGGTACACAGTGTAGGTATTACGGTACTATTGTATTGTTATAACAAGATGGAAGGACAAGAGGGTACACAGTGTAGGTATTACGGTACTATTGTATTGTTATAACAAGATGGAAGGACAAGAGGGTACACAGTGTAGGTATTACGGTACTATTGTATTGTTATAGGATGGAAGGACAAGAGGGTACACAGTGTAGGTATTACGGTACTATTGTATTGTTATAACAGAAGATGGAACGAGGGACAAGTTAGGTACACAGTGTAGGTATTACGGTACTATTGTATTGTACTATTGTATGTTAAGGACAAGAGGGTACACAGTGTAGTGTAGGTATTACGGTACTATTGTATTGTTATAACAAGATGGAGGGACAAGAGGGTACACAGTGTAGGTATTACGGTACTATTGTATTGTTATAACAAGATGGAAGGACAAGAGGGTACACAGTGTAGGTATTACGGTACTATTGTATTGTTATAACAAGATGGAAGGACAAGAGGGTACACAGTGTAGGTATTACGGTACTATTGTATTGTTATAACAAGATGGAGGACAAGAGGGTACACAGTGTAGGTATTACGGTACTATTGTATTGTTATAACAAGATGGAAGGACAAGAGGGTACACAGTGTAGGTATTACGGTACTATTGTATTGTTATAACAAGATGGAAGGACAAGAGGGTACACAGTGTAGGTATTACGGTACTATTGTATTGTTTTAACAAGATGGAAGGACAAGAGGGAGTGTAGGAACGGTACTAATTGTTATAACAAGATGGAGGACAAGAGGGTACACAGTGTAGGTATTACGGTACTATTGTATTGTTATAACAGAGGATGGAAGGACAAGAGGGTACACAGTGTAGGTATTACGGTACTATTGTATTGTTATAACAAGATGGAAGGACAAGAGGGTACACAGTGTAGGTATTACGGTACTATTGTATTGTTATAACAAGATGGAAGGACAAGAGGGTACACAGTGTAGGTATTACGGTACTATTGTATTGTTATAACAAGATGGAAGGACAAGAGGGTACACAGTGTAGGTATTACGGTACTATTGTATTGTTATAACAAGATGGAAGGACAAGAGGGTACACAGTGTAGGTATTACGGTACTATTGTATTGTTATAACAAGATGGAAGGACAAGAGGGTACACAGTGTAGGTATTACGGTACTATTGTATTGTTATAACAAGATGAAGGACAAGAGGGTACACAGTGTAGGTATTACGGTACTATTGTATTGTTATAACAAGATGGAAGGACAAGAGGGTACACAGTGTAGGTATTACGGTACTATTGTATTGTTATAACAAGATGGAAGGACAAGAGGGTACACAGTGTAGGTATTACGGTACTATTGTATTGTTATAACAAGATGGAAGGACAAGAGGGTACACAGTGTAGGTATTACGGTACTATTGTATTGTTATAACAAGATGGAGGACAGAGGGTACACAGTGTAGGTATTACGGTACTATTGTATTGTTATAACAAGATGGAAGGACAAGAGGGTACACAGTGTAGGTATTACGGTACTATTGTATTGTTATAACAAGATGGAAGGACAAGAGGGTACACAGTGTAGGTATTACGGTACACAAGATGGAAGGACAAGAGGGTACACAGTGTAGGTATTAACGGTACTATTGTATTGTTATAACAAGATGGAAGGACAAGAGGGTACACAGTGTAGGTATTACGGTACTATTGTATTGTTATAACAAGATGGAAGGACAAGAGGGTACACAGTGTAGGTATTACGGTACTATTGTATTGTTATAACAAGATGGAAGGACAAGAGGGTACACAGTGTAGTATTACGGTACTATTGTATTGTTATACAAGATGGAGGACAAGAGGGTACACAGTGTAGGTATTACGGTACTATTGTATTGTTATAACAAGATGGAAGGACAAGAGGGTACACAGTGTAGGTATTACGGTACTATTGTATTGTTATAACAAGATGGAAGGACAGAGGGTACACAGTGTAGGTATTACGGTACTATTGTATTGTTATAACAAGATGGAAGGACAAGAGGGTACACAGTGTAGGTATTACGGTACTATTGTATTGTTATAACAAGATGGAAGGACAAGAGGGTACACAGTGTAGGTATTACGGTACTATTGTATTGTTATAACAAGATGGAAGGACAAGAGGGTACACAGTGTAGGTATTACGGTACTATTGTATTGTTATAACAAGATGGAAGGACAAGAGGGTACACAGTGTAGGTATTACGGTACTATTGTATTGTTATAACAAGATGGAAGGACAAGAGGGTACACAGTGTAGGTATTACGGTACTATTGTATTGTTATAACAAGATGGAAGGACAAGAGGGTACACAGTGTAGGTATTACGGTACTATTGTATTGTTATAACAAGATGGAAGGACAAGAGGGTACACAGTGTAGGTATTACGGTACTATTGTATTGTTATAACAAGATGGAAGGACAAGAGGGTACACAGTGTAGGTATTACGGTACTATTGTATTGTTATAACAAGATGGAAGGACAAGAGGGTACACAGTGTAGGTATTACGGTACTATTGTATTGTTATAACAAGATGGAAGGACAAGAGGGTACACAGTGTAGGTATTACGGTACTATTGTATTGTTATAACAAGATGGAAGGACAAGAGGGTACACAGTGTAGGTATTACGGTACTATTGTATTGTTATAACAAGATGGAAGGACAAGAGGGTACACAGTGTAGGTATTACGGTACTATTGTATTGTTATAACAAGATGGAAGGACAAGAGGGTACACAGTGTAGGTATTACGGTACTATTGTATTGTTATAACAAGATGGAAGGACAAGAGGGTACACAGTGTAGGTATTACGGTACTATTGTATTGTTATAACAAGATGGAAGGACAAGAGGGTACACAGTGTAGGTATTACGGTACTATTGTATTGTTATAACAAGATGGAGGGACAAGAGGGTACACAGTGTAGGTATTACGGTACTATTGTATTGTTATAACAAGATGGAAGGACAAGAGGGTACACAGTGTAGGTATTACGGTACTATTGTATTGTTATAACAAGATGGAAGGACAAGAGGGTACACAGTGTAGGTATTACGGTACTATTGTATTGTTATAACAAGATGGAAGGACAAGAGGGTACACAGTGTAGGTATTACGGTACTATTGTATTGTTATAACAAGATGGAAGGACAAGAGGGTACACAGTGTAGGTATTACGGTACTATTGTATTGTTATAGGATGGAAGGACAAGAGGGTACACAGTGTAGGTATTACGGTACTATTGTATTGTTATAACAAGATGGAGGGACAAGAGGGTACACAGTGTAGGTATTACGGTACTATTGTATTGTTATAACAAGATGGAAGGACAAGAGGGTACACAGTGTAGGTATTACGGTACTATTGTATTGTTATAGGATGGAAGGACAAGAGGGTACACAGTGTAGGTATTACGGTACTATTGTATTGTTATAACAAGATGGAAGGACAAGAGGGTACACAGTGTAGGTATTACGGTACTATTGTATTGTTATAACAAGATGGAAGGACAAGAGGGTACACAGTGTAGGTATTACGGTACTATTGTATTGTTTATAACAAGATGGAAGGACAAGAGGGTACACAGTGTAGGTATTACGGTACTATTGTATTGTTATAACAAGATGGAATGTGGGACAAGAGGGTACACAGTGTAGGTATTACGGTACTATTGTA
Source organism: Argopecten irradians (assembly GCF_041381155.1). NCBI lineage: Eukaryota > Metazoa > Mollusca > Bivalvia > Pectinida > Pectinidae > Argopecten > Argopecten irradians. The sequence continues at coordinate 3,131,100 of NC_091135.1, forward strand.
TTGTTATAACAAGATGGAAGGACAAGAGGGTACACAGTGTAGGTATTACGGTACTATTGTATTGTTATAACAAGATGGAGGGACAAGAGGGTACACAGTGTAGGTATTACGGTACTATTGTATTGTTATAACAAGATGGAAGGACAAGAGGGTACACAGTGTAGGTATTACGGTACTATTGTATTGTTATAACAAGATGGAAGGACAAGAGGGTACACAGTGTAGGTATTACGGTACTATTGTATTGTTATAACAAGATGGAAGGACAAGAGGGTACACAGTGTAGGTATTACGGTACTATTGTATTGTTATAACAAGATGGAGGGACAAGAGGGTACACAGTGTAGGTATTACGGTACTATTGTATTGTTATAACAAAATGGAAGGACAAGAGGGTACACAGTGTAGGTATTACGGTACTATTGTATTGTTATAACAAAATGGAAGGACAAGAGGGTACACAGTGTAGGTATTACGGTACTATTGTATTGTTATAACAAGATGGAAGGACAAGAGGGTACACAGTGTAGGTATTACGGTACTATTGTATTGTTATTACAAGATGGAAGGACAAGAGGGTACACAGTGTAGGTATTACGGTACTATTGTATTGTTATAACAAGATGGAAGGGACAAGAGGGTACACAGTGTAGGTATTACGGTACTATTGTATTGTTATAACAAGATGGAAGGACAAGAGGGTACACAGTGTAGGTATTACGGTACTATTGTATTGTTATAACAAGATGGAAGGACAAGAGGGTACACAGTGTAGGTATTACGGTACTATTGTATTGTTATAACAAGATGGAAGGACAAGAGGGTACACAGTGTAGGTATTACGGTACTATTGTATTGTTATAGGATGGAAGGACAAGAGGGTACACAGTGTAGGTATTACGGTACTATTGTATTGTTATAACAAGATGGAAGGACAAGAGGGTACACAGTGTAGGTATTACGGTACTATTGTATTGTTATAACAAGATGGAAGGACAAGAGGGTACACAGTGTAGGTATTACGGTACTATTGTATTGTTATAACAAGATGGAAGGACAAGAGGGTACACAGTGTAGGTATTACGGTACTATTGTATTGTTATAACAAGATGGAAGGACAAGAGGGTACACAGTGTAGGTATTACGGTACTATTGTATTGTTATAACAAGATGGAAGGGACAAGAGGGTACACAGTGTAGGTATTACGGTACTATTGTATTGTTATAACAAGATGGAAGGACAAGAGGGTACACAGTGTAGGTATTACGGTACTATTGTATTGTTAGGTACACAGTGTAGGATGGAAGGACAGAAGAGGGTACACAGTGTAGGTATTACGGTACTATTGTATTGTTATAACAAGATGGAAGGACAAGAGGGTACACAGTGTAGGTATTACGGTACTATTGTATTGTTATAACAAGATGGAAGGACAAGAGGGTACACAGTGTAGGTATTACGGTACTATTGTATTGTTATAACAAGATGGAAGGACAAGAGGGTACACAGTGTAGGTATTACGGTACTATTGTATTGTTATAACAAGATGGAAGGACAAGAGGGTACACAGTGTAGGTATTACGGTACTATTGTATTGTTATAAGATGGAAGGACAAGAGGGTACACAGTGTAGGTATTACGGTACTATTGTATTGTTATAACAAGATGGAAGGACAAGAGGGTACACAGTGTAGGTATTACGGTACTATTGTATTGTTATAACAAGATGGAAGGACAAGAGGGTACACAGTGTAGGTATTACGGTACTATTGTATTGTTATAACAAGATGGAAGGACAAGAGGGTACACAGTGTAGGTATTACGGTACTATTGTATTGTTATAACAAGATGGAAGGACAAGAGGGTACACAGTGTAGGTATTACGGTACTATTGTATTGTTATAACAAGATGGAAGGACAAGAGGGTACACAGTGTAGGTATTACGGTACTATTGTATTGTTATAACAAGATGGAAGGACAAGAGGGTACACAGTGTAGGTATTACGGTACTATTGTATTGTTATAACAAGATGGAAGGACAAGAGGGTACACAGTGTAGGTATTACGGTACTATTGTATTGTTATAACAAGATGGAAGGACAAGAGGGTACACAGTGTAGGTATTACGGTACTATTGTATTGTTATAGGATGGAAGGACAAGAGGGTACACAGTGTAGGTATTACGGTACTATTGTATTGTTATAACAAGATGGAAGGACAAGAGGGTACACAGTGTAGGTATTACGGTACTATTGTATTGTTATAGGATGGAAGGACAAGAGGGTACACAGTGTAGGTATTACGGTACTATTGTATTGTTATAACAAGATGGAAGGACAAGAGGGTACACAGTGTAGGTATTACGGTACTATTGTATTGTTATAACAAGATGGAAGGACAAGAGGGTACACAGTGTAGGTATTACGGTACTATTGTATTGTTATAACAAGATGGAAGGACAAGAGGGTACACAGTGTAGGTATTACGGTACTATTGTATTGTTATAACAAGATGGAGGGACAAGAGGGTACACAGTGTAGGTATTACGGTACTATTGTATTGTTATAGGATGGAAGGACAAGATGGAAGGACAAGAGGGTACACAGTGTAGGTATTACGGTACTATTGTATTGTTATAACAAGATGGAAGGACAAGAGGGTACACAGTGTAGGTATTACGGTACTATTGTATTGTTATAACAAGATGGAAGGACAAGAGGGTACACAGTGTAGGTATTACGGTACTATTGTATTGTTATAACAAGATGGAAGGACAAGAGGGTACACAGTGTAGGTATTACGGTACTATTGTATTGTTATAACAAGATGGAGGACAAGAGGGTACACAGTGTAGGTATTACGGTACTATTGTATTGTTATAACAAAGATGGAAGGACAAGAGGGTACACAGTGTAGGTATTACGGTACTATTGTATTGTTATAACAAAGATGGAAGGACAAGAGGGTACACAGTGTAGGTATTACGGTACTATTGTATTGTTATAACATGGATGGAAGGACAAGAGGGTACACAGTGTAGGTATTACGGTACTATTGTATTGTTATAGGATGGAAGGACAAGAGGGTACACAGTGTAGGTATTACGGTACTATTGTATTGTTATAACAAGATGGAAGGACAAGAGGGTACACAGTGTAGGTATTACGGTACTATTGTATTGTTATAACAAGATGGAAGGACAAGAGGGTACACAGTGTAGGTATTACGGTACTATTGTATTGTTATAACAAGATGGAAGGACAAGAGGGTACACAGTGTAGGTATTACGGTACTATTGTATTGTTATAACAAGATGGAAGGACAAGAGGGTACACAGTGTAGGTATTACGGTACTATTGTATTGTTATAACAAGATGGAAGGACAAGAGGGTACACAGTGTAGGTATTACGGTACTATTGTATTGTTATAACAAGATGGAAGGACAAGAGGGTACACAGTGTAGGTATTACGGTACTATTGTATTGTTATAACAAGATGGAAGGACAAGAGGGTACACAGTGTAGGTATTACGGTACTATTGTATTGTTATAGGATGGAAGGACAAGAGGGTACACAGTGTAGGTATTACGGTACTATTGTATTGTTATAACAAAATGGAAGGACAAGAGGGTACACAGTGTAGGTATTACGGTACTATTGTATTGTTATAACAAGATGGAAGGACAAGAGGGTACACAGTGTAGGTATTACGGTACTATTGTATTGTTATAACAAGATGGAAGGACAAGAGGGTACACAGTGTAGGTATTACGGTACTATTGTATTGTTATAACAAGATGGAGGACAAGAGGGTACACAGTGTAGGTATTACGGTACTATTGTATTGTTATAACAAGATGGAAGGACAAGAGGGTACACAGTGTAGGTATTACGGTACTATTGTATTGTTATAAACAAGATGGAAGGACAAGAGGGTACACAGTGTAGGTATTACGGTACTATTGTATTGTTATAACAAAATGGAATGGTAGGACAAGAGGGTACACAGTGTAGGTATTACGGTACTATTGTATTGTTATAACAAGATGGAAGGACAAGAGGGTACACAGTGTAGGTATTACGGTACTATTGTATTGTTATAACAAGATGGAAGGACAAGAGGGTACACAGTGTAGGTATTACGGTACTATTGTATTGTTATAACAAGATGGAAGGACAAGAGGGTACACAGTGTAGGTATTACGGTACTATTGTATTGTTATAACAAGATGGAAGGACAAGAGGGTACACAGTGTAGGTATTACGGTACTATTGTATTGTTATAACAAAGGATGGAAGGACAAGAGGGTACACAGTGTAGGTATTACGGTACTATTGTATTGTTATAACAAGATGGAAGGACAAGAGGGTACACAGTGTAGGTATTACGGTACTATTGTATTGTTATAACAAGATGGAAGGACAAGATTACACAGTGTAGGTATTACGGTACTATTGTATTGTTATAACATGATGGAAGGACAAGAGGGTACACAGTGTAGGTATTACGGTACTATTGTATTGTTATAACAAATGATGGAAGGACAAGAGGGTACACAGTGTAGGTATTACGGTACTATTGTATTGTTATAACAAGATGGAAGGACAAGAGGGTACACAGTGTAGGTATTACGGTACTATTGTATTGTTATAACAAGATGGAAGGACAAGAGGGTACACAGTGTAGGTATTACGGTACTATTGTATTGTTATAACAAGATGGAAGGGACAAGAGGGTACACAGTGTAGGTATTACGGTACTATTGTATTGTTATAACAAGATGGAAGGACAAGAGGGTACACAGTGTAGGTATTACGGTACTATTGTTATTGTTATAACAAGATGGAAGGGACAAGAGGGTACACAGTGTAGGTATTACGGTACTATTGTATTGTTATAACAAGATGGAAGGACAAGAGGGTACACAGTGTAGGTATTACGGTACTATTGTATTGTTATAACAAGATGGAAGGACAAGAGGGTACACAGTGTAGGTATTACGGTACTATTGTATTGTTATAACAAGATGGAAGGACAAGAGGGTACACAGTGTAGGTATTACGGTACTATTGTATTGTTATAACAAGATGGAAGGACAAGAGGGTACACAGTGTAGGTATTACGGTACTATTGTATTGTTATAACAAGATGGAAGGACAAGAGGGTACACAGTGTAGGTATTACGGTACTATTGTATTGTTATAACAGGGATGGAAGGACAAGAGGGTACACAGTGTAGGTATTACGGTACTATTGTATTGTTATAACAAGATGGAAGGACAAGAGGGTACACAGTGTAGGTATTACGGTACTATTGTATTGTTATAACAAGATGGAAGGGACAAGAGGGTACACAGTGTAGGTATTACGGTACTATTGTATTGTTTATAACAAGATGGAAGGACAAGAGGGTACACAGTGTAGGTATTACGGTACTATTGTATTGTTATAACAAGATGGAAGGACAAGAGGGTACACAGTGTAGGTATTACGGTACTATTGTATTGTTATACAAGATGGAAGGACAAGAGGGTACACAGTGTAGGTATTACGGTACTATTGTATTGTTATAAGGATGGAAGGACAAGAGGGTACACAGTGTAGGTATTACGGTACTATTGTATTGTTATAGATGGAAGTACAAGAGGGTACACAGTGTAGGTATTACGGTACTATTGTATTGTTATAGGATGGAAGAACAAGAGGGTACACAGCGTAGGTATTACGGTACTATTGTATTGTTATAGGATGGAAGGACAAGAGGGTACACAGTGTAGGTATTACGGTACTATTGTATTGTTATAACAAGATGGAAGGACAAGAGGGTACACAGTGTAGGTATTACGGTACTATTGTATTGTTATAACAAGATGGAAGGACAAGAGGGTACACAGTGTAGGTATTACGGTACTATTGTATTGTTATAGGATGGGGTCAAAGGTATCACAATTTAAACTTGGCCTGGCTACGTGAAATTGTATTATCTTTATAATTAGTTACAACATATTCACTCAATATAAACATACCGAACGACGATGATGGTATGGGGTCTATTGGCTTTTCGAGAGCGATTTCTGAAATAGAAAGGGCAAAATTTAAGCCGGACTGAAATTAGTCGGTGACTAGTTATCAAATTTGGTGGAACATTCAGCAATAGAGATTCATATGCGCGAAATCGTATCTGTTTACAGCATTTTCTCCATTTTACATCTCTACTGTAGAAATTAAGGTATAAAGCTGCAAAAACAACTTCCTTATGTGGCCATAGAAATGTCAGTTGTCAAAGTTTACATGCAAAGACTGCAACAATGATTTACTTACCAAACTTATACAGGCTTCTTGTATGGTTTTCGAATCTCCGTTTTAAAATAGATGGGAAAAGTGTGATAAGACCGTTGATATGTTAAAGTTGTCGATCAGATAGAAAATGCGTCCAGGCATCTGGACCCACCCTTTGATATTTCAGAAGTCTCCATTCCACTATATGTTCTGTTAATATTTAATGAAGACAAATGCTAATGTCGATGATGACTTCGTTATACTTCGTTGTTTTGTTTCCTTCTATTGTATTGGTATAGTCATATATTAACTAAAACTCTCCTTGTTCTCAATCCAGTTATCAACGCTCCTCTTCTCACAAACATCGACAATAGCAACAATATCTTTGACACAAATACCATCGATACAATGGACAACATCAATAACATCAACAACATCGGGAACTATGGAAACTGTCCCCTGGAGCGACACGAGAGTCCCAACATGTACTACCACAGGGAATCATTTGGGAAACGATTTGAACGAAAATGCCCTGACAGATTGATTTTCAGTGAAGTTGACTGCGCATGCGCCTTCCCTCCTGACGGTTAGTCTTCCACAGAGTATATTTATCATTAATTCCTCATTAGTTCTACATCATTGAAAGTCACAATAACTAATTGTATCGTGAGGAGATTTTGTCAATGTTGAAAATAAGATTAAACAAAAAAGACATACAAAAGCTAAACAAGCAACATTCCACTTTGATTGTATGTTATACGAAATCCAACTAAGAATACCTTTCCTGCAGAATTATTGAAATTGTTCCTCCTCTAGTTTTTTAACCAATGTTTGAAATACCCACATTTTCTACAAGGACCACACCTCAATTCGATATTTGAGAGTGCTTAGACGAATTGTTTTCTTGTGGAGATTCTGCATCATAACCCTCGTTAACTAGCGTGTCTTCCTACAGTATACAGGTCTTGATGTGTCCCCATACCACGTTAACTAGTTTGTCTTGCTGCAGTACACAGGTCTTGATGTGTCTCCATACCCCGTTCACTAGTTTGTCTTGCTGCAGTACACAGGTCTTGATGTGTCTCCATACCACGTTAACTAGTTTGTCTTGCTGCAGTACACAGGTCTTGATGTGTCTCCATACCACGTTAACTAGTTTGTCTTGCTGCAGTACACAGGTCTTGATTGTCTCCATTGTACACCATCTCCATACCACGTTAATTAGTTTGTCTTGCTGTAGTACACAGGTCTTGATGTGTCTCCATACCACGTTAATAGTTTGTCTTGCTGCAGTACACAGGTCTTGACGTCTCCAATACCACGTTAACTAGTTTGTCTTGCTGCAGTACACAGGTCTTGATGTGTGTCTCCATACCACGTTAACTAGTTTGTCTTGCTGCAGTACACAGGTCTTGATGTGTCTCCATACCACGTTAACTAGTTTGTCTTGCTGTAGTACACAGGTCTTGATGTGTCTCCATACCACGTTAACTAGTTTTGTCTTGCTGCAGTACACAGGTCTTGATGTGTCTCCATACCACGTTAACTAGTTTGTCTTGCTGCAGTACACAGGTCTTGATGTGTCTCCATACCACGTTAACTAGTTTGTCTTGCTGCAGTACACAGGTCTTGATGTGTCTCCATACCACGTTAACTAGTTTGTCTTGCTGCAGTACACAGGTCTTGATGTGTCTCCATACCACGTTAACTAGTTTGTCTTGCTGCAGTACACAGGTCTTGATGTGTCTCCATACCACGTTAACTAGTTTGTCTTGCTGCAGTACACAGGTCTTGATGTGTCTCCATACCACGTTAACTAGTTTGTCTTGCTGCAGTACACAGGTCTTGATGTGTCTCCATACCACGTTACTAGTTTGTCTTGCTGCAGTACACAGGTCTTGATGTGTCTCCATACCTCGTTAACTAGTTTGTCTTGCTGCAGTACACAGGTCTTGATGTGTCTCCATAACACGTTATTTACTTTGTCTTGCTGCAGTACACAGGTCTTGATGTGTCTCCATACCACGTTAACTAGTTTGTCTTGCTGCAGTACACAGGTCTTGATGTGTCTCCATACCACGTTAACTAGTTTGTCTTGCTGCAGTACACAGGTCTTGATGTGTCTCCATACCACGTTAACTAGTTTGTCTTGCTGCAGTACACAGGTCTTGATGTGTCTCCATACCACGTTAACTAGTTTGTCTTGCTGCAGTACACAGGTCTTGATGTGTCTCCATACCACGTTAACTAGTTTGTCTTGCTGCAGTACACAGGTCTTGATGTGTGTCTCCATACCACGTTAACTAGTTTGTCTTGCTGCAGTACACAGGTCTTGATGTGTCTCCATACCACGTTAACTAGTTTGTCTTGCTGCAGTACACAGGTCTTGATGTGTCTCCATACCACGTTAACTAGTTTGTCTTGCTGCAGTACACAGGTCTTGATGTGTCTCCATACCACGTTTAACTAGTTTGTCTTGCTGCAGTACACAGGTCTTGATGTGTCTCCATACCACGTTAACTAGTTTGTCTTGCTGCAGTACACAGGTCTTGATGTGTCTCCATACCACGTTAACTAGTTTGTCTTGCTGCAGTACACAGGTCTTGATGTGTGTCTCCATACCACGTTAACTAGTTTGTCTTGCTGCAGTACACAGGTCTTGATGTGTCTCCATACCACGTTAACTAGTTTGTCTTGCTGCAGTACACAGGTCTTGATGTGTCTCCATACCACGTTAACTAGTTTGTCTTGCTGCAGTACACAGGTCTTGATGTGTGTCTCCATACCACGTTAACTAGTTTGTCTTGCTGCAGTACACAGGTCTTGATGTGTCTCCATACCACGTTAACTAGTTTGTCTTGCTGCAGTACACAGGTCTTGATGTGTCTCCATACCACGTTAACTAGTTTGTCTTGCTGCAGTACACAGGTCTTGATGTGTGTCTCCATACCACGTTAACTAGTTTGTCTTGCTGCAGTACACAGGTCTTGATGTGTCTCCATACCACGTTAACTAGTTTGTCTTGCTGCAGTACACAGGTCTTGATGTGTCTCCATACCACGTTAACTAGTTTGTCTTGCTGCAGTACACAGGTCTTGATGTGTCTCCATACCACGTTAACTAGTTTGTCTTGCTGCAGTACACAGGTCTTGATGTGTCTCCATACCACGTTAACTAGTTTGTCTTGCTGCAGTACACAGGTCTTGATGTGTCTCCATACCACGTTAACTAGTTTGTCTTGCTGCAGTACACAGGTCTTGATGTGTCTCCATACCACGTTAACTAGTTTGTCTTGCTGCAGTACACAGGTCTTGATGTGTCTCCATACCACGTTAACTAGTTTGTCTTGCTACAGTACACAGGTCTTGATGTGTCTCCATACCACGTTAACTATTTGTCTTGCTGCAGTATACACAGGTCTTGATGTGTCTCCATAACACGTTATTTACTTTGTCTTGCTGCAATACACAGGTCTTGATGTGTCTCCATACCTCGTTAACTAGTTTGTCTTGCTGCAGTACACAGGTCTTGATGTGTCTCCATACCACGTTAACTAGTTTGTCTTGCTGCAGTACACAGGTCTTGATGTGTGTCTCCATACCACGTTATTTACTTTGTCTTGCTACAGTACACAGGTCTTGATGTGTGTCTCCATACCACGTTAACTAGTTTGTCTTGCTGCAGTACACAGGTCTTGATGTGTCTCCATACCACGTTAACTAGTTTGTCTTGCTGCAGTACACAGGTCTTGATGTGTGTCTCCATACCACGTTAACTAGTTTGTCTTGCTGCAGTACACAGGTCTTGATGTGTCTCCATACCACGTTAACTAGTTTGTCTTGCTGCAGTACACAGGTCTTGATGTGTGTCCCCATACCACGTTAACTAGTTTGTCTTGCTGCAGTACACAGGTCTTGATGTGTGTCTCCATACCACGTTAACTAGTTTGTCTTGCTGTAGTACACAGGTCTTGATGTGTGTCTCCATACCACGTTAACTAGTTTGTCTTGCTGCAGTACACAGGTCTTGATGTGTCTCCATACCACGTTAACTAGTTTGTCTTGCTGCAGTACACAGGTCTTGATGTGTCTCCATACCACGTTAACTAGTTTGTCTTGCTGCAGTACACAGGTCTTGATGTGTTTCTCCATACCACGTTAACTAGTTTGTCTTGCTGCAGTACACAGGTCTTGATGTGTCTCCATACCACGTTAACTAGTTTGTCTTGCTGCAGTACACAGGTCTTGATGTGTCTCCATACCACGTTAACTAGTTTGTCTTGCTGCAGTACACAGGTCTTGATGTGTTTCCCCATACCACGTTAACTAGTTTGTCTTGCTGCAGTACACAGGTCTTGATGTGTGTCTCCATACCACGTTAACTAGTTTGTCTTGCTGCAGTACACAGGTCTTGATGTGTCTCCATACCACGTTAACTAGTTTGTCTTGCTGCAGTACACAGGTCTTGATGTGTCTCCATACCACGTTAACTAGTTTGTCTTGCTGCAGTACACAGGTCTTGATGTGTCTCCATACCACGTTAACTAGTTTGTCTTGCTGTAGTACACAGGTCTTGATGTGTCTCCATACCACGTTAACTAGTTTGTCTTGCTGCAGTACACAGGTCTTGATGTGTGTCTCCATCCCACGTTATCTAGTTTGTCTTGCTGCAGTACACAGGTCTTGATGTGTGTCTCCATACCTCGTTAACTAGTTTGTCTTGCTGCAGTACACAGGTCTTGATGTGTCTCCATACCCACGTTATCTAGTTTGTCTTGCTGCAGTACACAGGTCTTGATGTGTCTCCATACCACGTTAACTAGTTTGTCTTGCTGTAGTACACAGGTCTTGATGTGTTTCTCCATACCACGTTAACTAGTTTGTCTTGCTGTAGTACACAGGTCTTGATGTGTCTCCATACCACGTTAACTAGTTTGTTTGTCTGTCCCATACACGTTAACTAGTTTGTCTTGCTGCAGTACACAGGTCTTGATGTGTGTCTCCATACCACGTTATTTACTTTGTCTTGCTGCAGTACACAGGTCTTGATGTGTGTCTCCATACCACGTTAACTAGTTTGTCTTGCTGCAGTACACAGGTCTTGATGTGTCTCCATACCACGTTAACTAGTTTGTCTTGCTGCAGTACACAGGTCTTGATGTGTGTCTCCATACCTCGTTAACTAGTTTGTCTTGCTGCAGTACACAGGTCTTGATGTGTCTCCATACCACGTTAACTAGTTTGTCTTGATGTGTCTCCATACCTCGTTAACTAGTTTGTCTTGCTGCAGTACACATATCTTCATATGTGTCTCCATACTTCGTTAACTAGTTTGACTTCTAGGTTTTGTTATCACTTTAAACGTTTCCGTGCCTCGTTACTAGTCGGCGTAGTTGAAGTCCTCTAATATAGAGGAGATAAATCTCACGACAGAAATCAGTCGAGTATAACATGATTTGGGTAATAGCAAGGTTCAAGAAAGATAACTGTGAGATAAATTTGTGTCCAGATGTAGCTCTCTTGGAAACAAGCCTTTCATTAACATGATTAGCACGGAATAAGTTTGTTCCTAATAATATATATACAAATGATGCATGTTGTTATATCTAATACACATGTGATTGTTTACTAAATTGCATATGTACAGAGGTCTGTGCCACATAGAGAAATTGAAGACTTTGTATTCACGACCAAGTATGTCGTAATATTGTGTAAAGTTATATGTACCATACATAACTAGGCGAACATTTTAATATAATCTCATCAGTACATAAAACTACAAAAGATTAGGGTTCTAAAAAGTTATAAAAAATGGACAGAAAATATATATGATGTCTTACAAACATTAGTTACAGTGCAGAATTTATACATTGTAAATTTTCTTGTTTTTATGCCTAAATAAAATTAAGATATACATGAAAAAGTAACTTTGCAAATACTTCTAGCACTACACTGCAGAAAAGAAAATGTGTTCATGGTCTGACCGTATGGTATCATTTCACTACGCTGTAGATGTAGATATGGTGATTTTGGCAGTACTGAACAATATCATTTTGAGATATTATTTGTTCGTGTAAATGTAAAACCTGTGCATTGTAAGGATTATAAATATCAACATGTTGACTGTGGTAAATCATATATAAAAAGACCGGATTGGTCAGTACGACAAGTATGGCACATATAACTTTATAGGACTGTGCAATGTAATGTTTGTCAATTTTGAAAAAAAGGCTAACTATTATATTATAATAAATCGAATAAAATATCTTTATACATATAGACATAGATAATCCATAAGAGTTAATACATTGTTTGTCACCAGAATGTACTGGAATGAAGACATCCCCCGACGGCCCAAGATATTACCAGCAGTACGCGGTCGGACGCTGGGTGACGATGAAGTGCGCCCCTGGGACGGTCTACAATAAGGCGTCGTGTCGCTGTGACATCCATAGCGAGTTTGGCCAAAGTAAGCGTACCTGGGTGGATGGTAAGATCTCAGTTCTATCTCCGACCAATAGCGTCCATATTATATCCCTGTATGTTTCTCTCTCCGGCCAATAGCGTCCGTAATATATCCCTGTAAGTTTCTAACTCCGACCAATAGCGTCCGTAATATATCCCTGTATGTTTCTCTCTCATGCCAATAGCGTCCGTAATATATCCCTGTTAGTTTCAATCTCCGGCTAATAGCGTCCGTAATATATCCCTGTATGTTTCTATCTCCGGCCAATAGCGTTCGTAATATATCCCTGTATGTTTCTATCTCCGGCCAATAGCGTCCGTAATATATCCCTGTAAGTTTCTATCTCCGGCCTATAGTGTCCGTAATATATCCCTGTAAGTTTCTATCTCCGGCCAATAGTTTCCGTAACATATCCCTGTAAGTTTCTATCTCCGGCCAATAGCGTTCGTAATATATCCCTGTAAGTTTCTATCTCCGGCCAATAGTTTCCGTTTCCCGTTATTGTCCCTTCCATAAGTCTATTAACGACCAAACCTCTTAGTAGTCATATAACCATGCATACTCTTATTGTTATTATATTGCCAGCATTTTACAGCGAATCTTTTATACTGTTACAATGTGTTAACATAAAAAAAAAACTTTGTTAAAATGACATTGAGTTTTCTTAAACCTCACTATTATATCACATTTTCGCGGGTTACATCTTATTATAAAATTGTCAATCGCCACTTTAAACTTTTGTTAATGTGACCATTTGTCAACAAGACATTTGTTACTATTTATTTCTCATTAGAATCTCGTTATAATGTTCACGTGTCTACTCCTCCATAGCTACTATTGATCAGGTATAACTCTAGTTATGTTTAAACTGTGATGTATTCAAATAATCATTTTCAATAGTACATAATATGTTACTGTTATTTGTCTTTTAGAACTCCTGTTTAGCTACCACTACTTACCGTTAAAGCTTTATATCAGCATATGTTCTGTACTATTCTTATTTAAAACCAAGAACACTTATATAATATTGAAGTATTCAGTTTTTAAGGTAAAAATATATATGTGTTACACCCTAGTGTAAATAAATAACACTTTTAATATTTTTACTCAATATTGACCAATCAGATTATATCATTTAACGTTCTGACGGGAAAGCATTTGTTTTGAAAAAAACAAACAAAACAGAATCTCGTGAGGTGTAAAACTACATGTATGATATACCAAAGCTTCCAGCCCAGAAACGAGGAATATTATCTATTTATTTTAGTAACACTTGTTTACTTATATGTGTTTCTTTTTCAGGATCAATTTTTAATTTGCAGTCCTAGTGTTGTGTACTCATTGACGTATTATTATAACGAGAAAATAACAGCGGTAAGAGAGAGCCTGGAATACGTGTCTATTCAGGATGGCTACCATATCGCACTGTGTAAAAATCTACCATATACCCATTGGTGTTCATGTTTATTAAACCATTAACTCAATATCTAGTTCTGTTTTGTTATAAATATTATGTCCCTCACTCAGACCATCTAATCAGTCCGTTTCACCAGCCTACTAGATATGACTTGTCTACGTCTTTCTTTAACTATGCACGAGGTATATCCAAGGAAAGGAACCAAAGTTGTTGGCTCTATGGCTATGGTGGTATATCACTACTAATGATCTCTCTAAAACTACAACGATAAGTCGACATCTTATTTTTCATGAAACATCAACCTACGTATTCAAATAAGTCTACATGTGATCAGGCAAAATATTTATTTCGGCAAAAATGAAAAGTTTCTAGAGATATGCCTCCATAAATATCAAACACAGAGACAGCTAATTGTTAAAATGAAAATGAAATAGTCAACAGAAAAAAGCATCGAATAAAACTGAGAGCTATTGCATGGTGTAATATACGATACAAAGTACACCAATAAAAACACACACATATTGGAATTATGGTTCATGCTTAAAAAGATAATGTATTGTCGATAGAGAAATTGATCATGTCTTTAGCCGATCAAACATCACTGCAGACATGAATATACCCAACTCTGCGTACAAAAACTGGGAACGCGATCTTCAGATTTCATTCGCCCGAATCCAAGAGCACGGACCCCGGAATAGAATATGCGAGCGTTGAATTCGCAGGTCAGTCTTCGGAAAAAGCTCCGTCGACGGCAGATTGCGTACATGTTTCGGCGAAAGATACGGTCACATGTCTCCCTTGGATCGGGTCTCCGATGGCGTGGATGGTTGCCCTGGAACGAAATACTTTTTGCATGTAGAACTTTATATGTACATGTTTTTTTAATGTTATGTTTAGCGTCTAAACATGCTATAAAATTATGTTATTTTTCATTCCTTTTTTCTTAAACATAAAGTGGTCAGTTTGTCAGATATAGAATATGCTAGCATTATGGGGCGAAACGAGAAGAGAGCATTATGTGCCTAACAAAGGGCTATATAGTATATAACTCTTACTCAATCTCCTCACTGTGTCAATGATAAATAAATAAATATCAAGAAAAAACCTAATTCTCCAAGCCATTTGTGTGTCTCTTCTTTTGATAAAATTTGTACTTTAATCAATCTCCAAACAAATGTTGGTGTTATACGTTGACAGATAGAATGATAATGACAATAATAATAACACCTGCAGTCGTTTTCCCTTCCCTAGTAGGATTCAGTAGGTCAGTAAAAAGAAAACTGACAAAAACACATGCTTTTTTCACAGTGATTTTTCATGATATATGTAAATTAAATTTCTCGGGTATATAAGGAATGAAAACATAACAAGATATTTCTAGAAAATTCTAAAACAAGCATATATATTGACATAAATCGTCCCTAAGACTTGTGCGTGAACGCCAACAAAAGTGTGTACACAATCATAGTTTTAGTTTCCAAACTTATTTAAAAAGAAATATAACAGATGTTCTATGTTTTTTGTCCTTAATTCATTGAAACTATTGGTTACTATATAGGGATCGGATTTCGTTTTTATGTTAACCATGCTTGTATGGAGCAATTCCTCTAAGAATATATTCTATGGGGCGCGTTAGCGCCCCATATTGAATATATTCTTAGAGGAATTGCTCCATACAAGCATGGTTAACATAAAAACGAAATCCAATCCCTATATTTACACTCACACGATTTTTTATTTATATTTTATGCAATAAAATCGTCATTTGAAAGTGACGTAATTATTCAATAAAAGTCGGTCAAAAGTGGGAGGAGCTTACTCAATTGAACAGCGAATGATGACGCTGCACGTAAGGTAGAATTATTCATCCGCGACGACAAAAAAAAGTTCAATATTTTAGTGTAAAATAAACATGACAAACAAAGTAAATTTCAGAGATAATTTTATTTAATCAGATCAGAACTTTAAGTAGGTATTAAATTTTGCAAAAAGTTCATATATAGCGTAATAACATAAAGTATTTGTTCTCGGCCACATGTGTGAACTCGGTGACCGTTATTGTGCAGCGAGGCGAGGCTGACGCACGCTTACATAGTGGAGTTTTCCGAAGTTGTCAAAACACCAGTGTTCAAGTAGCTAAATTTGTTTGAGATTGTCGTCTGACTTGACGATATTACATCCTTCTGAGCCATGTGATTATATAATCTACGCTTATATCCATCGCCATCTAGGCTATAGATGGAACAACTTCACTTGTGTTCGATGGATACAATGTATTTGTGGTGACGCGTAACTGTCAACACGTGGATTACTAGCGGTGCATGTTTTATAATACACATGATTAAATTCTCAAAGAACAAAGACAAGAGGATATGTTTATAACTGACCTCTATCAGAAGGTCTCACGCCCGTCCACCCAAAAGACTCGATCGTATGACGAACACAGACACAGAGGTAATGTTTACATTTGACACCCATCATTTTTAACAAAAATGAAAGCACGTCGCCCCGGTCGGGATATTTTTCCGTTTCTTTATACAATTGTTAATTTAAAAATTGTTTGAATCATATATAAATATAAAACATGTATTTATTGTTTACATTTTTCCAAAATTCTATGAAAAACAACAATATACACGTAATGTTGCATCAAAATGTAAACAAAGCCATGTGTTTGTTTAAAAAAGTAGTCCTTTTACGTTGCATAGAACATTTTCTTACGCAAGTTCAAAGTTCAATGTTACCATGCAGTTATGGTAAACAAAATCGGCTAGTATTAGCGTATAGTGACCAAGCATAGCAAGTGTAAATATACATGTGTGTGTTACATTGCTCATTGGACATAAACTCGACACATGATAGTTACGTAACTTTTCCAACGGAGTCCTCTAGTTCCTGCTTCACAGTTCAATTTCTCGCGAAATCGCGAGTAGAAACGATAGTATCGTGAAAATTAGACCCTATTTATATAACTACTGCGGGTTTGGGCATACCACCGTCCAACATATGAAGAACATGCATATATATACATACACATTTGTAGCAGATATCGTGACGTCTACAGGCCGGAAGGAAGGAATTTCTAAACGGGATATCGAGATTCAGCGGGATAGTGCAGCCATTGTTGAAGGGATTATTATCACAAGTGTAGGTCTGGCTGGAGACGGCGACGACAAGCACACTTGCCAGTACCACCAGCTAAGAAACAAGATAAGATATAGAATAAAGGTGGTTCGGTGTTAATTGAAAGCTTCGGAATGAATATATGTAGCCACACATTCTACACATGTAAACATAATACATACATATTTATGATTATATACGGCAGAAATATATCATAACAATGTAACTAGGTCTTGACTTCAGGTTGTTTTTTTTTGTTTTTTTTGTGTCTTTTACTCAATACAGATTACGTGTCACAACTTTCCTTTGACACACAGATTTAGTCCATAATTCATCAATATGATTACATATCTAAGGGTGATAACTCAAAGTTTAGTATCATACAGACATATCACAAAACATATAATTGTACTCGAAATATATCTGGTTTGAAATTATTGAATTCCGTAGCATTAACAATAATGTAGACGTTTTGTTGATCATCTTGGAATCAGAGGATACAAACGTTGTGAATATGTAATGAGTGTGGTATGTGATAAGACAGCTTCAGTCATAGCTTCAGAAAATATAAAAAGGTGAATTATCGGTCACTTATAAATCAAAGGCTGCATTAACTAAACAGTGATTTACAAAATTTGTGCTTTCTGTGAAATAATGGTAAAATGGGTCCAATTTACCCAAAATACGATATACACAACAAAGGTTGAAAGTGTGTCTGCATATGAAACTTGAGAAGTTTTATTGTGTTCTAACGGGTCAAGTAATATTAACCCTTAACGTTTTTGTTGATTATGTGATAAGGTGTCAATTTAGTTAAACAAAACACGACTTTCTAATTCGCTTGGCTCGTTAGAATAATCAGAAAAAAAATCGAACTCTTTGGCTGTAATAAAAAGGATTTGAATTCCATGATAATTATTAGATTTGTCTTAACTTTTAAACTTTGCATTTTAATTATAAATCTTACTTTTTAGTAATTTAATCACCGATGTGTAAATAGACTTTAAACTTTGCATTTTAATTATAAATCTTACTTTTTAGTAATTTAATCACCGATGTGTATATAGAATGCGCATCATTTGTATGGCGAAATTCAATTTCTCACTTCTTTTATATATCAGAATCAAAAGTAAGAAAACATCCTTTGAATTACATGCATTAAAATAAAAAACATCGTGTAAATAGGTAAATCAATGTCTACTTACCCCTATTGTAGCCATAGTTCAATCACTGTTCAATCTGTCTTTAACAGACCCATGTACTCCACCATCACCGTATACTTTAGTCCTGTTACTACGATGGCCCATATCAGCCGACATGGCAACTGCTTTACTAAACTGTAGTTGTACACACATTTGTGGTGATTGTCATGGCAACTGCTTTAGTAAAAAGCACTTGCCAACGAGTTTTGTCATTTTACTCGTTTGGCAACTGCTTTACTAGAGTAACTGTTTTGTCATCCTTACGCGTGGCCCATATCAGCCGTATTGGCGAGTGTCTGGCTTTTGAGACAATTAACATTCCACGCCGATATCAAGCCGAGTTTGATGCCGTACAGGTGTGCTGATTAAATGACGTTTGAAACCAAAACGATACTTTACGACACAAGACAAAGGCGATTAAAGTTATATTCAAATAACATAGCCATAGATGGTAAAAAGTTATTGTACGGTAATTAACGGTAAACTAATTTTGAGAGCCGGATGGGGAGAGGTTACAGCCCTAGGATAGGGACAATTAAATAATAGCTAGATTATCTCTCCTTCGTTTGAAACTTAATCAGACATGTATATTTAGTAGAGACCAAAAAAACGAGCCAAATTTCAGTGATTTTTTCCCAATATACTAGGGACTGGTTGCCAGTCTAGGAGGGAAGCTAATTTAATGCAGGCATTCAACTCACCTAAATCTCTCATTATATGCCCCTACCTAGGGAAAACCCAAATTTTTACATAATACCTAATATTATTAAAGATGAATAAACATGAGTATGGTTTTTTTATAATATATTGAGTTACTTCACTGAAAGCCTATTTTCATTCAAACGTCAACATTAGCCACAGATTGCGTTACCTACCAATGATTCTACCAAGAAAAGTGTCGTAAAATATCGTTTTGGTTTCAAAGGTCATTTAATCAGTACACGTGTACAGCGTCAAACTCGGTTAGATATCGGCGTGGAATGTTAATTGTCTCAAAAGCCAGACACTCGCCAATACGGCTGATATGGGCCACGCGTAAGGATGACAAAACAGTTACTCTAGTAAAGCAGTTGCCAAACGAGTAAAATGACAAAACTCGTTGGCAAGTGCTTTTTACTAAAGCAGTTGCCATGACAATCACCACAAATGTGTGTACAACTACAGTTTAGTAAAACAGTTGCCATGTCGGCTGATATGGGCCATCGTATGTTACTCCTAACTGTAGATTTTTTCTTTGTATGTGAACGTTTGAGCTCTAAGGTCAAGAGTGTACTTCCTTAATGACCCGTGTCCTTGTTTACACGCTGCACGTGACGTCCTTCGATACTATTTATATTACACCAATTTATCCCCATGCTGATAATCTATAAAAAAATGGGAACAAGTGTGCAGATATGTCTGGTATGCGGTAAATATAGTGTGCGACAATGAACTTTAATTATTAAAGGTCAGAAGATATAATATTCCTTCTGAACAAACAAATAATTTAATTTACTTATTAATCAAATTCTAATCTCATTAATCAAACGGATTCGAACTTGAGCACAGAAGGTGGAGGGCTGGTGGTAATATGTCGAGACATTTTAACAATTCAGCAACCGCAGCCCTCCGTTAACGTAAAAAATGTAGTTAGAAATTACTTCTCTGTTTCAAATGAGAGGGTCTTTTTGTTATTAAGTTTTGAGTAACATTTTTGAGTTTCGAATGGCAAAGTATGTGTTCATCATTTTAATCCGATGTTCACGTTATTTTTAATAAATGTTGTTGTTACATAGTCTATTATATTAAACATAATAAAATAATGCCATATTCTTACTCTATCTTATGTGGATATGAAAGATAGTGATATTCTACCCGATTTTTTAAAAATAAAACCCGAGGCTTGCCGATGGTTTTACAGCATTTTGTGATCTCGTTATACTTCGACGTTTTATTGTAATTTTATCTCTATGATATTACGCCATTTTCAAATGAATTCGAAAAAAATGCATGTCATTTCTCCATGAATGATAATTACGTGATATTTTTATAGGCAAATCCCGTTGTTTACATCTCTTAAAGTAAAATGTTTAAATAGAGATAATCGTAATTTTGTTAACGCTGTAACGTCAGGCGACGTGAGTGTATTGACCGACAGCCAGTTTACACCTATTGGTACGAAAGAAATTGTAATCAGACGACGTTTGAACTTAACAAACTGCCAATCACTGCGTGAGCAAAATTCTCAATCTTTATTGGGTTATTTTAAGGCTATATACCGGGAGAGTTACTTACATTAACTATTACGAAATAGATTTTTATTCAATCATATTTCGCTTCAAAGCGCTGGTTACTTTGTCAATGGGATTTGTTTATCATTTTCAGTGCAGTATACTAAAAATATCAAGTATTTTATTCCATAGCAAATTTTGCATTACAATTAAATCATTGCGACTCATTAGATTATTAAAAGCAAGTGTTCTGGCACCTATGACGTCACATTTTGTCTATATTGAGGGAGTAAATGGTATCACGATAGCCTAGAACAATGTGTTAGACTCCATGAAAATAATAATAAGTAAATTATCATATATCAACAAAATATAAGTGTAACTTTAAACTCGTTAACGTGAACTAGAAACTTTTACAACTCAAAAATGTTGACTCGAAACCCGAAAAAGTTTACTG
Organism: Argopecten irradians; assembly: GCF_041381155.1. NCBI lineage: Eukaryota > Metazoa > Mollusca > Bivalvia > Pectinida > Pectinidae > Argopecten > Argopecten irradians. The sequence continues at coordinate 3,152,258 of NC_091135.1, forward strand.
GAAACTCGAAAATATTGACTCTTAAATCGAGCCTCGACATAAAAAAATTCCTTGTTTCAGCTGTACTATCCACCAGGAAAACGATTATGTGAAAGTTTATATTCGTGTGGTGTACATTTAAAATGACACAGAAAAGCTTTTACATTAGATTTTGTAGTTACCACACAAACGAAGAAATACATTCTAAAGTTACTTCACAAACGTATTAGGATATTATGATTTTTATATGTCTAAATAATCAATTTATCTTAACCAATGACTTATAAGTCTCACTTATGAATCCCTGACAATAAAATAAATATGATATTCAACGGGAAACAAAACGAAGATCGCCTCTTACTTCTCTGTCTATATTTATAATGCATGGCATTTAGTTATAATGACAGTTGCCAGGTTAAATTACTAAATATGAATCTCTTTTGTTTCTAATACTTTAAGTATTATGTGTATTTTATGACAAAACGGCGTGTCATACACTGACGTAACTGTACATATGCAGGGTGTATAGTCATGTGGAGAAGATGTAAGAAGCATATACATATATATGTTGTCTCCCTTTACGTTCTACCTCTACTTGGCCATACCAGGTTGTTCTTGGTTCGAATCGGATCATTTAAAGACACACTACGTTTCTAAAAAATATATATATATAAAAATAACAAGAAATTTTATGTTTATTGCCGTAAATGACTTGTCCCTGTGTAATCTACTTCAACGACCCGCGTTATGAAATTTAACATTCAATTTATTCTTATTGAACATTCCATAAGGCGATGATTATAGCGTAGTATTAATGTTAAACAAATAACTTTTGCGACTCTCCAAAATGATCAATCCCAATTTACTTTCGAACTTGGAATTTCAAAAGCCTTTAAAAGGACAAAATCCAATCGAGAATGTTGAAACATAGCTGCAATATTGTAGCTCAAAAGACTTCTAGACATGACTAGCAAATTATCAAATAGCCTAGAGCGCAGACCAATCAGATTGATGGGTATCAATTTATAGATCGGGAATAATTGCTTACAAATTGATAGATCACGAATTGCATATAAACCATAAGTCATATATCAGAACGTATTTTGTTTCATCAAAGAATAAAAACATATAAGCATTGATAATTTCATCGGGATATGACAAAAACATGATTGCTTTTGTAAAACTTTTCTGAGAATCGCTATACGTGGATTACACAATTTGCATAGAAAAAACCCTTATGAAATTTAAAAGTAGTGATATCATGATCAATGCTTTAATGAAATAGACAACACCGAAAACGACAAAAAGAATATATTTGAAATGAGAGAATGTTTGAAGGCTAGTATGAACTAGTAGGTGAAAATAGGTATGATGTAATTATTTGTAGAACTGCTTTAAAACAGAACTCGAAAGAGTGATGATGGTCGCTTGTATTTCACCAGCGCTGTTAGGTCAGTTGAGGATATCACCCGTTTTTGTAGGTGGTCTCAAAAATTATTTTTCAGTTCTGTTGTCCGTGGTTACTATGTTTTTTACAGGTTGGTGAGTTAATTGTTGTTCAGAAAAGTGAATTAAGTCATACATTATTGACCCACAATGTAATAATAATCGTTATTGTCATAGGCTTTGTAAATCTAGCTCGCTTTGTTCATAAAACAACAGTCAGGGAAAGAGTGTAATTATCTTCTCTTCTTACCAAATGAATAGATGGTTTTGTTTGTTATCAGTTTGGCACAAGTCATGGATTACCATATGTTTGATATATCAGCTATTGGATTGAAATAGATTTATATGCACTCTATGGAGTTAGGTGATCTGTTTCTCTATCGCCTATGGCAAGGTTTGAAAACATTTTTAACTAGAACAGAAAATATATTTTTCCTTCTTTTGTTGAATTGGTGTTGGTTTGGTGGCTTGAGGTCAGGAAAATTATTTTTTTTTAATATTTTGTTACTAATATATTTGTTATTTTGTTTTGACTTTACTGCACTTGATTTGTACTTTAAGGAGGAGGAGTTGCCTGGTTAATTATTTGTAGTCACCCTTATTCACCCAAAGTTTGGTTGAGTTGATGTCGTTTTTTATGTAATTGACGTAACATTTTTTGAATTTGTTTTGTTACGCTTCTAGTAGAGCAATTGGCTCATCTTGACATCTGTCCTTCCTTAAAGTATTTTTTTCACTTATTTGTATTTTTATTTTACCATTTTTAATGCTAGTTTGGATATTACTTTGCCTCGGTAGCGAAAATATCTTCAATTTGGGCATTTTACTTGAAATTGTCCTGGATGCAAAATATTTCTGTTTTCGTTCACAACATTACATGTAATTGGTATGGTACATTTGTGTTTTACCAATTAAAATACCAATTTGGACATGGCTTTAGTTTGACATTACACTTAATTTGTGAGAAATTTGTGCATTTGAAGGGGAATTGGCCTGACTGCAAAGCATTTCCGTTGGCGGTGACAACATTCAATGTTGTCATTTGGCGGTGTTTCACTCAGCAGCAACATAAAATACTGGTAAAGGTCATGTAATTTTAATTGTATAAAGCAAATTTTATTTTTTTGAATTTACTGATCCCAGTATCTATTCCTATATTTACTGTTTATTAAATTCCATGTTGAAGCCCTGACCAACTTCTGCCATTCATATTACATTACATAATATTGATAGATTAGGTAACATTAAGTATCAAGTCTCAGTGCATTTAGGCGTAAAAGATTTTTTTTGGAGACACTGTTTTGCAATGTAAGATGTTCGTGTTGAATTTTGTGTTTGTCTTCTATTTAAAGATGAGAAGCGAGTTACTTCCCCTGGCCCGCAGTCTACAGCTGTCCAGTGTGGATGGATTTCATTCCTTCTTAGCGTAGATAAATTACAGAAATTCACTTTCAATTTTATTCCTTTAGTTTTGCCGAAAACCAACACTCTTCTCAATCGCTTTTTGTTTTAGTGTTTGATTTCTGCAATCCGTTTTTAATTTTGTACTTTCATTTCCCTGTTTCCCGAAAACTTCTTCGTCATGGCTTCTTCAAGTTTGCCTTGATGTTGAAATTTCAAGAGGGGCATTAATCAAGTTTTGACCAATTTCAGTAAAGTGACATTCCGAAATGTTTACTATGGCATTAGCGGCGAAGTTTATTTAGCTGTTGCCGTTTGGCGTCGGATCAACAGGAAATGCTGATATAGATGATTGTAGATTTAATTTTTAGTTTAAATTTTTGAGTTGTCATATCTCTCTTTAACACTAGAGTGAGATGTCATGGTTACCGTAAATCGAGGAAGATGTCACCGTACCCAAACGTCTGTTATGTCCTTTAAGACTCGAAGGAGTTGTCATGGTAACCAAATACATGTATCTGGATTTTTTTTATGTTTTTATGGTAAGCAACTATAAATACATTAAATCCATATTTTAGACGAAACAATGAATATATCTATTAAAAAGGATAATAACATTGAAGCGACAATACAAATCAAAACATTCCAGCAATTTAATAAAGTTTTATTTCATGCAACTATTTGAATACATTGATAATGATAGTTTACAACAACACACCACATTCCGCTTTCAACTTTCGAATTTATATAAGAATATTATTTATGTTACCTGCTTATTTTGCTATTATTTTGCATCGATATTATGTTCTATTATGTAAAAAGCGATGTAGGCTTATATATATATATATATATTGTATGTGTACTTGTTTTGCGGTATTCTAAATTTACCGCCTGTCACTGTCACGTCACTTCGCTAAATTAAATGACAAAAACAACAAAATCTTAATGCTTGGCATAAATATTCGCATATTTCCAATTGTATCAATAATATTTTATTTCTGTTTAAACATAATATGTACAGTTATAAGGTTTTCTAATCAAGCAAGTGATATACAACTGGACCAGAACGAGCGGCAATTGGTCAATCTATAATTGAGAACCTGTAAATGACGAATACTTCTTATACCTCCTATTTCTTCCAATTTGCCAACGTTTTTCAACACACCATACTAATCCACAAATCTACATTTACACACGCATGTTTAAGACTCAAAAAGCTGATAAAGGAAAATATAATAAATTCAATACACTGCTAAATAAATATCTTTTTTCGACCACAATTAAGATAAATCAAGCACATATTATTCATCAAAAATTGTCTGTTGCACTTTCACTCCCGATTGCAAAATCAAAACGAAAAATAAAGAAATAAACTATTATTGAAATATGAAATATCATTTTATTACGTTATCTAATATAATTCCAAGATAACTCTAAAAGATTATACCATATGTACATTAAATAAATGAACTTCTAATAACTAGATCACGATATTTAGAATCGATATATATAATCACCTTACCGATACTTATTATCACCTCATCGACACTTATTATCACCACTGTCACTTTTTATCACCACCGATACTTATTTTCACCATCGATACTTATTTTCACCACCGATACTTTTTATCACCACCGATACTTATTATCACCACCGATACTTATTTTCACCATCGATACTTGTTATCACCATCGATACTTATTTTCACCACCGATACTTTTTATCACCACCGATACTTATTGTCACCACCGATACCTATTGTCACCATCGATACTTATTGTCACAATCGATACTTGTTATCAACACCTTTACTTATTATCACCACCGATACTTATTATCACCTTACCGACATTTATTGTCACATCATCGATACTTATCATCACCATCGGTACTTAATAGCATCACCGATACCTATTGTAACCTAACCGATACTTATTATCGCCACCGATACTTATTATCACCTTACCGACATTTATTGTCACATCATCGATACTTATCATCACCATCGGTACTTATCATCATCATCGGTACTTAATAGCATCACCGATACCTATTGCAACCTAACCGATACTTATTAGTACCAACGATACTTATTATCGCCACCGATACTTATTATCACCGATACTTATTATCACCGATACTTATTATCACCGATACTTATAATCATCATCGATACTTAAATTCACCTCACCGATACTTATTAGCACCATAGATACTTAATATAACCTTACTGATACTTTTTATCACTGACGATACTTAATAGCACCACCAATACTTATTATAACCTTACCGATCCTTTTTTCACCATCGATACTTTTCATCACAACCGATACTTATAATCACCATCGATACTTATTGTCACCTCATCGATACTTATCACCTTACCGGTACTTGTTATCACCACCGATACTTAATATCACCATCGATACTTATTATCACCTTACCGACATTGATTGTCACATCATCGATACTTATCATCACCATCGGTACTTAATAGCATCACCGATACCTATTGTAACCTAACCGATACTTATCACAACCGATACTTATTATCGCCACCGATACTTATTATCGCCACCGATACTTATTAAGTTATTGTCACCACCGATACTTATTATCGCCACCGATACTTATTAAGTTATTGTCACCACCGATACTTATTATCGCCACCGATACTTATTAAGTTATTGTCACCACCGATACTTATTAAGTTATTGTCACCACCGATACTTATTATCGCCACCGATACTTATTAAGTTATTGTCACCACCGATACTTATTAAGTTATTGTCACCACCGATACTTATTATCGCCACCGATACTTATTAAGTTATTGTCACCACCGATACTTATTAAGTTATTGTCACCACCGATACTTATTATCGCCACCGATACTTATTAAGTTATTGTCACCACCGATACTTATTATCGCCACCGATACTTATTAATTTATTATCGCCAACGATACTTATTATCGCCACCGATACTTATTAATTATTATCGCCAACGATACTTATTATCGCCACCGATACTTATTAAGTTATTTCGCCAACGATACTTATTATCGCCACCGATACTTATTAAGTTATTGTCACCACCGATACTTATTAAGTTATTGTCACCACCGATACTTATTAAGTTATTGTCACCACCGATACTTATTAAGTTATTGTCACCACCGATACTTATTAAGTTATTGTCACCACCGATACTTATTATCGCCACCGATACTTATTAAGTTATTGTCACCACCGATACTTATTGTCACCACCGATACTTATTATCCACGCTTTAGTCACCACGATACTTATTAAGTTATTGTCACCACCGATACTTATTAAGTTATGTCACCACGATACTTATTAAGTTATTGTCACCACCGATACTTATTAAGTTTATTGTCATGTCACCACCGATACTTATTAAGTTATTGTCACCACCGATACTTATTAAGTTATTGTCACCACCGATACTTATTAACCGTTATTGTCACCACCGATACTTATTAAGTTATTGTCACCACCGATACTTATTAAGTTATTGTCACCACCGATACTTATTAAGTTATTGTCACCACCGATACTTATTAAGTTATTGTCACCACCGATACTTACATGTATTGTCACCATCGATACTTATTAAGTTATTGTCACCACCGATACTCACTATCACCTTACCGATCCTTATAATCACCAACGATACCTATCATCTTTTCGATACTTATTATCACTTTATCGTGGTTGACAGTACACAGCACGATAAATATGTTTACATCATTTTAACCATATAAAAGGTTGAAACAATCCATCGTGAAATTTTATTTGGTCTTTATATTAGTTAAAAATTGGAATTATAAACATGCAAATTGTGGGAAACTCAAATTAGATTTAAATTAACAACTTTCAACTCGCTGGAAACCTGTTTTAGCATTCACGATGGTAAGTAACAATAAAAAGTCATGGACATTACTTTCATATCGTTTGTAATGATATAATATTCTAAACAGCTTGAGATCCATATTTTGTACCTTTTCCGGTAATTGATGTCTCCATAGCGACCGTCTCCCTTTGACGTCTCTGATGCCTCGTGGACGATTGCGACAATCTGTTATTATACTGTTGATAAAAAACACATAAATAGTGTTTATTCTAATTTGGAATAAAGAAACATGTTTCATACGTTAAATAAAATCGACGATTAGCCGTTTACCCACCCTTCTCTTCTTCCATATTGCTGTAGCTGTGTAAAGGAATGGGTTGACCGAGGAATTGATGGGCAGCACAAACACTATCACCCAGGCATAAGCCAAGTCCGATATCTTCATTCCAAGTTTGGCCATTACTCCTAGAACACCAACAATGATATCTAGATTATTTCACAGGTGACCTTCACGTTATGTACATCCAGCATTGGACAAATGATATATAACAACCACTCTTCTACAAATAAGTGTACGAAAGAATTCTGATTCATGCGGAAGATTGAACTTGGGTGATAAATTTTCTATCATTAAACGTTGTCAAGAAACAAGGCACCTCTGTATTATAAGTTTTAGTTTGCTTACTGGTTCTGGTGTTTTAGTGGGATCACATTGAACGCACGAGTGTCTCTTCATTTTTTTGGGGTGGGGGAGGGGAATTTATCTTTTGGGTTTTTTCTTTTTACTTTTTTTTTTCTTTTGGAGAAGTTTACTTTGGAGATGGAGATGTGTGAGCAGTGTGTACGCGTGCGTGGATATGTATTTTTAGGGGCCGCGGTGGCCGACTGGTTAAGATGTCCCGACATATTACCACAAGCCCTCCATCTCTCGGTCGCGGGTTCGAATCCCATATAGGGCAGTTGCCAGGTACTGACTGCTGGTCGGTGGTTTTTTCTCCGGGTTTTTCATGACTGGCAAATCATTAAATGACCCTGGTTGTTAATAGGACGTTAAATTAATAATAGACAGGTACGTTTTGGGGGGTTTCTAATTTATTTGTTTTTGTTTTATTATATAATAAATTTATAAATGTTTTCTTTGTTTTAAAGCTGGTGAAATTTAAGTTTTTGCCAAATCAATACATATAGAATATCCAATACTTGGTTGACAGTAAACGATAATCGAGACAGAAATAAGACCATACATCGAGTTTAAAGAAGACTACATAAAGAGATATATACGGATAATTCATCTAAATTATAATGAAAAGTGATCAAGAAAACAAAAATAAGAAATAAAAATTATTTAATAAAAAGTTATATAAATTTTCAACATTTTCCTCTTTACATTTAACATATTAGTACACTTACCCATAACACCCACCGGGAACCAGCAGCAGAAATCCGTAGCAACGACGAGGAACAGGGTTTTGGCCACAGTTTTTTCTCTTTGTAATTTTATTGAAGTTGCGATTCCCTTTGTTTTCCTTTTGATGGTGCACAAAATTAACACTTGACCAATAGCTATAACGCTAAATATGAAACTATTCAAATAGACGAATACTGCAAAGGAGTATTCGGCTCCGTCCTGCTCCTCACCTAGAAGAGGCAAGGCGAGACACACTCCAGCTTGTGAATAATATTCACCTTTGAAATAAGACTGAAAGGACGAAACCGGAACGATAGCAAGGGTGATAGAAACTATCCAACAAAGGCATGAGACGCCTACCGCCTGGGTCCAGGAGATCCGCCAGCGGGCCAGGTGTGACAGCGGTAATACTATGACCAGAAGTCTGTCCAGTGTGACCAGAAGTATCAGAAATGTGGACATCTCACTGGATATAAAGGAAAGAATTCCTGCCACCGTACAGTAGACACTGTTGCGCCACTCTTGGTCGTTCCAAGCGTATTCGCCGCTGTAGTAGACATCCGCTATCCCGATGATTGCTAGATATATCCCCATCAGGAAATCAGATACGGCAAGATTCATCACAAAGATGGCATACGTGTTCTTTATGTTTTCTTTATCGAACAGAAACCTGTAAACAAGTACGGCCACGTTCCCTGTCAAAGCAGTTATACCAATAACCCAAAGGAACACCCGAAGTACGCCCGTGCTAATCAAGTCAGTGCAAGAAGAAATGGCATCACTTCTAGCTATATCACATCCGCCCCCAAGGCAATCGGAATCATTATCCTTTATTTCTAAACACTTTTCTTCAGTAACAGATTTTGGTTTATTGCAGCATATAAATGGTATATATGTGAGCAAATATCTTAAATGGTCTAATCCTTCAAAAATATGTTGGGTGATGTCCAGTTTATTGCCCATTATATTTAAAAGATACAAATGGCTTACATGTTTAAAGGTGCCGTCCTGAAATCGCCTAATGTGGTTGCGTGAAATGTCTAACAGTTTAGTGCTATTAGGTAACCTAGGGAGATCCTTGATTTCGTTACTATTCAATCGTAGGTAAACACGACTAGTTATTCCCTGAAATGTAGAGTCGGTCAAACGGTTCAACTTATTGTAGGACAAATCTAACAAGGTCAGAGCAGGCATATTGCTAAACACTAGGCCAGGAAGATATTCTAAGGCGTTATGGTTGAGATCCAGATATCTAAGTGCAAACAATTCTCCAAATGCATTTTCATGTAGAGTCTCGATTCGATTCTTATCCAGTTTCAAAACAATGAGTCTTTCCAATCCGTCGAAAATACCTTTAGAAAGTTCACTTATTGCATTTTTTGACATGTCAAGCAGAACAAGACTTTTCAATCCTTGAAATGTTAAGTCGCTTATCTTTGAAATTCTGTTACCCTCGAGATGAATCATAGCCAGACCCGGCAATTTTCTAAACACAAATGGCGAGAGACTCTCAATCGTATTGAAAGACAAAGACAAATTAAAAAGATGCGAAAGGTTTTTAAACAGTCCTCCGGGAATAACAGAAATTTGATTGTTTCCCAGCGAAATGTATGATAGCTTATACAATCGATATAAGGCACGATCAGAGATATACTTGAGCTCGTTGCGCGATAGATCAAGAATAGATAGATTATCTAGTCCCGTGAACGTCCAACTGCTGATCAGCGTAATTTTATTTCCTTGTAGAAATAGGTACTTTAGAGCGGTCAGAGTTTTAAAGACATATCTTGGTATAGACGACAATCTGTTGTCAGCCATATCGAGTTTAGAGAGTTCATGTAGATCTTTGAACACATGTCTATGCAAGCTGGATATATTGTTCCTATTTAAATATAATTCTTTGAGTTTGAAACGACTTGCGAAGCTTGAATTAGATAGACTGCCGATTGCATTTCCGGATAGGTCAACTTTTGCTAGTTCTTCCAACCCAAAGAAAGTGGCCTGTGTTATAACTGTTAGGCGGTTATTAGCCAGGTGTAATTTTTCTATATAGAAAAGGTCATAGAAGACATAGTCAGGCAAAGTGTTTAGTGCATTATTGGACAAATCGAGTGTTGTTATATAATATAAGTTCAAAAATGTGTTTGGATTGAGTTCAGATATTTCATTATCGTTTAGACGAAGATCCCAGAGGTTGGGAAGCGGGTGAAAAATATTTTCAGGTAGAGAGACTAATACGTTATGCGACAAATCCAGAAACTGAAGATCTGGTACTTTTGAGAAAGTATTATTTGCCAGATGGGAGATCTTGTTATGGGAAAGATCCAGTGACATAAGAACAGACGTACGATTAAATGCTTCTTCTGGGATTACCGTTATTTTGTTGTGAGAAAGATTTAAGATACGTAATATTGTGTTTTTATGAAATAAATGCCCTGATATCTGTTCTAATCTGTTGAATGACAGATTAAGAGTTTCCAACGAAAACAGTTCATGAAATAGGTAACCCGACAGGGAGGACAATTTGTTTTTGGACATGTCCAAAAACGACAGGCGATTTAGCCCCTTCAATAGATTGCGGTACGCAACTGAGACATCCGTCAGGATGAGATACCGAATGGATGACCTTTTCAGAAAGTCAGGAAATCGAGAACCATTTCCACTGAGCCTAACTGGCAAATCAATGAGCGAAAAATCATAAGAATAATGGTGCATATTCACTGTTACTCCAATACACATGCACAGAGGGGGGCAAGGTATATCCGGGTCTGTGTTTCTATTACAAACATTTGGCAAGGGTTTTCTGTAATAATTGTCAGATACACAGTGCTGCAGTTCAACACAACTGTCCATGTCTGAAAAAAAATCAAAATATGTAAAACAGCAGTATACACGAAACCATACATTACATGTGAAAAGCCTTAACAAAAACAATAGTTCTTTTTACTTCGCTCATATGTTATAGGTCAACAATAGTTCTTTTCACTCATATGTTGTAGTTGAAAAAACCCTATAAAAATTGGTCTGTTCACACATATGTTGTAGGTGAAAAGCCCTAAAAAACAATAGGTCTTTTCACTCATATCATGTAGGTGAAAAGCCCTACAATAGCAATAGGTCTTCCCATTCGTACGTTGTAGGTGAAAGCCCTTATTATTTGCTGTATAATGCGCTGACTACGCCACATCAAGACCTCTTGCTCGCGCAAATCACCGCAAAAACGAGGAGGAATACAATGGCAAAGATGTTTTTCTATTAGAAGCTGAAAACGAGGGTTGCTAAATTGATATATTTGAAATTCCAAGTTCTTATTGTGATCGGATAAATAAGTGCTGGAAAAGTCCATAGTACAGGGATAGGCATGATAACCCAGGTGATGGAAATAATAATGTTTTATCTATGTTATGAACTGTTTATGAAGTGATCATATATGCATTATCATTAACTACCCTGTATATCTGGAAAGACTGCTTATCAGAATTACTCGATTGAGATTCAGTGCTCTCTGTAAAGTATACATATATAGTTTTGTTTCATAATAACATACTTACAACACAAATTTCCATTCTCAGGACAACGAATGTCACATCCATAACTGAGATACTGACAAACTTCAGATACAGAACATGTGAACTCCAATTCGGTATTGGTCAATCCTAGAAATGATAAAACTTTGTAAAGATACCACACCGCTGACAAATGGTATTTTCTCTCTATCAAAAGCATGAGGAGACGAACTACTGCTTGCGCATGCACCATAAGAAAAATAAATTATTTTGTGTTTGTTTTTGCGTTCTTATCATCCTTATCATTCCTTTTAAAGCTAACCCCTGTGCTTGGACTGAGGTGACCAAGATTACATTTACGGTCTCGGAATAGCAGTTGTTTTTTTATGCTGTACACATGTTACTTACGTATGGTCATGCAAAACTAACAGTCGAAAACACATACATTGTATATCTAGATCTGATACCCGATGAAAAGTTACGTAATATTTCACCACGACCGAGTGCATCGTGAATAAAGATAGGCCTAGGACGTCTCCTTTCAGGCATCTTATGGAATTTACAGTGTATTATTAGTCTAGTTAAAAATAATACAAGGTTTGTTTTAGTACGAGACCTAGGAAAGGCGAGACGACGAGTTGCTTTCCGTGTCCAGCACCAAAATAAAACTTGTATTGTAAGATACTAACCATATCTGCTATCTATCCTTCAATGATTTCCTTACATTATACAAGTAGATTACATTCACTACGAGAGCAGGTTGCCGCCTATTTACATAATTTCTCTCGGAGCGAGACGCTTCTTTGATGACATTGAAAAGTTTCATTCATTAAATTAAACCGAATGAGAGTGTAGGCCTTTTTACTACCGTGGGAAATATAAAAGCGCCTTCACAAACAGTTCTATTCATTATCTACAGTGTGCCATAGCACTGACGCAATATAGAAATACTAAAAAAACAATGATTACCCATCTAAGATTAACTTTACAATACAAGCCATGAGCTAAGAAAAAGTCGACACCGCCATACGAGGGTTTCGGTATCGTAAAAATAATGTCATTCCGATGAATGTGACGTCATTGCTTAATGCCACTTTGAATCAAAATAAAGAGATCAAACATTTATTTACTGACATCGAAACATTTTTTTCCATCGCAACTGTTACAGAAAATTCTAATTATCTGGTACTATGCCCAACCAATATCAATATTAGTACCGAAAATGCATTGTTTATTGATGTTGGTACGTTTCTTTTGTTGAGTTTAAATTCGCAAAGCCGAAGGGCGTCAGATCGCTTGTTTTCAACCGGATTAAACACCGTAGTAATAAAAATCTTTCAAGCCTGGCAACAATGAATATTTGCATCTGGGGACATAGGGACACTACAAGTTGATTTTCTCCCAGAGTAAATCAGTCCCAATATATTGTTTTTGCTGGAACACTAAAATACAGAACAGTTTGAATTATGAAGATACCTTGGAAAGTATTTTTAATTATTATAATAATATATCATGAAAATGCCATTATTTCTTATTTATTTTTCAATAATTTAATTTCATATGTTACACTCATTGCTATAATTAAGATCTTTCAGGTAATTTTTTCCATAGACCGAAAGAACTGTGCGTCAATTATCATGATAATATAATGATAATGATCATATTTACACAACGGTTTCGCTGGGAATTTTATAAGCGGCACAGTCATTGGCCAAACTGAATTCTTTTATCTGCGCCACAAATTAATATTTTTATTGTAAAAGTAAGTAAACTCACGGAAATGTATGCCTTATTAGTACCTGAGTGAGTCAGACAAAAAACAAACGGACGGAAATTCTTTCTTATAGACGCTTCGCGTAATGCCTACCGTTTGTGTCTATGACTTCATAACCCCAAAAAATATTGAGAATAATGCTTAATTTAAATTTTAAGCATTGGTTATCATATTTTTACATGCATTGGTTTGAAAGATTCATTAACCTGAATTAGAGTGAATCTTGAACTTTTTTGCCCTTTTGAACTCTGATTGTGGTATTAGTACGTCAGAGCCTAACTGCCAATGTAAATACTGGAAAAGTATCATACATTGGGCTTAGTAGCAACATATTGAAACTCAACAGCGGCAATGCAAATATTTTAGATAATATACACAACACAACATGTACAGATCACAGATACATGAGAGACAAATACAAAGATGCTATATTTGAAGAGCTATTTTAGATTACATATAACATAACATTATACATACATAATGTGACCACTCACATAGAGATTTCTTTAGAATTTTATATATTTATATTAATATATTTTTGTGTTTATATATTTTTCCGTGACTGTTCTCGTTCATACTTTGTCGGCGGTGATTCATCTTAAATAGTTAATATCATATAAAAAACAAATCCAAAGAATATCTGGTGTTTATATGGTAATGAGGTCATCAAATTATTAATATATTATCTTATCATGAGTTTATCGTGCAAATAAAGTAAACTGCAAATTAACTGACGTACCGCCAATGTTTCAAACTTTTTTTATCTCTATTCATTAAAATGTTCAATTTCAAACATAGAGAAAATTCTTGATACAATTAGTATGATAGCTGTGTATCATTGCAGAAGTATGTGCAATGATAACCACCCGAAATAAGCATAGATTAAGCCAATATGCAACATTTGTTTTTGCTTTTGCATCTATAAATCATAGAACGTACCTTTGAAGTAACTTTATATTTCTCCTGAAAATACATCGTACTACCAACATATTCAGACAGATTTAATATGTGATATATACAAACCATTATTCATGCACATTTAAAGTGTAATCTATATAAACATTGTACAATGTACTTAGACAAAAATAGTCGCATCTTACCATGTGGGCACATAGAACGCACCGTGGGATCAGGACTCATTTCTCGCAAAATTGGTGATGAATCTGTCTTTTCCGTGGAAGGATGAGACCAGTAAGTTGGAATGCCAGTTGTTTTTTCCGTGGAAGTATAATTCCAGTTATAAGTTGTCATTCTCCTCATGTTCCGAAACACGCTTGTCCTCTCTGCTGATATGGTCGTTCCGACCTGCCATGAAGTTGTAACCTCCGTTTCTATAAACGCCAGGCCTCCATTTTCTGCGTTGTTTTCTATCCTATTCCTTTTAAGGTGTGTTATTTCCGACTCATTTTCTGTTTGTTGAAGAGATGGTTTTCTGTCCTGTAATATTGTATTGGTGCTGTCCGAGCGATTGTTGATTTCCAGAGAGGATTGAACTTTATTTGTCATTTCCTCTCGTTCCTCGTTTTCGGTATCACTTTGTTCAGTTTTTTGCTGTTTGTTAGAATCTCCTACTTTAGTGCCATATAGGTTTGAGTGATTTTGGAATGTATATCCAATTTCCATTTCGACTTCTTTTTCATTTGCAAACACATGCGGATGGAATTGAATAAAAAATACAATGTACAGAATATACAAATAAAGGATTTTCAACATGTCGATGGCCTGTAAGCCAGGAACAACTTATTTATCAGTTTAGATAATTGAAATATTGTTATTCTTTTCGCGAATGAACTAGTTTGCGTCTACAAAAGTACCGTTATAGGGTTTAGTAGAAAAATGTTTAAGCCTTTATACGTCATTGCAACAATGAAAAATAGGGAACAGTGCAAAATAATTTCATGACTGATGCGGATTTTTATATATGGTCATAACTGTCCGTTCTGTAACAGTTATTCCCATTGGTCTATCTATCGTTAAACGAGTGTTGTTGCGCAAAACATCAGTAACGATATACTGTACATTACATCTACTTAAAACAAGCTCCTACTTGATACCTTATCTAGCTATTGATATAAAATACAAGTTACCGAATTGATACACTTGAAGTCAGCAATGACTTCTGTGACTCTGTGACGTAGTTGATTGAAAGCTTACACGCCCAGTGATGGTCAGGAACCTAATAGCAAATGCCATGAATAACACATTGTTCATAGTTACATTATAAACTATATGCCGCATTATATTAACGTGTTACATGTTAATGCTTATTAAAGAGGATTTTTTCAACAAACGAATTATTAGTTGTATATTGTGGTTCATTTTGACAATAACGTATCACCATAATTAATATTTTATCTTAAGGATGTTCTGCTCTGAGAAGTGAAAAAAATTCTTGTAATAAACTTTTTTTCATATAGAGTTTTGGACATAGGAGTTCATACCATAAAAGAAAAGAAAAAATATATGTCTGTGCTCGTTTTTGAGCTATTGTCACTCAAAGATATCTAGTCGACAAAATATTGGAATTTATGCGAATTTTGCCGTTTTGACCATGTACACAAGAGATTAAAGCCACATTTTCCTGATTAGGTCTTTGATATGTATGGATATTTGTAGAATTTACTTTCCAGTGGTCTTCTTTAACAAATATACCAGTTCTGGTTAATAAGACTCATATTTTTTTCTCAGAATTACAACATATGCTACCCCTAACCCTTAATTTTGAACTACAAAATGCACCATTTTCAGCATTTTTTTGCCAAATTTAGCCCTTTATAGGAATGGTTCTGGTATTAAAGTTTTGTTAATATTTTGCAAATCAATAGGAAAAGAGTTGTTCTTTCTAAGAATCTAGGTTAAAACGGCCCTAGTGCAATAACGGCCCTAGTAAAAACGGCCCTAGCGTCAGAACGGCCCTAGTTAAAACGGCCCTAGTTTTAAATAGCCATAGTAATAAAATACTTTTAAAGACATATGTATTTAATATGTTGTCCATTTAGAGTTCTAATTGAAGTTTATTTAAAGGATAAATCGAAAAAAAGATAATTTGTTGAAATTGATAAGCCAATGTATATATATAAGATAATGATTACATTTATATAGTATTATGCATAAATATATACAAGTTGATTATTATACTTATATCAAGTGTATTAATGGGAAAAGATATTTAAATTTTATTAAACTTTGTACATGTTGTGAAGATTAATGTACATAATATATATATATATATTTATTACCGTTTTCACATAATTTTAATGTTATCGTTGTGAAACGATTGATTTCATTATGTTGAAATGTATAGATACGACATAGATACGGATAAGTAATTAAGATTTATTTTCATAATAAATACTTTATATGAGGGTGTCTGCCAACAATGTAACCGTTAGCTTGTTGGCTAATTGGTTACATTGCTGCCCAGCTCTTGCCACGTGGAGGCCCCCTCTACAAGAGCCACGCGATTTTTTTCCTAACAATTAATAAATTTCACAGAGTCCAGTAAGTCAAATTAATAATGTACGTTCTAAAGGAAGGATGATATTCAGCATGGTATACAGATGTCTATATATAGTCTAAAAGATGTGAGGGAGTTTCAGGGAGTTGTGCATATCTATCACAGTCTACTCCAGGACCACAGGACGAGGGGCGTAGACATCTCCTATCTTCTTGAGGAACTGGGACGTGGTCAACTCATCGTGGTCGTACTGGTCCCACATGGTGTGTACGCGACCCTGGATGCGTCGGAAGGCGACTCTCTGATGACGTTGAAGCGCATTCTCTGACACCAAACGCTGTTGGATGGTCACCAGTGTAGCCTCCTTCAGCAGCAGCGGAACCAGCATGTAGAAGGGGAGGTTGGCGCGTCCAGCTTTGCCGTTCAAGCGATGATGCCAGCCTGAAAAAACCCCATTAAATTAGATTAGACATAGACACAATATTTCTTATTGTCAATATATATATGTATATATAAGTAAAAAAGAACCATGTCCATGTGATGGTTTCAATATACATAAAAAGAAAACACAACTATAAAACAGTTTTTTCCTCCCTAGCGCTTTATGACCAATTATTCCTATTTTATTATGAATTACTACTTCTCTTTCTTTATATATATATTTGATTAATTTGAAATACCGGGGTATTTAATTTGACTAAAATAGCACATCTTTATATCATACATACCTTCTACATCATTGTTGGTTCGCACCGGCTGCCGATAGACGCACCAGTTCGTCGGCGACCAGACGCGGCTCCGGATCCACTGGCTGTCGATATAGCTAACCAAGTCCCTCAGTTCCGGAGTGTTGGCCCTGGCTGATAAGTTCCGGAAGGCTGGCTCTATCTGGGCAGACGGAAGAAAGGGCAAAGCTAACAACTGTTTCACGAACTGGTGAACTCCTGCGAATATAAATAAAAGAATATAATATAAGAAGAAGCAAGTATAATTATCGGAATTTTTAACTTGAAATAGTCAAATAAAATATCATTTCTTTTATGAAACATTATAGTGATCGAATGCTGTTTTTTTTTGTTATAGTTTTTTTTTACTTATGAAATATGCTTGATTTTTTTGTTTATTTTACCTTGTCTTCGGTCGTACGTCGGCCTCAATCCCAAGTTGGCAACCTTCCTGAGAACGGCCTGTGCCCAATGGAAGGAGCAGCCCTTCAGCTCTGTATCCGGAAACACGGCGCGAATGGCTGTCCAACAGGCTGTAAAGATAACATATATAATATGAAAATAACGTAATAAGTTACATAGAACTCTCTCCCCGTCCATAAGTATATTAATATATTTAAATGTTGTTCCTTATAATATGTACAAAATCCCATTCTACATTAAAGTTACAGCAATGTTTGAATAAATGAACAAGTTTTTATTTTGTTGTTAACAACTTACCCGACTCAAAGTCCATAACAAAACCCTGAACTGCGGGCTGACCACCAAGACACTCCTTCAGCTTCTGGAACACCTACAAATGAAAAGATTTGTACATTACATTACAGGTATATTAACGTTTAAGTATTACTTTTCAATTAAATTTATTTTATAGTTAAAATAGATAGTTAAAATCAAATACCGTAGTACACTTATATTACCACTTCAACATTTGATAAAAGGAAAATGTCTCTATTATTTACTTACAGCTTCATAATCAGCGGTCCTACGGCTAGACATCAGTATGAAGGCCAGTGGTACCTGCTTGCAGGACTCTCCCTTCTGAAGGAATGCATGGACCGAGTACAGCTGCTTGAATGGATCTTTCCGGACCTAATAAAAAATGGATCACATCATCATTTTCATCTGATAATTAAATATCATATCATTATTAATGTTCATGTATAAACAAACACTATCAATTACCGCAAGTATGCTTAGTAAACATATTTTTGATAGAGATATTTTGAACGACTTTTTTCTGGAATGAATAATATTATCACACTAGTCAGCAGAAGTTGACCTACCTTGAATGTACCGTCCAGATACCATCGTCGAGCTTGGCGAAGAAGATCGAGTTGCTGAGCAGTGGCGAAGAGGATATGGCGCTGATTATCAACCCAGACGTCACCAATGACGAAGGCTGGGCAGTTGAGGAAGGCGTGGTCGATCTGTAATAAAAAAAAAACTAGTTTATAAAAGACATTGTCAATTAAAAAATTAACCCGCTGTTTTAAGAGCATATTCATATTCAACATAATTTCTTTGTTACTATTTATGATAAAGCAGAAAAAAAATATTCCTTTAACATTTTGTATACTTACATCAAAATCCAGATCTTTAGGGTCTTGTGGTCGCAAGTTCTGGCGAAGTCTGTTTGCGGCCCGGGCAAGGTAGTCGAGTTTGGGGAGGTTGAAGTCCCGGTCATCTAGATGTTCTGTCATCACGGCCTCTGCTATGCTCCCGGCGGAACGATGAATATGAGCCAAGGCTGAGTCCTTCACCTGTACAATGATAAAAGAAATGAATGAATATACCTTAGAATGAGAATATTATAAGACATAGATGTATTTGTTAATAATTTGTAATAAATATATCAATATGCATATATGTATCATGTATTATTAAACATAAGATATATACCGTAAAAATACAGATAAGATGATAGTTATATACATATTATGCACATTTACATACCTCAGTAGCGATCCGAACCCTCTTCATGGCAAGGTTGTCTGGCGCGTGAACGTGATCACAGGATCCCTGGACGAAGGTGTCTCCTCTCTGCAAAACGGTTGCCTTGCACCAGACGCTCTTGTTCCTAACGCTGCATCTCCATGTAGTTGTCCTGCTGCTGGCACACTATAAATGATAAAATGTAATATATATATATATATATATATATCAAAATACAATTTGTGTTTTATTATATAAAAAAAAAATAAACATCAAATTGCATGTACATAAATATATATGAGTCTATATCTATATTTATACCTTGACAGTGTAGGAGAAGCCGTCGGTACAAACAAGCTTACGACGACGCTTGTTGGTCCCGGTCTCTACTATCTCATATCGGACGGGCTGGTCCTCCAGGATAGTATCTGATGGCAAGACGTCGTCGAGAGATCTGCAAAAATACAAATAAATAAACTAAATTAATTAAAAAATTCAATTTAAGCAAAATTTGAATACATTCATTAATTTCATAATATCCTACATTGTGCATGTTTTTATTTTGACGTATGATTATTATTGGTATTTTTGTTTTTTTGATAATATATACTTAAGAAATTGTACATATTATCAAAATAATTATTTACCTCTCTATGATTGGCGGATCATCCTGTGGTCGGTCGCTGAGGTTGAATGTACCATCTAGCGTTGTGGGTTCATTGATGTCGAATGATGCATTCAATCTGTAACATAAAAAAAACTTGCATTATATCACATGCTCTAAATACAATTGACATATTTCATATTTTCGGCTTTTCTCAACAGTTTGAATCTAATAGTACAAGTATCTAATAACTGACAAGTTTCTTTTTCATATATGCATGCGCTTATAATATAATAACTGCATTTGTGAACTTACTCGACTGAGTCCTCATCACCGACGGCAGGGGTCTGTGGTCGACGCTCGGGAGATGTGGCATCGTCCTCATCACCGACGGCGGCTGCAGGGGTCTGTGGTCGACGCTGGGGAGATGTGGCATCGTCCTCATCACCGACGGCGGCTGCAGGGGTCTGTGGTCGACGCTGGGGAGATGTGGCATCGTCCTCATCACCGACGACGGCGGCAGGGGTCTGTGGTCGACGCTCGGGAGACGGTAAGACAAATGTATCGGAACGTCGAACCGGAGAAACACCAAAGCTGCGACGAATGTAGTATCTATAAAATTGCATAAAAGCACATGACCGAATTCTTTTTTTACCTCATCCACGCGCACGTCATCGTCAAGGAAACTGTACAACACAGGCGGGTCATCTCTGGGTTCGGCAACTGGAGAAGGATGCCGATTGGAAAGTTCCAACACAGGCGGCTAGAATACAAAATATATCAATTAGAATATTATAATTATTATATAACATCATGGTTTATTTAGCTATATACTCGCCGTTAAGTAATTTAAAAGATATTTAAAAACTTGTGATTTTGAATTTTATACACCAAATTATATATGTAATATAATGTACACTATTATAAACATTTCATTCAATATTTACCTCTTCCGTCGTATCCAATTCACTAGTGTGATGAGGGATACTACAGTCTCTGCAAAACCATGCAATCAGACCGTCCTCTCCCCGCATGGTAGCACGGTATAACTCAAGTGATATACCTATAATATAATTAATGACGATGAAAATACATGAAAGAATGGAAATTAATAAAAATAGGTTATATCGCGCCGTGAAATGTTTGATGGGTCTCAATTCAAACCTGTTAAATGCATATAATGGCTCTTATATAATTAACGACAGCGAAAATATCGTTACCGCGAAAACATGCACTGTTACAGTAATCGACAAATAAAATAGTATATAATTATGATAATATGATTTAAAATACACACAACCAAATTATAATGATACTGTACATACCAATACAAATTTGGATTTAATTATTAAAGTCGGGACATATTATCTGAATAGCCTTGTATATTTTTAAAATTTTAATAAATTGGAACTTACCAGTGTCACACAATCTATGTTGCCATCTATCACAACCATCGCACTGCAGCGCATGCTGTTGTGGTCGGACAGCTTGAGCACAACTCAAACATCGCGTGAATGCTGGCCTCATGTCGAATTATGTATGAAATCGGTAAATCCAAGGAATCAACGAGAGTACTTTACTACACAACAGTTGTATAATAAAAGGGAATATTTTTTTACTGTATGCCTATTTTGTGTCGACTTCTGACCAATAAGCGAAAGTGTTGGTATAAGAGAGTCACTCAAAATTTAAGGTAATTATGATCGCCCAATCAAAGTAATTAAGCTGTACAATCAAATTCATTAGGATAATCATTAATAAAAACAAGCCCGCCGTAGTTAGCGCATGTTGTGTTAGAGAAGACAAACAAAATAAGTTCAAAATTATATCATTTTATTTATTTTACTTATTTTTGCAAAATCACATACATATAGCATATTTGGAATCTATATTTCTATAATTTACATCTAAGTTTTTGTATTAAATGTTAACTAGTAAAACATAAATACAACATTGATAATTACTTTTTATTTCCTTATGGTATAGGTCCATAGTTAGTAATTGTTATATATTTACTTTCATGTCATAGATATATCTCGCATCGCATCAATCCTCAGATAAAAATAATACACAAACAACATATATTTTTTAATAAATCTTTTATTAAAACACTAAATAAAAAAAAACTCAATACTAAATAACTTTTATTACATCACTGTCTATATCACTATATAATAGTAGGGCCGTTTTTACTAGGGCCGTTTTAACTAGGGCCGTTCTGACGGTAGGGCCGTTTTGACCGTATTCCAAAAATGTTCTTTCTAAATCAGGCAAGAAAATGGGGGTCCGTGTCCTAACATTTTTGCCCCATTTGAATATTTGTGATTTTTCAATATTTCAGAATAAAAAAGAAAAGTGTTCAAATAACCATTAAATGTAAAAATAAAGTGACAAACGTAAATAATTTCATTTATTAATTCTCAATATTTTAATAACCACGAACCTAGTAAAGATTTACAGCAAAAATTAGCTCGATGCAGCTAAAATTGCCGGCGCAGTGATGATTTAAGTAAATCCCAGATAACATGCCAATATTGGCCCGATGTTGGGTAACGGTCGTACGGTCGGGTGACAGCTGGCAGTCGATGTACTATCAATGGCCCAATGCTGGCCCAATGAAGTACGACCAACGGTTGGGATGATAAAGTTGGCCCATTATTGGTCCGATGTTGTACGCCCAATGGTTGGCCTGCTTACATTGGTAAAATGTTGGCCCATTATTGGCAAATTGGCCGATTCCCAATACAGTTTCATTAGGCCAATGCGACGTGTGACAGAAAAAAAACTTTCAATAAAATAATGAAACAATGTTATGTACTACACACAGTTACCAGAATTTCTCTAATGACCGTGAGTTGATTTAAATGGTTTGTACCGTAAATAATGTAAATGAAAAAAAAAACACTTTTTTTCTTTATTTCCTAGGCCTAATTTATTTTTTGTCTGTGTGTATCTGCGAGATTCATTGCTTGAATTAAAATTTTTGCATATTTGACTCGGTCTTCTGGTCATATTTATACCATTACGTGTACAAGGATTTACAAGTAAGTCTAATTTCCGCTGGCGGGCACTATCAATGATCCACATCTGCTATGAGTCACGTGACTATTCCCGCCAAGACCATCCCCATCTATTTGTATCTGGACCACACTCTATAGCTAGTTGACCAGGAGCTGACCAGCACACATGAATTCATTTTGAGTTTTGCTGACATATAGGAAGAATTACTTCAAGACCACATCAAAATTGTAAGTAGAGTTACTTTTGTTATAATATACTAGTTAATGATCAATAATAATGATATTATATCTGTTTTAACGTTGTGGCGATGTACAGATTGTTTGGTGTATGTTTATAGTTCCATTTCCATGTTCAAACTAAAGCTAAACCTTTGCCAATTTATCAGTATTATTACACATGCCAAAAACATATTTCACAAAATTTGTGATCAGGTTGAAAGTGGTACATGTAGATGTAGATAATTAACATGTTATGAAACATGTGCATAATGTACATGCAACAACGAAATATATTATTTTTGAAAGGCTGGGAACGTCCTACTTAAAAATTCGGGTGGTTAACAATTAAGCTGATTAGGTAGTGGGCGGAAAGTATACTTAAAGTGCATAGTGACCAGCCTCTGCTGCTGCATGTAAACATTACCACATGTGTCTAAATCACATGGTCAGTGTACGCATACACTGTAGATGGCGGAGAAAAGTTTAAGTTGAATAACATCCACAGACATAATAATATTATTTCATAAGTATAAGTTATTTGTCTGATATGATATAGAGTTTGAAAGTTCTAATAAAGAAGTACATTTTGCATTGTTGCTATAATCAGGCTGTTTACGATCAAGCCTAAATAAGCAACTTAACAAGTGAAGAGTTATATAATTATATACCAATTTTTGAATACATAATCCAACTGAAATGGTTGTGATGATATAGAATAGATCACACTCCCTTCACAACATTCCCTCTGTAAATACAACGGATATATGGCACAACCAGTCTGTAACAATTTATGGTATTGTGGAACATGAAGGTTGATAGGATGGACGAAAAAAATTAGAATTCCGTAAATGGAATAAAAAAAAACCAGTTATCTGAAGGGGATGCTGGGATTTGATTAAGATAACAATGTACACATAATACAGACAACATTTGTGTTAAACATTTATATCACATGTCTTCCCTGTGACCATGTAATTGTACACTTATATATGTAATTTTATACATAGAACAAACGATGTTCATGTATAGAGTTCAGAAATGACTTGTTGCTCACGGGAGAAATTAAACAACCCTTGGCTTAGTTTATAACACTATTTAGGTAAGAGAATACAGGTACTAAAGAACAGAACCCGAGGCCCAATAAAATAAAAGATTATACCAATGACATGTTTTCAAACTGTAGACACAATCGAACATTCCAAATATTTGGAGAAACCCCCTCAAAACACTGCCTTTATCTGTCAGAAATGTTTTTTTTTTTTTTTTTGTTTTGCTTGAAATCAATTTGTAGGCAAACCAATTAGTAAATATTCTTAATAATGGGTATAAAATAAAGAATGAAGCCTATTACACTAGCATTAATTGCAAATATGTTCAAAAGATGTCCCTTGCCACACATCCAGATTATTGTTAGAAACCAGCATTAAGGCCCTTTATGCCTTTTGAAAAAAGCACGAGAGATACCTAGACCTTTAATATTACTTCAATAACAGCGACGGATACCAAAAACGTTCAGGATACAGAGGCTGTTGGAGAGTAAGTACATGTAAGTTAGTGTTATTTGTCATAATACTGGAGAGAACCTCTCCGTATCTGAATACATAGATGTCGGTAAACTTGTAAGAATTTGAACAGAAAGATGATTTCTTACCTTTCCTGCTACGTTTGTAATCAAAATGTGGTCTCTCAATGGAATGACCACTTTGTCAAATCACCACTACGAAGACTACATGATTTGTGTCGGTGATTCACTGGCATCAGGGACTGAAAACATCTGGATTTTTGTTGTATTTATGTATTGGATACTGTCAACAAGAGAGAAATATCTGTGATTTTTGTGATAAGCAGCTATGATAACATAATGGAACCCAACAAACAAAAAATAATAACATTATGAGTTAATCGACGTTTCCTTCTTAAAGCTGACAATGCAAGTTAAAAAGTTTTAAATTGAGATTAAAAAAAATAAGTAACTTGTATTTCAAGAATCGTTTATGAAACAACCCCCATTCGAGGTCAGCCATTTTTATTTTTCGCTCTGTGTGTATCCGGTGCTCTCACCGACCCCTACAATGTATATAAAGCGCGTGAATCGACACGCGTGCACTCAGTCTATACACGTACATACACACCTGGCAGTTGTCCAGTGTGTATCACCTACCATTACGTAAACAAAACACTTACCTATACAGGTATATGGGGCTTGTTTGGCAACAAAATACATCACAACCTCTAAGCTCTCATTTACATGTTTGTCAAAATAAAATTTCAACACCAATGAATAGAAATCCAAATGATTAACCGTCCACATATCTCCATGTATATTATCGTAACCACAGGGACGTGGCACGAAATTTTTTAACCAATAGTATACATATATATATTATAGTATCAAGGGTATGAACTCGGCGGTCGAGAAAAACGGACCTATTTTTTTAAAACCGTGATTATTTTAATAAATGGGTTCTATACAACATTGACGGATATCTTACCTTAAAGAGAAATAATTTATCTTTCCATTGAGTGCTTGATGAACAAAATTGGCCAAGTATTGACGAAGTTATGGCTTGATGAATCGGGAAATTTACGAAAAATATGCTAGGTAGACATTTCCCTGTCCGGTCGAAATGTCGTCTCGGCTCTAATGGGTACCTCATAAACCAAGCCAAAATCACAAAATCTACGCTTGTGGTGGTAAACAGTACCCATAACTGTGTTCATCCACAATCTCCTTTGGAGGTGTCATGACCCTTACTTTGTAGAAACTCCATTTAAACATCGTGTAGCTCACTTACTTCAACTGTCACCGCCATGTCCGTTTTTCTCTCGGAACGCTTCTCGAGTTTACCGACAAGCACAACATAACATAATTTGCATAATGTAGTCACGATATGTAAAGTCGAGAAGCGTTCCGAAAGAAAAATGAACATGGCGGTGACGGTTAAAGTAAGTGAGCTATACGATGTTTAAATGGAGTTTCTACAAAGTACGGGTCATGACACCTCCAGAGGAGATTGTGGATGAACACAGTTATGGGTACTGTTTACCACCACAAGCGTAGATTTTGTGATTTTGGCTTGGTTTTTGATGTGCCCATTAGAGCCGAGACGACATTTCGACCGGACAGGGAAATGTCTACCTAGCATATTTTTCGTATATTTCCCGATTCATCAAGCCATAACTTCGTCAATACTTGGCCAATTTTATTCACCAAGCAATCAATGGAAAGATAAATTATTTCTCTTTAAGGTAAGATATCCGTCAATGTTGTATAGAAACCATTTATTAAAATAATCACGGTTTTAAAAAAATAGGTCCGTTTTTCTCGACCGCCGAGTTCATACCCTTGATACTATAATATATATATGTATACTATTGGTTAAAAATTTTCGTGCCACGTCCCTGTGATCGTAACCGATGTACTCGACTGGCCATGTGCACGTGACTACTTGTCCCGAACAAGCGACAACTACTGTACCAATGACACACACGTGTCGATGTACGTGTAAAACCTAGTGCATATTGAAGTGTTTCATTAGCTCGTTTTGGATATTATTTGGGATTTAGCTGACAACACATTCATGTATTATTTCAATGAAACCTTGTCAGGTGAGTGCAGTGTTTATTTTCAGTTTGACATTGTTATTTGAAATATCGGGGCATGTCTATACGAGACAAGTTATGCTTGAAATGACGCACGTGTGTCTAGTTCCGTGCTTTATATAGGGGGTTGGCCAGTGAAGGTAACTAAACAGAGCAAAAATAAAAATGGCTGCCACTTCCTTGGATACGACACTGCCTTAACTGGGGAATGTCTCAGAAACAATTTTCCAAAAAAAAAAAAAAAATCATTATTTTTTTTTAAATTTCGAATGCATGCTTTTTAACTTGCATTGTCAGCTTTGAGTTACACACAGCGATGAGGGATTTCGTACATATTTGTAATTTCCGCATTGAAACTCTATTTTAAACAATGTTGACACTGAAGATGGAACAGCAAGAACAACATGGTCAGAGCTAACTAATATATCTGTAATTGTAATTTACAGGTTTATAGTAGGGCCTAATACAGTATAAACACCTAAAGATACTCCACCGCCGACACAGCATAAATGATATTCATCATTTGAACAATAACTGGTGTGCAATCGTGTATAAACACCTAAAGATACTCCACCGCCGACAGAGCATAAATGATATTCATCATTTGAACAATAACTGGTGTGTAATCGTGTATAAACACCTAAAGATACTCCACCGCCGACAGAGCATAAATCATATTCATCATTTGAACAATAATTGGTGTGTAATCGTGTATAAATGTGGAAGTTGTGAGATCGTAGACCCGGCCGTGGCGGTGCGAGAGTGCAGTGTTCATTATTGTTGTATATATCTTTGACAGCTACCGGAAGGAGTGTTACTTCTATTTGTGTTCTACTTTCACTTTTAATCTGTTATCTCTCTTCTCATTGGCTACTTTCTGTTCTCTATTCTCATTGGTCTTTTCCGGTATATATTCCGACTTTCCGTTTCTCTCGAGTAGTCTGGACAAAGCTCCGAGAGCTGGTCAGACTCTCTTTCTCTCTGTCTGTCTATTTCCTGACTTGTCCGCACGTGAGGTGGGTGTGTTGTCCCTCTGTTCTATTCGTAATATGTGTCCGTGTGTGTGTGTAATCTCTATACACAGGCTAAGCCCATGGCTGACCTGGCAGGTGTGAACGTTACGTTATGTACTGTATGTCCTTCCGGTAGCCTCTATGTCTAGGGATTTCTGTCTCGGGAATTATATTGTGGTTTATATATGTTAATAAAATATTCGTTAAATGTTTCACTGTGTTGTTCCTCTCTATCACTACGGAACCCCAAACAGAATCGGGGTTTGAACATACATAGGCGCAGTCCTATTACAAAATGGTGCCGTGATACGAGTTTGGGTAATCCGTGTTGATAGCTTTATGTTTTGTGTATAATTTGTTTATGTATTGTGTTCGTTTATAGCTGTGTTGTCACTTGGGTCTGTTTCCTGCCTATCTTGACACTTATAGTGTTGCTGTATAACCAATATGGCTGATAATCGCCCACAGTTGGGGGAGGGAGCTTACGGTAGTGGAGCTATACCTAAAACGTACCATGTACACCCTGTTAATAACTCTATGCAACATGAAGGGGAAATAGAGCATAATACACGTAGTGAAGATGTCAGAATGCCTCTACTTAATGGTATAGTTCGTGGTAGACATTTACTTAGTAATGCGTCGGGAGTTATGTCTCTGCCAGTAGGTACAGGTGGTGTAGGTCAAAGGTCAACTGAGGCCCCGACACGGCACATTGACACTAACGTAAACAATGACCACGTGTTTGGGTCCCCATTTAATAAACCCTCCAGTAAGGTGTCATTTCAAGCGGATTTAAAGCAGCCAGTACATAGTACCCCTATTTCAAATGTGAATTATTATGGGAGTGATAATTTTGGTCACCTAGACATGTCACCTGAACAAAATTTGGGTTATAGGCCTAGTGTTGTACCCCACTCACCAACTCTATCATTATCTGTTAGTACTACTGGATTTACACCTCTTTACTCAAATACCAAGGGAGTTTTGAACACTATTACTAGTACAATTCCTACATTTTCCTCAGGGTTAGGGAATATGAATGGTCATAATTCAGGGGTAGTCCCTCCATCTAGTGCTACTATCTCAGTTAAGCGAAAGGAGAAAGATCCTCAAACTTATGATGGTACGACCAATTTTCAAGACTTTTTAATACACTTTGAACAGATTTCAAATTGGAATGGGTGGACGGATTTAGAAAAGGCCCAACAAATCACAATGTGTCTAAGGGGAGCAGCCCAACGGGTTTTGTCTGAGATAAGGCCTTCAGAAATGTTCAGTTTTGACAAAGTAAAGGTAGTGTTAACCAACAGATTTGATCCTCCTGGTAGAGAGGCTGCATACAAATCAGAATTTAGGAGTAGGCACAGAAAAGATGGTGAGAGTTTGGTAGTTTACGGAGAAGCATTGAGACTAGCTGCCCGTAAAGCGTACCCAAACAAGCAGGTAGACCTGTTAGAAGGAGATATCATTGACCAGTTTATAGACGGGTTAAATAACTTTGAACTTGGTAGACATGTTCAATTCCGGCATGTTAGAACTTTAGATGAAGCAGTGAGTGCAGCGATTGAGTTCGAATCCTTTAGCGCTAGGCATGTAGGTCAGATTCCAGTTAGGAAACCAAGGGAGCTAAATCCGGAGGCCCCGGCTTTCGTACAGGCTGTGGCTGCTGATTCAGAAAAAGGCGCAGAAAGTGGATCAGATTCTGACTTGGCTTCTTTAATCTTAGAGCAGTTTCAGAAACTTAATCGGAAATTAAATTCCAGGTACAGAAATCGTCCCAAGGGGAATAACTCTGGTAACTCTCAACAGAGACATTGCTATATCTGTGGTGAGGTAGGGCACCTATCATATGATTGTTCAAACAAACAGGATGCTAAAAATGGGCAGAAAAATATTCAGGGAAACTAGACAGAGCTGGTCTCGGGGCCAGAGTATCAGCTCCTCAATCTGAGATAGAAGGGCCCGTCATAGTGCTTAATACAATTCAACCTAGTTTGTTTGCTGGTATCAGTGTTAGTGGTTCCAATACTAGTTTTTTAGTAGACTCGGGTTCATCAGTGACATTAATTGATGTTAATTTATACAGCCAATTAGACAGAAGGTATAAGCCTGAGTTGAAAAGCTGTCATATCAAGCTAACAACAGCCTCCGGGAGTAATTTAGTGGTATTTGGAAAGGCAGATTTTGTATTTAAGATTGGTAACCGTAGTTTCACACAGGAAGCTATTGTGGTAACGCT
Organism: Argopecten irradians; assembly: GCF_041381155.1. Taxonomy (NCBI): domain Eukaryota; kingdom Metazoa; phylum Mollusca; class Bivalvia; order Pectinida; family Pectinidae; genus Argopecten; species Argopecten irradians. The sequence continues at coordinate 3,182,469 of NC_091135.1, forward strand.
TCAGGAACTCAAGGGTATCTTGGGTATTGATTTCCTCTCTAGGCATGGGGGAGAGTTGAATTTCGGTGAAAAGACTCTGAAGTTAGGAGGCCACAGGGTAGAGTTAAATGCAGAGCCTGTCAATAAATGTGCACACATTAGGGTAACAGAAACTGTTTCCATTCCGAGAAACTCTGAGTGTTACTTTCCGGGGTATGTTGACGGGGAAATATACGGTGGTATGGGTATTGTTGAACCGAACAAATTAGTGACTAACCAAGGTTTGCTTATGGCCAAAACAGTAATAGCCCCTCAGATGGGAAGGGAGATAACTCTGTCAGTGCTAAATCTTACTGCCAATGATATAAAACTACATGGTAATACTTTTGTAGGCTGTGTTTCTCCTGTCTCTCAAATACATGAGATTAAGGATACAGATACCCCCTTGCGTTCTGATTTACCTCCTCATTTACAAGATGTGTTAAATAGGACTTCTGACAAGTTAACAGATAGCCAAAAGGGTGAGGTCAAGGACTTGCTACTTAATTACCAAGACATTTTCTCAGGTCCTGATGGGGCATTGGGCAACACTAAACTAGTGGAACATACTATAGATACTCAGGGCTCTACACCAATAAAAATGGCCCCTAGAAGAATTTCTCCCAATCAAAAACTAGTTGTGGAAAAAGAACTTGATAGCATGCTGGAGAAGGGTGTTATTGAGCCTAGCTCAAGTCCCTGGTCAGCTCCCATAGTCTTATGTACTAAGAAGGATGGCTCTATTCGGTTCTGTATAGACTACCGGAAGCTAAATGCAATAACAAAGAAAGATGCTTATCCTTTGCCTAAAATTGATGAAGCTTTAGATACACTTTCAGGTGCGAAATGGTTTTCGACCCTTGATCTAGCAAGCGGCTATTGGCAGTGCCGTATGGACAAAAATGACAAAGCTAAAACAGCTTTTGCCACACATAAAGGGCTTTTTCAATTTAATGTAATGCCTTTTGGTCTCTGTAATGCCCCAGCAACATTTTCCCGACTGATGCAGTTGGTGTTAGGGGGCTTACAGTGGTCAAAATGCCTATGCTATCTGGACGATGTGATTGTTTTCGGCTCTACATTTGATATTGCTATGACAAACCTGAAAAGTGTTTTTGACTGCTTCCGGACAGCTAATTTAAAACTAAAAGGGAAAAAATGTACCCTATTCCAGACCCATGTTTCGTATCTAGGCCATGTGGTGTCAGAAGCTGGAGTAAGCTGTGACCCCCAAAAGGTCAAGGCTGTCCAGGACTGGCCTCCCCCTTCATCAACCTCAGATGTTAGGAGTTTTTTAGGATTAGCTGGATATTATAGGAAATTTATCCCTGATTTCTCTAGTTTGTCCGCTCCTCTGACCAAAGTGTAACAAGGAAACGGGAAGGTATTTCATTGGGATGGGAAATGCCAGGCTTCCTTTGAAAAACTTAAAACTCTGTTGACTACTAGCCCAATACTTTCATATCCCCAGAGTACAGGTACATACATCTTAGACTGTGATGCCAGTAGTGCAGCCATGGGGTGTGTTCTATCTCAAATTCAGGAAGGGGAGGAAAAGGTTTTGTGTTATGCTAGTAAAATGTTCAGCAGGGCTCAGCAAAACTATTGCACTACGCGCAGGGAATTACTAGCTGTAGTTACCTTTGTAAAGCACTTTAGACATTATATCGCCGGTGCCCATTTTATCATTCGTACCGACCATGCCGCTTTAACCTGGCTAAAGAATTTTAAGGAGCCAGAAGGTATTCTCGCTAGGTGGATCAGTGTTATTGATATGTTTGACTATGAAATTCAACACCGGCCGGGTAGTCAACACAGTAATGCTGATGGGCTGTCACGCAGACCCAAGAAGCAGTGTGGTAGGGAGTTATGCCCTGACTGTGTAGAGACAACCAGAACAGTGAATACAGTACTCCCCTCCCAAGATGATGATACCCCCTCCATTGATATACAGGAGAAATTTTCCAATTGGATAGACTCTTGGGGTGTAGTTGGCTTAGGCGGAGAGCAGAGTGCTGACCCTCATATTTCAGTGTTTAAGCAGCTTAAGGCTGATAGGAAGGACAAGCCTAAGAAGGGTGAGACTATCGGTTTGGCTTATGAAGTTAAGGTATACTGTCAAATGTGGGATAGAATTTCTGAGGCAGATGACGGGTTATTGTATGTCAAAGACAATGGACCAGACGGTAATACGCATTATAGGGTCTTGGCCCCTGTTAGTGTTAGGGAACAGATTTTGTACCAATTACACAGTAGTCATACTGCAGGACATTTGGGCAGGGATAAAACTACATCTCAGATTAAAAGAAGGTTTTACTGGCCTGGATTATCTGATGATGTTAAACGCTGGTGCAGAAAATGTGAAATTTGCGCACGACGTAAACCTGGTCCTGGGAAGGGTAAGGCCCCTTTACAGCCTTCCATTCATCAAGTTTCCCGTCCCTTAGACAGAATTTCTATAGATATTCTTAGTGGGATACCTGTAACCTCTAACGGTATGCGGTGTATTATGGTTGTTTGTGACTACTTTTCAAAGTGGGTGGAAGCCTATGCTCTCCCTAATCATACAGCTCATACAGTAGCCGACAAGTTGTGCTCTGAATTCATCAGTAGATTTGGGGTGCCATACCAGATATTAACAGACCGCGGGGGTGAGTTTGAGGGAGAATTGTTTACCCTATTATGTGAGAAGTTGGGGGTGGAGAAAAGTCGTACAACCCCATATCATCCCCCATCCAATGGCTTAGTTGAAAGATTCAACCGGACGTTAATCCAGATGTTGTCAACTTTTGTCAATACTGAGTATGATGATTGGGATGACCATTTGCCCTATGTTCTCATGGCATATCGGGCCACTGCACAGAAGAGTACTGGGTGTAGCCCCAATCTTGTAATGTTGGGAAGGGAAAATAACTGTCCATTGGATGTAGTAATGGGAGTGCCCACCCCTGAGAAATATCCAGTTTGTCCAAACATGTATGTAAATTGGTTACAGCATAGTATGAGAAAAACATTTGATTTTGTAGCTAAGAATCTAGAAGTAGCTGCTGAGAGACAGAAAAATCATTATGACCATGGATTGAAACCAAGAACATATGATGTAGGTGATTTTGTGTGGAGATATTACCCCCCTGCCTTATCATGCAAGTTAGGAAAGGGTTGGACAGGTCCGTATAAGGTTGTCGGAGTTGTGTCCCTTTTAACCTATTTAATACAGAGTAAGCCCAACTTAAGACCCATTACAGTCCATGTTGACCATTTAAAGCCCTTTGAATGTGACGGCGTCCCAGAAGCATGGAGGGAGGAAGAAGATGCTGTGTCAGATACGGATATGTCTGTCCCTCTCCAGGCTGACCTTGATCCTGACCTTACTCTTAACCACCCAAGTCCTGACCTTGAACCTGTGATGAGAACTCCTCCCCCTAGCCCCAAAACCAGTAGGTTTGGCAGGAGACTCAGGCCCAAGGTCATCTACAGTCCCACTTGATGTGCGGACCTGTCACTGTCAGTCCTGTCTTGTTTTTGTCTATTTGTTGTGTGTTGTGTCCCTAATAATTACAATATATGATTATGATTTATATTTACCTATATTTTAAATGGAATAAGAAGGCAGAAGCCTGTATTTCCAGTTAAACACATACTCTAAAGGAAATAAGAAGGCAGAGGTCTGTATTCCTGTAATTGGGTATAAGTGCTACTGATTTCACTTGTTATTTGTTTTTTTAAAAAAAAAAGGAAAAAAATGGACCCAGAGCCAATGGAGACCGTGGAGGTAGAAGTCAAGGTGTCGGCGCAGGAAGCCTCAACTCTGGATACTGACATGCGCGCAACCTGGAAGGAGGAAGGGATGCAGTGCCCTGTCCCCGCATGCGGTGCCAGATTTTTCAGGACATATATAGGCATGTTAAGGCACTGGGCCGAGCGTCATGCCATGACGGTTAACCGGATCAACTGCCCCCAGTGTTCGTACTTCCATATTAAGAGGAACCAAATCATGAGGCACCTGGGGAGGAGACACGGAATGCAAGTGGCAGAAGCCCAAAGGCTGAGCGCCACGTTGCCTACAAAGAGGGTAGAGAACACCCGTTATGTTTCCCCTCGGGGCGTTAGGATACCTGTAAGGAGGACCCAGCGGCAGCGGGAAGAGATAGGTGATGCGGAGTTACTAATTATGTTTAGCGACCAGTTCCATTTGAATTTATAGGGACACTTGTGTGTATTTGAATGGATTATTGGTGAGCCCCTGGATTATTTTGTTAAGGTTGTTATCGTTGATCTCGATTTTGATACATTTATTTACTTGTTTTGTTGATAATATTTTTTTTGTACAGAGAGTTTACATAGTTGTTTATTTTTATATGGATTTAGCTTTGAAGCCAAATATTGATGACGATTTATATGTGTATTAAATTTTGTATTGATTTGAAAAATACTTACAAATCTAGTATTTTTCTTTAAAAGAGAGGGAGGTGTGTGGAAGTTGTGAGATCGTAGACCCGGCCGTGGCGGTGCGAGAGTGCAGTGTTCATTATTGTTGTATATATCTTTGACAGCTACCGGAAGGAGTGTTACTTCTATTTGTGTTCTACTTTCACTTTTAATCTGTTATCTCTCTTCTCATTGGCTACTTTCTGTTCTCTATTCTCATTGGTCTTTTCCGGTATATATTCCGACTTTCCGTTTCTCTCGAGTAGTCTGGACAAAGCTCCGAGAGCTGGTCAGACTCTCTTTCTCTCTGTCTGTCTATTTCCTGACTTGTCCGCACGTGAGGTGGGTGTGTTGTCCCTCTGTTCTATTCGTAATATGTGTCCGTGTGTGTGTGTAATCTCTATACACAGGCTAAGCCCATGGCTGACCTGGCAGGTGTGAACGTTACGTTATGTACTGTATGTCCTTCCGGTAGCCTCTATGTCTAGGGATTTCTGTCTCGGGAATTATATTGTGGTTTATATATGTTAATGTTAAAAATATATTCGTTAAATGTTTCACTGTGTTGTTCCTCTCTATCACTACGGAACCCCAAACAGAATCGGGGTTTGAACATACATAGGCGCAGTCCTATTACATGCATGGATATCCTTCATTTGATGTTTTCGGTGGTTTAATACCCATTCATTGAAATATATTATAGACTTGATGGAAAGAACGAATTAATATAGAGTAGAATATTACATGTACTTAGTGAGTATATTTTTGGTAATGACGTATAAAGATTTGTAATTTCCCAACTATTGGCTGTTGCCCGAGGTGATCTACCAGCGAAGCCATGCACGAGCGGCCGTGGTCTGGCCAGGTGGTTCACATTTCGTTATATTTATATTAAATAGTGTTATGGACAGATTTTTCGTGTATAACAGAAATATGATACATTGAAATCAATTATCTATTCATAACTTTTTCACAACATGGATTTCTACGTGTGAACAAAAAGCGGGTACGTGTGACGGCCCGGCACCGCTTCGCAAGCTGGCTTCAACACTAAATCTAAACAAATATATTTAGCAATAAACAATTGTAAATAGAAATGTCTGTAACCTCTGAAACAATAAGGAACTATTTTGAAATCAGAATTTGCAAGTATGAAAGTGTATACTTTTGTCAACGTATCGATTGTGTAGCAGGGATGTACGTATCTGTTATTGTTTTTATTAGTCGCCATACCGTGTTTGTACCTTTGAGGACCCGGATGTAAACTTTCTGTGACGTCACGCCATCTTTTCTGAAATCTCAGTATTTCTGTATATATATATATCTGTTTGCTAGTAACGGCACTCACAATAATGCCATTGCTACACTGGTACATATGTTCATACACAGTGCAGTAAATATGAAAACAAATTGCAATCTGAATTTAAGAACGTACATCACTTGCTGAAATGAACTGTATTTTTATCAATTGAAACAATTTGATGTTTATAGTATACATCAAAACGTTTACATGAAATATTTAACGTACCGTCACGTAATCGTTTCCTGGTCATGTACGTACGTAAACTAAACAAACCGGGACTAGATAAACGAATAGTGAACACAACACGTTTAAATTTATTAGTCGGGCAAAGAAAACCAGTCTAAATGCGTTCATTGGCCTTCCAAAAGTTCTCACATATTTAATACGACAGTCAAGTTCTGCTTACGTTTCCCAGTTCTGACCATTGAAATAACGAAAAGTTGAAAGCATTGAAAGCGAGGCTGCGTGGAAATGTAACCACGGACATAGTCAGCCGGGAGGACGTTTTAGGATTCATATACTTTAAATTAATTTCTTCGTACGCAGACAGATTTTGACGAGAGATTTTATTTTTCTATTTCATAAGAAATTATACTGGATACATTCACACCATTTTTACCGATTTTAGCCATCCTTGCCCGACTGTTCACTTTTAAATTTATTCCTTTGGCTGAGATTCAACCATATAATTTGTCAAAGTATTGAGTCCTTTTATTTATTCGAAAGTCTGCATTGACTATTCCAAACTGCAGGAAAATGACAGGTCATACCCAGATAACATGCCAATATTGGCCCGATGTTGGGTAATGGTCGTACGGTCGGGTGACCGCTGGCAGTCGGTGTACTATCAATGGCCCAATGTTGGCCCGATGAAGTACGACCAACGGTTGGGATGATAAAGTTGGCCCATTATTGGTCCGATGTTGTACGCCCAATGGTTGGCCTGCTTACATTGGTAAAATGTTGGCCCATTATTGGCAAATTGGCCGATTCCCAATACAGTTTCATTAGGCCAATGCGACGTGTGACAGAAAAAAACTTTCAATAAAATAATGAAACAATGTTATGTACTACACACAGTTACCAGAATTTCTCTAATGACCGTGAGTTGATTTAAATGGTTTGTACCGTAAATAATGTAAATGAAAAAAAAACCACTTTTTTTCTTTATTTCCTAGGCCTATTTTTTTTTTTTTTCTCTGTGTGTATCTGCGAGATTCATTGCTTGAATTAAAATTTTTGCATATTTGACTCGGTCTTCTGGTCATATTTATACCATTACGTGTACAAGGATTTACAAGTAAGTCTAATTTCCGCTGGCGGGCACTATCAATGATCCACATCTGCTATGAGTCACGTGACTATTCCCGCCAAGACCATCCCCATCTATTTGTATCTGGACCACACTCTATAGCTAGTTGACCAGGAGCTGACCAGCACACATGAATTCATTTTGAGTTTTGCTGACATATAGGAAGAATTACTTCAAGACCACATCAAAATTGTAAGTAGAGTTACTTTTGTTATAATATACTAGTTAATGATCAGTAATAATGATATTATATCTGTTTCAACGTTGTGGCGATGTACAGATTGTTTGGTGTATGTTTATAGTTCCATTTCCATGTTCAAACTAAAGCTAAACCTTTGCCAATTTATCAGTATTATTACACATGCCAAAAACATATTTCACAAAATTTGTGATCAGGTTGAAAGTGGTACATGTAGATGTAGATAATTAACATGTTATAAAACATGTGCATAATGTACATGCAACAACGAAATATATTATTTTTGAAAGGCTGGGAACGTCCTACTTAAAAATTCGGGTGGTTAACAATTAAGCTGATTAGGTAGTGGGCGGAAAGTATACTTAAAGTGCATAGTGACCAGCCTCTGCTGCTGCATGTAAACATTACCACATGTGTCTAAATCACATGGTCAGTGTACGCATACACTGTAGATGGCGAGAAAAGATTAAGTTGAATAACATCCACAGACATAATAACATTATTTCATAAGTAGTATAAGTTATTTGTCTGATATGATATAGAGTTTGAAAGTTCTAATAAAGAAGTACATTTTACAGCATTAGAGCAAATTTAAAATTATACATCAGTACAGAAAATTCCTTTTGAATTATAATTAATGTTGCTATAATCAGGCTGTTTACGATCAAGCCTACTTTAGATAAGCAACTTAACAAGTGAAGAGTTATATAATTATATACAAGATTACAATTTTGAATACATAATCCAATGCTGAAATGGTTGTGATGTATAGAATAGATCACACTCCCTTCACAACATTCCTCTGTAACATGAAACTAAAATCACACATCCCTTATTTCTCTTCCGTCCATATCCTAAACACTGACCACTAGTCTCCCTCCAGGCACTTGGTAAGAAGGTTATTGATAACAAAACTATAGCATCACCTGATTGTGGTGGAAATCCCCAAAGTATGTGCAAATTTTGCTGCTTGGATATAGATAGTACACCCAATTTATAAGTATTCAAAACAATTGAGAGAACAATTGAAACAACAAGGGAGTCATTTGGCTTATAAGCTAATAAATAAATTAGTTTTAGTTTACAAGAATGATTGTTTCAGGAAGTTATGTTTTGTTTTTTTCTATTGTCACAGATTACCAACCTGCCAACAATTGTCGCTACCTGCACTCGCCGGATTCAAACAACGAGTTTTTTAATTGGCAAGGAAAGGACACCAAGCCTCATTATGTGCAGTCATCACAAGTAAGTATAAAATTAGTCATTGTATAATGTCCATAAAGGGAAGACATATTATACTTTGTTCTGTCAAAGTTTGATATTGAAGCCATAAGTAGAAAATGCCTTAATCATAATGTAAAATAATTATTACATATCAAAATTTAGTACTTAAACTGTACGATAAGTTAGCTGCATTTTGTTATCGAAGCAAAGCTTAGAAATGTGTTGGCAGAGAGTGAAAATTAAGCTCAGATATAGACATGAAAATGTAGAAATTTAGACCTGTGTTTAATGGTATACCCTTACAATATTTCTGTACAGTACATATCAATAGATGTATTTACTTTTTTATTATAGAGGCTGTAAGAAAAAAACAGAATGGCATCTAATGCAACAGATGCTGAAATTCACAACATCATAAAAGCCTGGCTTTGCACTTTTGGAGACAGAGAGGGAGGAAGCAAAGAAAGACAAAAACAAGAAGCTGGCCACTATATACAATAGTAGAGACTGTCCAAGAAAGTGGAGATCCAGATTAGATTAAACGTGTAAAATAATTCTCTTTGTGCCATTGGCTGAAATTCCTTTGGAGAGATTGACATTTTCCATAACTGACATTTAAAAAAAAACATACCAGTGAGCGCAAGTTATACAAGCTTATTTGGTTTTTTTTTCTTTTTATGTCCAGAGGAATTATAGTAAACTGTTATAAATACACAAACAATTAACATATATTTGGGAAATACCACAAAAGGTTTGATCCATTAAAAACAGCTGGCATGCTCTTTAATCTTTATGATTTAAAAAAAAAATCTTTTATTGTTTTTGAAGTAAGAAAAATACACTACAATGTTATTCCATATCTAATAGTTGCATTTTTCTTTGCTGACATTTTGATAATTTTAGAAATATATCATAACAGGTATATTTCATCATTTAATTAATATGGGTTTAAGTTTTGGAATCTATATTTTTAATGTCATTTTAGGAAATATATATATATGGAAGAATATGAGCTTTTAAAGTCTATTTTGATCAATAGAAGCAATGTATTATCAAATGTTGAAATAACCTGTTCAGCTCATGTGGAATGGATTGGTGTTTAATTAGGAACCATGCGATTTTATGGCATTAATGAGAGAGGTATTTACCAAGCTTAAAATTAATTAATGCTTTAAAATTAATCGACCCAATGGATCAGACACAATCAACATCAGACCAGCATTGGGCCAACAGATAGCCGGAATTGGGCCAATGCTGGGCCAATATAAATGCTAACTTCTACATCGGCCCAATGTTGGCCTGACATTCAAAAGCCGACATGCCAACATTGGGCCGACATAGAACCGACACACTGGGCCGACAATGGACCAATTTGCAAATCAACAGCGGGCCAATGTCAACTGCCAATACTGGCCCGATGTAACTGCCAGCATTAGGCCAATATTGGGCCAACATTGCGATGCTATCTGGGCGGCCGATACAATTTCAGTAAAAAAAATGATAAAACTGTAACTCTACTCAAAGCGAAAAAAAGCACAATTTCAAAATGACCGTCAAATGGTTCATTTCCTAAAATCCCGTATAAAAAAATCTACTAAAAATAGAAATGTAACTGTGTGACAAAATTTGCAACTGGCAACTTGTTACATATATTGATAAATTGTATTTGAAAATTTTATAACTTCTTTGATCTTTGTGGAAACGAGACTTCAACTTGACTGAAACCTCAGAAGAATACATTCTTAACGAAACCATGAAATACAACATGTCCTTATGATAACCCGACCAATAGTTTCAATGTTTGTCATTTTTTTGTATCGCGAATCGTAAAAAAGTAACGCTATTGGTCTCGTCGATCAAAATGGCTCTAACATTATTGTGATACTTTATAAAAATAAAATCATGAATTATCTTCAATGTATTTAGTAAACATAAAATCATGATTTATTTTCAATGTCTTTAACTCATGCACCCCTGGAAATCTATAATGAACTATTCCAGTCTTTGATTTACAAGTGTTCAAATGTGTCTACAGGGATGAACTGGTTAGAGAAATATTGAGGTATTGATATGATGAGGGATGTAGATGTGCAGTATATATATACTAGAGTGTGTGTGATACCAACTATCAGCGTTAGGAATATGATTATTTGATGCAACCTACAATGTAACTGTCTGAGGCATTAGATCCTCTCCTCTGGTTAACTGTACTATAAAGCAAGTGAAAGCGGATCGCTGAGGATTGTTCTAATAGATACATTGATAGTGTGATCCCCAGGGTTATCAGATGTTCAGCAGTGGCATAATGGAGATGGAATCAACGATAATCTTTGGTTAACACAACTTATGAATACAGTTCAATGAGAAACAAGAACATGTATAACATCTACTAAAAGTTGTAACAGTAGAATATAGATCAAATATTAATAAAGTACGATTTGCCTTCGAACAATTTAATTTTGCTTGTAACGAGCAGTTTCATTGGCTTAACATTTTACTTTTGTTATCCGCCCTTAAATGGCACAATAGTGTCGCGGTTTATATAGTCGCTTCTAAATGGCCGATGTAACAGCGTAATGATCATAAATATATTCAAGTTAATCCTTAATTAATCCCACCGGTGATTGTGACATCCCCCGTCCACCGGAAGTTGTACAAGTCGACGGTAAATCGTACTTTATCCACGTAGTATTGCTATCTCCACATATTGTCATCTTTGGTTATAAGATGCTTTATCATCCATCGATATGGTATTTTGAATTTCTGATATCATACTATATGAGTGTTGTTTAGCTGGGGCTAAGGATGACTTCTATTTATCATTTTTATAGTGTTATATGGTTAAAGAATGTCACTGAAGAAACCTAACATGCATATAGATAAATATTTATGGTAATATTTTATAGACATTTGCTTTTGTTTTATCTTCGAATCGTTACAAATGTCGTTTATGCATGTCAGCAAACTGTGATGCAAATCAAAGTAAAAGTTATCGAGAAATGCAATACCTTTTATTTGAAAAGATATCTGAAAATAAAAGGTATAAACAGTCTAGTCTGATGGGTCAATGTGTTGCTTTACCTTGTAAAATATATCAAAGTGCAAATGTATGTAAACATTATTGATTAACCAGTGTATTTATAAACTTTGACGTCAACAGCATGTTACCATATATTTTCTGATTTTACCAGGTACTGGGATATAACAACTTGGACTGATTTATGTATTAAAGTTAGGCTTGTGATATACTGATGAACCTCCCTATCCATAGTATGTGTTTGGTCCTCTTTGCATGTGTGTGCATTAAAATATGTTAACACTGATCATACATACTGTAATATTGCACTAGTTATACAAATATTACGAGTATAACAAACCAGACCATTAGCTGTATGTTGATTTTGAGCTTTAACCTACAAGTAATACCACAAAACAAATCAGCAGTATGTTTATTCAGAATTTGATTATGCACATATTGGTTATATTATAATTCTCACGTATAATATGATACTTACTTTGATTACATTCAATTATATATGTAATATACAGTGACAAGTACACATGTATATGCATATATGAATTGACCGGAAATATCGCTGGGTTTATGTGCGTTGTTAATGTGATCGTAGTAGCTAGCTATATATATAGATTACATGCCGTGTGAGAGAGTGTGTATGCACAATAAGATACATTATGTACAGACAGAAATAGGACGTGAACAATAGCAGAAAACATGATGTAAATTGTGTAATACTTATATTTTCTTCTAAAATACATCAAAAACATTATACATATATCATGTCGTATTGATTTATGAATATACAGCGTGAAATAATGGGTGAAAGTTGTATTAATGTTATGTGATAGATGCTATGTATGTTATGGATGAAGTTTGTCTGTGGCATGGTGAGAGGAGCCCGACTGCATGGGGACATTGTTTATATTTTGGAAGGCTGACCCTGGCTGAGGCCCCATGCAGCCTTCGAATATTTTCATGTTTTTGTGGAAATGAATGGGGTTTTTTTAATTCTTTTTTTATAAAACAATTTTTATGATAAATAGTACTATTTTCACATACAATAAAACGATAGTGGACCCTCCCAGTTGACTAGTTGATATTTAAACAGAATTTCAAAAACACATTATAGAATGGAGTAAATTCTAGTTCTTATTCAATAAATATATTGTTCTTCATAAATGTTTAATCAGTTTTCAATAATTCAAATGGTCACTCACCGCTTTGTTCGCGGTATATGTCAATATATTAAACTATTTTGGCCGTTTCACATATCCGATGAATAATATTTCTTTTTCCCACATTACACCTCTCACATCAGTAGCTGCCCTTCAATAACCTTTATGCGTGTCTGTAGATTGGAGCACATGATGGCCATGCTGATGTCACGATGGTCACGTGCCGACAAAGCCACAAATCCCCGGTGCTAGATGAACAATGCTGATTACTCACGTGAATGACAAGCCTTATTTTACAGAGGTAACTTGCTTGTTTATGTTCTAACGACCACACTTCATGTATCAGCAGATTATATTTGGGGCCGTAGTGACGGAATAGTGAGATGTCCCTACTAAAACCAACAAGCTCTCATTATAAAAATATATTAATAACTAAGGTATGTTCATCTATCGACTTCTCGATGCTTTGTGTCTTATTCAAACGCAACTACACACTGTTATATAACATTAATACTTACAAACAGAAATTAATGTTAAATTCATTGAACAAAATAGTCATTCAATGTTTCTGTGTTTTGTTTCATACTTATTTAAATTCAAAAGGCACGTTATAAAATTGCAGGGTTCAAGCAGAAAAAAAATAAGTAAAAGCAAGAAAACTTGAAACTTCATAATACTGCATTTGTAATCTCAGGCCTATTTTTAATTGAGGCATTTTAAGCTGTAAAGATGGTCTGAGATAGAGTCCATGGTAAACAAATGTTAATTTTTGGACTATAATGGAACTAACTATCATTCAAATAGGTTTGTATAAATATGAAATGTCTTGACTTTAATTGCCTTTTCTTGACCACTTGAGCGCTGTTTTAAGAAGCACATGAATACCTGTATGTTTTTGGTACAGTACAGTTGTGTAGAATATTAATATGAACAAACACATGGACACACAATTTTACCTCTCAACTACAGTTAGATTCCAGACAATGAATATATTGGCTGACGAGGGTGCCTCACCTAACCTATTGCTTTCCTCTTCCAGTAGTGAGAGGTAATCATATATAATTTATAAAGTAAAAGTATCATTTCTTACTCCTTTAATTACATTTCTTTGGGTGAATACAACTAATTATGACATTAAAATAGTATTTTAGTGAGAATACTCTGTATTTTAATCATTTAAAGCTTACCAATGTGCCATTATCATGGGAAACTGACATTGAATTCCGCATTAAGATACATCGCCATGGTGATTCGAGATACTCATTACTAATCTACATATATATTGGATTTTTATTTGAGTTTGCTTAAACAACGTTTTTAAATAAACTAAGAAGTTATATACATTATTTTCAATTTCAAAAGTTTAAATACGATTGCATTATCGACAGCGACTTTTTTTACTTTTAATTTCAATAATGTTTTCGACAAGAATGATTCAAGTAACATCGTCATACGGTTATGTCTTAAGGAAACCTCATATGGAATAGTATAATTTTATTACTTCACAGAAATGGAGTAATAAAGAGCGACGAAATATAATTAAACCACACACTATGTATAACTATTATAGTCTGTCATTGATGCATATTTCATATGATTTACAATAACTACATACATTTTAGACACACATACCTTAACCGAAGCGGGTTTTATGTTTCAAAATGTAACTGTAAAATGAGTTAAATAATTTTGTCGAGTCTCTAATGCTATAACTTACCGTTAATAGTACATTTAAAGAATGATAAATTGCATGATAATTTTCATAACGCGGTCCGTCTGATGCTTCTCGACGTTGGTCAAATTACCAAGCAGGTTGTCACAACGCTAAGCGAAAAAAGCAAATTGACCCTTATTGTGAACACATTACACAAGAAATCGTACATTTGTTTGGTATGTAACGCCATGAATAGAGATAATCGGGCGTTATAATTGTTTGATAAACCTTTATATTTGTTTGATAAACTTTTATGTTTGTTTGATAAACTTTAACGTTTGTTTGATAAACTTTAATGTTTGTTTGATAAACTTTAATATTTGTTTGATAAACTTTAATATTTGTTTGATAAGCTTCTATGTTTGTTTGATAAACTTGTATATTTGTTTGATAAACGTTTATATTTGCTTGATAAACTTTTATATTTGTTTGATAAACTTTTATGTTTGTTTCATAAACTTTAATATTTCTTTGATAATTTTTTATGTTTGTTTGATAAACATTTATATTTGTTTGATAAACGTTTATATTTGATTGATAAACTTTTACATTTGTTTGATAAACTTTAATATTTGTTTGATAAACTTTTATATTTGTTTAATAAACAATAGGCCTATTGGTCAAATTAACAAGCAGGTTGTCACAACGCTAAGCGAAAAAAGCAAATTGACCCTTATTGTGAAACCAATACACAGGAAATCGTACATTTGTTTGGTATGTAACGCCATGAATAGAGATAATCGGGCGTTATAATTGTTTGATAAACTTTTATATTTGTTTCATAAACTTTGATATTTGTTTGATAAACTTTAATGTTTGTTTGATAAACTTTAATATTTGTTTGATATTTTTTATGTTTGTTTGATGAACATTTATATTAGTTTGATAAACGTTTTATATTTGATTGATAAACTTTTTATAATTTTATATTTGTTTGATAAACAAACACTTTTAATTTGATAAACTTTTTTTATTTTTATATTTGTTTGATAAACTTATATATTTGTTTGATTAACTTTTATATTTGTTTCGTTGAAAAAGTTGGCCTTTCATGTTCTTTTAGCGTGCATACATTCATTCCAATTGCAAGCTAAGCCGAACTAGTACTGTGTTATATCAAAATACAATGATATAAGCTGTAGTTGCCATAACGGTTGCTTTGTCCCATTGTCCTTGTTACGTTCGTAGCTCCATCCAGTTGGACAATGTCCATTTATCATCATACCTTAGTACAACACATCGTGAAACAGTAAAAAAACAGCACTGAATCCAAACAGCTGACTATCTTTCCAATTATTACTCATTTTATTATATCAATTAGACTTCAGAAAATAATATGATGTAGAATTCATACATGCCAGTGTATTGATCTTTTGTCGTAATCATTAATGCTAACACCATGTACAATACAGGTTTAACTTTATTCCACAGACGATAGCTGACCTTGGTAGTGAAAAAAGATTGTAATATTCGGTGAGACGTTTGGCTATTCAAGGTGTACAAAAATAGCATTGGTCAAATATAAATATCCTGCGGTTTATGAGTTGATAAAGACAATACACACTAAACATGTCAACATCATACATATATTAAGATGGGAAGAAAGACATAGTGTATTGTCAAAAGCCCGGCCAAAAGAACGTAAGGGGAGCAAAGCAAAAACAGGACTGCATGGCACATTTACGGCGAGGTGCCGAGAGGTAGACCAAGAGGTGTCTCACACTGGTTACTCACACCTCACGGGCCGCACGGTACGTATATCACCACTTCCGCTTTCTCATATTTTGGCTCTTGTAGGATCATGGTAAAAGTATTTCTGTGTAAAGCTGAAGAATGACAGGGACCTGTGAGTGCTTTATGTTTGTGGTAACCTCCATGTATAAGTACACAATAGACTTGTGATAGTGAAACGACTCGCGGATAAATGACACTGGGAGATCCTGCAGGTCGGTATCTTAAGATCAAACCCGCTCTCACGTAATTCAAAAATTATAAGACATATGATAACAATATGTATCAATAGAATATTATTTATTTTTAACTAGCGACTGTGCTGCAGGTCGATGGCTTTCTGCATGCATTATGTAATAACCAACATATTCAACATTATATTACAACCGAAACGTTTGGTAGTATCTTTCAGCTCCTTTATTTTACATGATATTTACACAGTCTATACTTCTAAAATGGCATCAAGACGATATTTATTTCCCACTCAGGAATTAGTTTATAATCAGTAATAATACATTATTCCGGTATTTATGGAATAAATACTTATTAAAAAGGGATTATTTAAAGAAAATGTAACATTACTAATTAATAAAGAAAGATGATATTGAAGCTTACGTAGAGTGAAATAATTATTTTATTTGAGTAGGAGATATCCAAACGTATCTGAATCTACATGTATATAAATGTACTGTTTCAAAATATGTAAATATGTAAAAATAATATGTATCTACATATTCATACTGATCTTTTGATATCTTATCACAAGTGTTAATTGGTACCACTGCTTTAAGATTTTACTCATGAGCCGAATAATCTATGGAAATAAAGACACATAAAGATGATCAATATTTACCATTAGACAATAATTGATGTTTATTCGTGTATACAAGTATAAATAATAGATAATTTGTTTTGTTTTTGTTTTCAATCAGTATCTCATCCCATTTAGGGCATAATGTCATCATGTTTTGTTTGGATACAATTAATTATTTTAGATACATGTACGTTTATTCTGAAGTAAAATGGGAAGCTCAAACTTTTCTAAGGTGATAGTGTAAAGTACGTAGCATTTGTTTCTGAAGACAAACACTAATTGGTCGACTCCTGTTTTTGATAGAAACAAATTGTCATTCTTTGGCCGTGTAGTACATTTATAGTGTTATCAATGATGATGGTTAACACATGTGCTGGCTGATATGGTTTAGTTCTTTTCTCTGTTTTCACCACAAAGTTAAAGGCGTCGGACGAATACAAATTGCTGAAGACTAAGAAATATCGATATTATTAATAAACTATTTTGATGTTTTTTAGGATGTTTAGTGTAGAATATTACTCAATTTAAGACTGATAAGTAGGTACAGTAAAGATGTGTTTACCATCAAGATAACTGCTTTGTTAATTGAATAGATATTTGATGATGATCAAGAAATGGTGACTTGAAATACAATATTAGGATCGTTAAGTGATGTATCTAATTATCTTAATACGACCGACATATACATAAAAATCTGTTATATCTTCAGCGCATGGAAATGTTTACAATGTAAAACAAACAAAAATCTATAATATATTGAGCTCAGGGAAATCGTCACAGTATAAAACTTTACATTATAACGAAAGCTCATATATATATTTTTAAATTTATTTCAAAAGAAATTGTACAAGACATTCATACACATGTATATAAATGGTATATAAATCCATATTTGTATAAACATCATATTTTCATCAATTTGTCACCCGAAAGCTCATATAGAGGAACACTCATTTCTCATAAAGATGATGGAGACAGTGTTATTTCTATGGAAAATTATGATGTGCCAAAAAATATCACTCTTAGTAATCATCCTCATTAATCTCCTCCACCACAGTGTTATCCGGTAAACAGGTCATATATATTATGTTTTTCTCGTTAATATATTTTCTTGAGATATTTGAATGTGTTTTAAAACCTTTCATATCAAACATAGTCTAGGTGTATAGTGGACGGACCCTATGCTTGTCTGTATAGAATAACTAAAAATGAAAATAAGTTCATCGTCAACTTCTGATTTACTTATGTATATGTGCCGTTACTGGCCGAAAATTTGGACATGTTATTTTTTCTTCAGTTATCTATTTAAAACCATACATTTTATTGAATAAAACTGTGAAAACCATTCAAATGGACAGACAAACATATATAATGCCTTATAAACGTTAGTTACAACAAATAGGTTATGCACTGTGAAATTTTTGTTTTTATGCCTTATACATATTTAGATGGAAACATACCTTCAGAAATAACTTAACAATTACTAATAATACTGTGAAAATGTGCAATGAAATTGAGGACAACAATATGGCTTCATTGTCTGACCCTATGTACTCATTTCGTTACACTGAAGATGTTAATATAATGATTTTAGGCAGTACTGCCAAAAATCATTTTCAGCTCTTTTGTGTATTTGTAAAATTAAAACCAATGCATTGAAAGTATTGTAATTCTCAAAATGTTGGTAACTTTTGGAGTTGAATAACATATTAAGAGCTCTTCTTGATTCGTGACTATGAAAAATACGGCACATATAGCTTTAAATGTGCCGTTCAGACAATGTGTGTATACGTCCGTCGATATTTTCAATCCTTCTAGCTTTTCAATTATGTCCTTGTAATTATAAAAACACAAAACAGCAACAGCGGAATATAAGGATGGATGTGAATAGATGTTTTGCAGACAAACCGATTGAACATAGCATTGACATCATAATTAAATGTTTGATATATTTGCCATATCTAGTTCTCAGCGGCGTGCAATTTCGGCTTGATATAATATTATTATGTAAAATCCTATTGAGATCATAAAACATTTACAGGTTGTATCATGGAGCTTTATAGTGTTATATTGTCGATACAACGTTAACTGTAACTCTCATTTACTATGCGATTTTCTACATTGTATTAAATTGTCAATACAACTGCAGCTTTCACTTACATTGCGATTGGCTATATTTGCCATGTCAAAAATGACAATTGTAGCAATAGATTGACCTTTGAAATCGTTCTGAATTCTCACACACTTTTCCGCAATTAGCATCAGTTACATTAATTAACTGTGGAATGTTAATTCAACAATATTTTAAAACGCTTTAGAATGCGTGTTGTGTGTGGTTTAAGGGTATTATTTGCAA